>NW_027361797.1:33252500-33852500 GCF_039654945.1 Dendrobates tinctorius
CCCCCCCCCACAACTTTAGCCAAATAACACCCATTTTTCAGTGCGTAACTTATATTATGAAGTTAATTAAGGTTGACAAGCTTAAGTAAGAAGAATTGATGCTTTTGGCATTCAAATGGGCACTGTTGGTGTGTTTCCTGTCCTCCTCTCACTGCCGACTTTTATTCCCCATTGACTTACATTGGGTTTCGTGTTTCGGGACGACCCCGACTTTTCCCTATAATCGGACGATCTTGCTCGACCCGACTTTTGGAAAAGTCGGGTTTCACGAAACGAAACGCGACCCTAAAAAACCAAAAGTCGCTCAACTCTAGTCATAAGCAATGACTTGAAACATCACATATATGAAGTACAACAATATTATAGTCATCATCAAATCTTCACTATACATTACAATCATCATTTCTTCAGGGGGACGTGACGTCCTGTGCCATTTATAAAACTATCTAAAATTATGTCCTCAGTTGGGCAGTGTTGTAAGTCTAAAAGTACATGTCCTCGAAAATTCCTTGAAAAATGGACGATATTCAAACCTTACAATTTTTGAACGCGTGGACACTTGAAGATCCTTTGTCAGTTTCCATTTTTACAGTTCCTGGATTTTTGTGACCCAGACATCTATGTCATGTGTGGAAAAATGATCATTGTGTCCAGGTGTGCGGAGTCTCACCTGTTCCTTTACTGTATTGAGATGTTATAGATGCTTATCGGCTTTGGCATTAGCTATCACCTGCATTTTGCATATGATACAACTCTTGTGTTAGGGCTGGCGGAACGCACCAAATAATAAAGATGGTAATAAGGTGCGTTCGCAGCCCGGGGTCCACCGTGCAGGGGTGGTAACCTGCTGCTCAGCAATGGCGGATGCTATATGGCGGTATACTATAAGAACACACGCGGGTTATCGTCACCCGGTGTGTACAGGTGCGGACTCTGTTGCTTCACAGAGCTGCACTACCGCTGAACATAAACGCCGGAGCCTGTTTGTGCTCACAGAGCTTGGCTAAAAGAACGCACAGTGTACGGCCACAGAACTCTACCCCAAGGACACGGGGTTAGAGTCCTTCTAGGCCCACTGAACGCGCGGCGTCGCTGTCGCGAACGCCGCTATAGACGATGGCTATGGAGCACGTGCACTGAGGCGTGCCAAGTCCCTGGTGAGGACTGATGCCTGACTCAACCTCTGTCCTACCTACACCTAAGCCTGGGCGCTAGCAGGCTAGGCTGCACAACACATGCGTACCAAGGGTAGGGGTTTCTTAATGAGTCATTCACCAGAGACATTCATGCGTGCATACAGCACTCACTCCACATAGTCTGTAAATACAGTCTATCCTAGCGCATGGGCGAGCGGCCATGCGAACCTTTTATAGCCACGGGCGTCCGGGACCTTCCTGGCTTCTCGGATGGGCCAATTCGAACCCGAGCAGGACCTGAGCATGTGACCCTCGATCTCCAATGGGAGATCACTCCATGGGCATGCTCAGTGGCCCGACATGAGGACTTAGTCCCTGGAGAATCTCGCTGCTGAGCAGCATGCATTGTCATAGCTGTGCCAGAGGTGGCAGCAGCAGCAAGCAAACCCATGGAGTTGGCCTGGACAGAGCGCCGGGACCGATGAATCTGCTGAGCAGGCTCCATTGTGGCTGAAGAAGAATGGGAGACCGCTTGGTGCAAGGCTCTGGAATCCTGCTGTGCAGTGGCAGGAACCCAACACCTAACATCTTGGAATTGTACATCGAGTCCTTAAGTTCTCATACACTTTATGGATGATGGTCCTCTTCTAAGCTGGGAACATACAACACGTGAGTTACTGGTATGGCTAAATTCTGGTGATTTTTACTTGGGCACAAGATGATTGAAAAATCAAGAGACTCCAGCTCCACGAACTGTGATTCTTTATTCAGAGCTGGAGTCTCTTCATTTTGCATTTTCCATGCCTTGACAAGGCACTTCTGGGCTTCGAACATCTTGAAGATGTTATCACGGTGAGCTGGATTTTATTTTATCACAGATTCCATGTTCAGTATCTTCTGCATTTATATTGCTTCGGTTCCAGTTGCTGTGGACCAGAACGGAGTTCTCTTTGCCCTGAAACACCTCTTCTAAAAAGGAATCTGAGTTGAGTGTTATGTCTTGTGGGGTGCTTTCTTTACTCACTTGTAGTTCGGGAGTCCTTGGTACCTCCAAGTCCATAAGATAATACCTTTTTCATGAATGACACACCTGTAGATTTGCACTCTACACATCAAATGGACACTCTGTGCTGCACATAGCCATTAGTAATGTTACAGACCAGACATGTTCCAGATGTCACTAGAACTATTACAAATATTTAATAGCAGCTAGACAGGACATGACTTGGTTGAGTTGGCATACATCCGTAGACTGAGACAACTCGTCATCTATCATCACCTATCATGTCTCACCTATTTTACCCCACAACATTCTCTGCAAATAAGTTACACCTATTAATTATCATTCTAACACATAAGAGTTTTTTACAGAAACACTCTAAATAAAACTGATATACAGTACCTTATGTCTTATGCTGGGTGTTGACTTTTCTCTTTTATACAGCTCTGACAAAAATTAAGCGACCACTAAATATGTGTATAAAAATCAGCTTCTCTACATGTCTGACAGCCATTCCATTCCAGTGTCAGTTGAATTCCAACCAGAGTACACCTCATTCTACTTAATGTGCTTCTGATTAGTTGATCACCTGAACCAAATCTTATTTAATGAAGGAAAGTATAAAAAACCCTGCTGTGGTGTTCACAATCTTCTTGCAATTGGACAAGCTGGATGGCAAAACATGTGCTAGTAATATCCCAAAAGGAATAGGAGTGAAAAAATAACTTTTAACCATGCCAATGGAGTTGAAAAGAAAAGTCTTGAGTGAGGAAAAGAAGGGCTCAATTCTGGTTTTACTAGCAGAGGGATACAGTGAGCATCATGTTGCCTCCATCCTTAACATTTCTAAGATGACAGTCCATTACAACAAGGTTAAGCAGCAGACATTGGAGACAACAAAGCTACAGACCGGCAGAGGGCAAAAACGATTCTTCACTGACCGGGATGGCCGTCATCTTATTCGAATGTCACTCAGCAACCACAGGATGACATCAAGTGACCTACAAAAGGAATGGGAAATGGCAGCTGGGGTAAAATGCATGGCAAGAACAGTTTGTAACAGGCTCCTAGAGGCAGGGCTCTAGTCATGTAAAGCTAGAAAAAAGCCTTTCTTCAATGAGAAGCAAAGGAGGGCCAGGCTGAAGCTTGCCAAAGACAATAAGGATTGGACCATAGATGACTGGAGTAAGGTAATCTTCTCTGATGAGTCTAGCTTTCAGCTTTGTCCAACACCTGGTCATCTAATGGTTAGACGGAGACCTGGAGAGACATACAAGCCACAGTGTCTTGCACCCACTGTGAAATTTGGTAGAGGATCGGTGATGATCTGGGGAGGCTTCAGCAAGGCTGGAATTGGGCAAGTTAATCTTTGCAAAGGACGTATGAATCAAGCCGCATACAAGGTTATCCTGGAAAAACAGTTGATTTCTTCTGCTCAGGCAATGTTCCCCAACTCTGAGGACTGTTTTTTCCAGCAGGACAATGCGCCATGCCACACAGCTAGGTCAATCAATGTGTGGATGATGGACCACCACATCAAATCCCTGACATGGCCAGCCCAATCTCCAGACCTGAGCACCATTGAAAACCTCTGGAATGTAATCAATAGGAAGGTGGATAGTCACAAGCCATCAAATAAAGAAGAACTGCTTAAATTTTTGTACCAGGAGTGGCATAAGGTCACCAAAAAGTAGTGTGAAAGACTGGTGGCAAGGATGCCAAGACGCATGAGAGCGGTGATTAAAAATCATGGTTATTACACAAAATACTGATTTCTGAACTCTTCTTGAGTTAAAACAATAGTATTGTTGTTTCTAAATAATTATGAACTTCTTTTCTTAGCATTATTTGAGGTCTGCAAGCACTGGGTTTTTATGTTATTTTGACCATTTCTCATTTTCTGAAAATACAAAATTTAGTGCTTGGAAATTCAAAGACATGTTGTCAGTAGTTTATAGAATAAAAGAGCAATTTACATTTTACTCAAAAATATACCTATAAAGAGAAAAATCAGACAATCTGAAAATTTTGCAGTGGTCTCTTAATTTTTGCCAGAGCTGTATTTTTGATTCCCTACGTCATGATAACCACTATGCACTCACTATGTATAATCAGTTTCTCCTCTAGTGCTCGTTTATGTTTTTGGAGAGTTAGTTCAATAAATAACTTTTCAAAGTTTTGTTTGCTGGTGTACTTGAAGTGGAAAATCGACTGCATTGATAGTTTCAACTACATGTACCAGCATGCCCCATTCCCTATCTCGCCATGACCCTTTATAGCACACAATCCAAGGGTGGACATCTAATTAATGCAATAGGGGCCAACTTCCACTTCCAAAGCAGGTGGAATTGATGAGCCATTGGACTACAAAGGGCCCATATATTGCTCTTGCACATGGACCCTCTTCTGTCTGTGTCCACACCTGACACTATGTATTCCCTGTCTCTCATAATCACTCCAGCTCATCATAGCATCTGTCCCACTAACTTCTTCTTAGGCTTCATTCACACAACCACATTTACAGTCCAAATGCAATCTGTGGAAAAAATATGGCATTAACCAGACACCACTTGGATCAATATTAATCAATAGGGCTGATTGTATTTTTACACGGCTGAATGTGCCCATGAAAAAAAATCATGGCATGAACTAATCTCTTTTGTACTTCGGTTTAGATTTGCCCAAGTCTATGGATGGGCAAAAAAAATCAGATCCCATAAGGATCAACTATAGAACGTCTGATTTATTGGGATACTGTGCAATTCTGAACATACTAAACTGTTTTTGGTCTTGTAAATTTTCGATGTCAATATAGATAAAAAATTGTCCATTTTTCTTGGATCAAAATTGCATATATTTTTTATAAAGTAGCATGTACTTATCCTTAGAGTGCAGGTGTTAGAGCTACTGCGGTGCAAGCGCGGTAAATTCAAAATCTAGCCGTACCCCATATATCCAGCAGCACCAAAAACGGCTGATCCGTGGGGGTACCGGCTGCCTCATCACCATCAATCAGATTTTAATGACATATCCTAAGGATGAGCCATCAATATAAAAAGCTTGAACAAACCCTTTTAAGAGGTTTGTGCCTCTTACTCCAGTGCTGTTTTGGTTTAACTTTAGACCAATGTATATGCATTGTTTCTGTACATTGGAGAAAAACATATTTTACAAAGCAAAATAGGTATAATCCTTTATGTTCTGAATAGAGTTAAGCGAATTTTTGAAAATTCGGTTCCGACTACGATCGGCAGCGGATATTGAATTTGCAGTATTCGCCGCACACAGCCGAACGTCATTGGAGTTAATGGGAGTCGAAATGACCGAATATGTTCGGAATCGATCATCAAGCATAAATTTGGCACGAATATGGCAAATTCAGATTCGGCTATCAGTTCCGAACAAGTTTGCTCATCTCTAGTTCTGAATACATAGTTTTAAAGAAATTTGAAAATGCACTTTATTCACTCCAGGAACTATGTATGAACAGCATACTGCTCCTGGTGACGAACGTCACAATTAGCTACTTGCAGCTTTTTTACACGTACTGAAATGTGTAGATCTGATGAAGGTCAATGAAACCGAAACGCCAAAAAACCCGGTTGTACACCATTGCTGGAGTGAATAAATTGCATTTATTATTCAGTGCCTGATTCCAATTTTTCTAAATATTTTAAAGGGTTGGGACTCTAATTGTACATCTACTACTAGTGGAGTGCCGTATTTCCTTTATTTATTTATTTTCACAGTTTTGAAAAAAATGTTTGATCAGAAAATCGCCATTTTTTTAATCTGGTTTTTGTTTTAATTGTATTACTAAAACATTTTTGTCATTTTTTTACAATTACAATTACAATAATAGGTATCACCTCAATACACAACTGATAACCTAGGATCCACCAATTACAATAGGTGATGGCACAGCTCCCCCTATCCTCACAGTGACCTTAGCACACCTGTCATGAACTCATTTTCTGCTCCAGCAGTTGAGAGTTCCCCTTCCGTTCTCCCTCTGGTGGTGACAGGAGGTAGTGCGGTTGGTTTAAGTGGTAGTGATCTGCCACCTGATGAGGAAGATAACGATTGGCTCTCTGGAGTATCAGACTGGATATAAGACAGCCGACGCCCTATCTGGGTGCTGGTGATTCAGTCTGCTTCTCAGGTCCTGGACTTCAGCTCTCTTCCAGTCTTCTCAAGTTAAGTTTGTTTTTTGCTAATGTTCACACTTGCGCTTGTTGGTCAATTCAGTTTGTTGTGTAATCAGCCTGCCCCTGCTGGGGCTATGCCGAAATTCCACTCCTATTAATTTGTATTTGCCAATCTGCTTTTTGTCCCTTATTAGATTGGCCTCTTTTTTGCTCTGTCTCAGAATATTTCAGAGTGCTGATATAGGTTTAGAAGTCTAGTAACTTCAGGGTTAATTTTGCTATCAGAAGTGTTGGACAATATTTTTGTAGGTTGTTTTTGGCAGATTGCAGACAATGTCTTTCCTTTTCTGTCCTTTTTAGTTAGCCGGGCCCCATCGTTTGCTCAGCCTATTTTTCTGCCTTTGTTTGTATTTTCATCTTGTTTAACCATCAATACATGTGGGGGGCTGTCTTTCCTTTGGGGTCTGCTCTGGGGCAGTTAGTTTACCTCTTTTCCTGCTTTAGGCTTATGTAGCTCTCCGGTTGAGATGAGGCGTCTAGGACCAACGTAGGAACGCTCCACTACTGCTGCTAGTTGTGCGGTTATGATCAGGGATCTGCAATCTGCATAGATACCAACTTCTCTGATTTTCTGAGACTCAGCTTGTTGTCTTGTTTTTCCGCCTCGGTTTCCCATTCATAACAGAATCACCAGCCCCCGGATAGGGCGTCGGCTGTCTTATATCCAGTCTGATACTCCAGAGATCCAATCGTTATCTTCCTCATCAGGTGGCATATCACTACCACTTAAACCAACCGCACTACCTCCTGTCACCACCAGAGGGAGAACGGAAGGGGAACTCTCAACTGGTGGAGCAGAAAATGAGTTCATGACAGTTCTTCCGCTGAGTTGGTGCCCTTGTTTTTACAACAGGTGGTTCAGTTACACGGGATTCCTGAGAACATTGTGTCCGATAGAGGGGTCCAGTTTGTTTCCAGATTCTGGAAAGCCTTTTGTTCCAATCTGGGAATTCAGTTATCCTTCTCCTCCGCATTTCATCCCCAGACCAATGGGCAGACTGAGAGAACAAACCAGACCCTGGAGTCTTATTTAAGATGTTTTATATCTGCTGATCAAGATGATTGGGTCTCATTTTTGCCCTTGGACGAATTTGCGCTGAACAATAGAGCTAGTTCTGCCACTCTGATGTCACCCTTTTTCTGTAATTTTGGGTTTCATCCTCGATTCTCTTCAGGGCAAGTGGAATCTTCGTCTTGCCCAGGTGTGGACACTGTGGTTGTGAGAATGCAGCAGATATGGGACCAAGTGGTGGATAAGTTGTCACTCTCTCAGGAAAAGGCCCAGCGTTTTTCCAACCGGCGTAGGACCATTGGTCCCCAGTTTAAAGTGGGTGATATGGTTTGGCTGTTGTCTAAGAATATTCCTATGAAGGTTGCATCTCCAAAATTTAAGCCAAGATTTATTGGACCTTATAAGATTTTGGAGATTCTTAATCCTGTTTCTTTTCGATTGGCTCTTCCAGTTATGTTCAAAATCCATAACGTATTTCACAAATCACTGTTGAAGAGGTTTGTTGAGCCAGTAGTTCCTGTGGCGGCACCTCCTGATCCTGTATTGGTTAAAGGCAATGTGGAATATGAGGTAGAGAAAATATTGGATTCTCGTTTGGTTAGACGGAGACTCCAGTATTTGGTCAAGTGGAAGGGTTATGGCCAGGAGGATAATTCTTGGGTCTCTGCCTCTGATATTCATGCCAATAAATTGGTTCGTGCTTTTCACCGGGCCCATCCTGATCGGCCTTGTGGCATGGATGAGGGTTCGGTGACCCCTCCTCAAGGGGGGGTACTGTCATGAACTCATTTTCTGCTCCACCAGTTGAGAGTTCCCCTTCCGTTGTCCCTCTGGTGGTGACAGGAGGAAGTGCGGTTGGTTTAAGTGGTTGTGATCTGCCACCTGATGAGGAAGATAACGATTGGATCTCTGGAGTATCAGACTGGATATAAGACAGCCGACGCCCTATCCAGGTGCTGGTGATTCAGTCTGCTTCTCAGGTCCTGGACTTCAGCTCTCTTCCAGTCTTCTCAAGTTAAGTTTGTTTTTTGCTAATGTTCACACTTGCGCTTGTTGGTCAATTCAGTTTGTTGTGTAATCAGCCTGCCCCTGCTGGGGCTATGCTGAAATTCCACTCCTATTAATCAGTATTTTCCAATCTGCTTTTTGTCACTTATTAGATTGGCCTCTTTTTTGCTCTGTCTCAGAATATTTCAGAGTGCTGATATAGGTTTAGAAGTCTAGTGACTTCAGGGTTATTTCTGCTATCAGAAGTGTTGGACAATATTTTTGTAGGTTGTTTTTGGCAGATTGCAGACAGTGTGTTAGGAATCTGTGTCCTGCCATACTAATGCAGAGATCCAGACCCTCACATTCATCTCCAGAGGCTAAGTCGTTTCTGCCAGCTTGTGAGCATGCTCCTGGAATGAGCTCCCATTGGAGTTCAGGAGTCAGGTGCTCAGGTCCTGCTCCTGATTCCATTTGTTCAGCTCAGGTCTCTGGAGATTTCCGGAAGGTCCCTGTCACTATAAAAAGTGCGCATGGCCGTTATGCCATGCGCTAGTATTTTCTATACTTGCTGCTGTGTGTTTGTTGATGGATGCTTGGTCTGGTGGATGACTTATTATGAAACTCCTTCCCTCTGATATTACGTTTGTGTGAGTGATTGGGTCAGCCAGTATTGCGCTAGCACCAGCGCGCTCAAGTATCCTCTATTGCAGCAGCCTGCGTCCTGCTTTGCGCCTGTTATATCGCGCCTGCAGCCCGCTCTTGGCGTTCGCAGTTGCGACGCCGGGCACACGCTTACTTACGGTAAGTCCATTCGGTTGTAGTGCCGTTTTTAACTACTCCGGCTTTGGCTACCGCATGTGTGCCGCTGAGTGTCTGTGAAGTTAATACAGACTCAGCGTTTTTGTATTTGTGTTTTTTGGGTACAGCTTTGTGAGTTCTAACAGAGTCTGCTTTTGTGCACCAGGTACACTTCTTCCCTGTGCACATTGCCGTCCGTGTGCTCTGCCTATTTAGCAGCGGTTATTACACCTGCCGCACGGTGGACCCCGGGCGGCAAACACGTTTATTTATATTTTTTTAAGCGTGTTCCGCCGCCGTAACATAATACTAGCGCCAGGGTCTGGCTAGAGATGGCGGATCAGCAGCAGCTGTTACAGCTTGTGCGTCAGCTCAAGGCTCGTCTTGCTACCCTTCAGAGGTCTCTCGCAGCTGCGCAGGCTACAGATGCTGCCTTCCAGGCACTTACGGACGCGGTAGGGCGTATGTCCATGTCCGCCCTTGCGCAGACAGTTACCCGCCTCCCGTTGCCCGATAAATATGCTGGGGATGGCGCCTCCTGTAGGGGTTTTATCAGCCAGTGCTCGATACACCTAGAGCTGCTGGCTGCGCAATTCCCTACGGAGCGGGCTAAGGTGGCTTTTGTCATCTCCTTACTGTCGGGCAAGGAGCTGGAATGGGCTACGCCTCTGTGGGAGCGTGGTGACCCCGAGATTCGGTCCGCGGCTAACTTGCTGACTGCCATCAGGCAAGTTTTTCTCGGTCCTCGGGTCACGCATGATACGTCCCTGCAGCTACTCGCCCTTACTCAGGGGTCACTCTCGGTTAGCCAGTATGCCGTCCGTTTCCGGACACTGGCGTCCGAGTTGGAATGGTCCGACAAGGCCCTAATCCCCGTTTTTTGGCGAGGTCTAGCGGAGCATGTGAAGGATGCTCTCTCTACTAGAGAGATCCCCACCAGCTTAGAGGAGCTAATCTCCGTCTCCTCACGGATTGACCTCCGTTTTTCGGAGCGCGGTATGGAGCAGGCGCACTCCAAGCGCAAATCCGTTTCAGCTCCCATATTTTTTGAACCCCTTGAGCTGGCGGAGCCAGAGGTTCTACCTCCTGAGCCCATGGAGATATCTCGTACCAACCTTAATTCAGACTCCGACCGGGAGTCCATCTGCGGTTGTCATCATGTCTGTGCGGTTTCTCCGGAAGCCTGCTCCCCGCAAAGGTTGGAGTCTGAACCGGTTATCGAGACCTTTGTTCCTCCTCATCTTAGGGCTCAGGTGCTCGCCTGGGCGCATGCGCCTAACACGCACCACCACCGGGGCTATATGCAGGTCTCAAAACTGTTGGCTGGTGCGTATTGGTGGCCCCATAGAGCTCGGGACATAAAAAGATTTATTCAGGCTTGCACCTTGTGTGCTCAGCCTAACCCTCCAAGACAGAGGGTGGTGACATCTGCTGACACGCGGCAGCGTGCCTCTGTCACTCCCGCACCTACTATCTCCCAAGTGTCCCTCTTGAAACCTGGTGACCTTGGTTTCTCTGATGCCTTCCAGCTGTCTCGGGTTACTGTAACTCCTACCAGGGTTCGGGGAGGAGGGGGCCTTAGGAGGGGGGGTAATGTTAGGAATCTGTGTCCTGTCATAATAATGCAGAGATCCAGACCCTCACATTCATCTCCAGAGGCTAAGTCCTTTCTGCCAGCTTGTGAGCATGCTCCTGGAATGAGCTCCCATTGGAGTTCAGGAGTCAGGTGCTCAGGTCCTGCTCCTGATTCCATTTGTTCAGCTCAGGTCTCTGGAGATTTCCGGAAGGTCCCGGTCACTATAAAAAGTGCGCATGGCCGTTATGCCATGTGCTAGTATTTTCTATACTTGCTGCTGTGTGTTTGGTGATGGATGCTTGGTCTGGTGGATGACTTATTATGAAACCCCTTCCCTCTGATATTACGTTTGTGTGAGTGATTGGGTCAGCCAGTATTGCGCTAGCGCCAGCGCGCTCAAGCATCCTCTATTGCAGCAGCCTGCGTCCTGCTATGCGCCTGTTATATCGCGCCTGCAGCCCGCTCTTGGCGTTCGCAGTTGCGACGCCGGGCACACGCTTACTTACGGTAAGTCCATTCGGTTGTAGTGCCGTTTTTAACTACTCCGGCTTTGGCTACCGCATGTGTGCCGCTGAGTGTCTGTGAAGTTAATACAGACTCAGCGTTTTTGTATTTGTGTTTTTTGGGTACAGCTTTGTGAGTTCTAACAGAGTCTGCTTTTGTGCACCAGGTACACTTCTTCCCTGTGCACATTGCCGTCCGTGTGCTCTGCCTATTTAGCAGCGGTTATTACTAGTGTTGAGCATTCCGATACCGCAAGTATCGGGTATCGGCCGATACTTGCTGTATCGGAATTCCAATACCGACATCCGATATTTTTTCAATATCGGGCATGGGCATCGGAATCGGAAGTTCAAAGTTGATTGACAGCCGAAATGACGTCATCATGATGCGCGGTGTGTGCGCATCATGATGCGCCGTCATTTCGGGCCTTCCGGGGGTCTCTGCCGGCCTGCCGGGGGGCTGTGCCAGCCTGCCGGGGGGCTGTGTGGACTGCCCGGGGTCTGTACCGGCCTGCCGGGGGGCTGTGCCGGCCTGCCGGGGGGCTGTGCACCCTGTGGGGGTCTGTACCGGCCTGCCGGGGGGCTGTGCCGGCCTGCCGGGGGGCTGTGCTGATGTCCGGGGGTCTGTGCAGGCATCGTCCGATGGGACTACAAGTCCCATCGGGCGATGCCTGCTACCATGACAGTGATTGACACATTAGCCAATGATGGGACAGTAGTAGTCCCATCATCCGGCTAATGTGTTAAATGTTTAAAAAAAAATTAAAAAAAAAATACTACATACATACTACATACATACTACATGCATGCTACATACATACTACATGCTACATACATACCACATATATACTACATGCATGCTACATACATACTACATGCTACATACATACTACATATATACTACATGCATGCTACATACATACTACATGCTACATACATACTGCATATATACTACATGCATGCTACATACATACTACATGCTACATACATACTACATACATACTACATGCATGCTACATGCATGCTACATACATACTACATACATACTACATACATACTACATACATACTACCTACATACATACTACATACATACTACATGCTACATACATACCACATACAGTATATACTACATACATACTACATGCATGCTACATACATGCTACATACATACCACATATATACTACATACATACTACATGCATGCTACATACATACTACATGCTACATACATACCACATATATACTACATACATACTACATGCATGCTACATACATACTACATGCTACATACAGTACATACTACATATATACTACATGCATGCTACATACATACTACATGCTACATGCATGCTACATACATACTACATACTACATACATACTACATACATACTACATGCATGCTACATACATACTACATGCTACATACATACCACATATATACTACATGCATGCTACATGCATGCTACATGCTACATACATACTACATACATACTACATACTTACTACATGCATGCTACATACATACTACATGCTACATACATACCACATATATACTACATACATACTACATACATGCTACATACATACTACATGCATGCTACATACAATACATTCATAGACATACAGTACATATAACATAGAGTAACATACTTACCAATACTTGTCACATTGTTCCCCGAAGCCATTGTCGTCTACGGAATAAATATTAACATAACAAACCACAAAAATACTCACCCATGATCCGAAGCAGTCCACGAGTGTGTCCCACGAAGATCTTGGGTAGAGAACTGCAGCATCAGCTGATGCTGCCGCTCTCTACGGGCTGCAGGAATCCAATGACGGAAGGTAGGTATCCTTCCGCACTGTATTCCTCCGCCACTTAAAAAAAAAAATCCCTAGTCTCACTTTATGGTAAAAGCTGTGTGGGAAATTCCCACACAGCTTTTACCATAAAGTGAGACTAAAGTGAGACTAGAGACGCATGCGCCGCCAAACGCATACTTGTAGTCCCATCGGACGATGCCTGCACAGACCCCCGGACATCAGCACAGCCCCCCGGCAGGCCGGCACAGCCCCCCCGGCAGACCGGTACAGACCCCCACAGGGTGCACAGACCCCGGGCAGTCCGCACAGCCCACCGGCAGGCCGGCACAGACACCCGGCAGGCCGGCAGAGACACCCGGAAGGCCCGTACAGACCCCCGAGAGGCTGTACAAGGGCAGGAAAGGGTTTTTCCAATTCCGATACCGGAAGTCTCATAGACTTGAATGGGACTTCCGGTATCGGCATCGGCGATACCGATACTTTTTTTAAAGATCGGCCGATCCATTCCGATCCGATATTTTGAAGTATCGGACGGTATCGCTCAACTCTAGTTATTACACCTGCCGCACGGTGGACCCCGGGCGGCGAACACGTTTATTTATATTTTTTTAAGCGTGTTCCGCCGCCGTAACACAGTGTCTTTCCTTTTCTGTCCTTTTTAGTAAGGCTAGTTTCACACTAGCGTTTATGAGCGCAGCGACGACCTGCGCACGGCCGCCGCTAAGCCCCGCCCCCTGCCGCACCTCTGCCGGTAGCTCCGCCTACTGGCGCATGACGCTGCATGCGCCCTGCGTCCCCTATCTTTATCACTGGGGGCGCAGGCCATGTGCAGTATGCGTTTGGCGGCGCATGCGCCTTTTTGACGGTGCGCCGGCGCAACCAAACTGCAGCAGGTTGCGTTTGGCGCAGGTTGGCGCACCGTCAAAAGGACGCATGCGCCGCCAAACGCATACTGCGCACGGCCTGCGCCCCAGTGATAAAGATAGGGGACGCAGGGCGCATGCAGCGTCATGCGCTGGTAGGCGGAGCTACCGGCAGAGGCGCGGCAGGGGGCGGGGCTTAGCTGCGGCCGTGCGCAGGCCGTCGCTGTGCTCATAATCGCTAGTGTGAAACTAGCCTTAGCCGGGCCCCATCTTTTGCTCAGCCTATTTTCCTGCCTTTGTTTGTATTTTCATCTTGTTTAACCGTCAATACATGTCGGGGGCTGTCTTTCCTTTGGGGTCTGCTCCGGGGCAGTTAGTTTTCCTCTTTTCCTGCTTTAGGCTTATGTAGTTCTCCGGTTGTGACGAGGCGTCTAGGACCAGCGTAGGAACGCTCCACGACTGCTGCTAGTTGTGCAGTTATGATCAGGGACCTGCAATCTGCATAGTTACCAACTTCTCTGGTTTTCTGAGACTTAGCTTGTTGTCTTGTTTTTCCTCCTCGGTTTCCCATTCATAACACACACCCTCATTAGATGCTTTAATAGAAAAGGTAGGGTCTATTTCTGCTAACGAAAAACCTGAAGAGATGAACTGGAATATAAGTTGGTGTGCATGCAGAATGTAAGCACATGTTCACACCGGCCACTAAGCAGACAAAACCCAAGATGAAAACATAAACAAATACCTTACAGTACATAGATAAATACACAACAATAATGCATAAAAATAATAAAGGGTGCTTGGTTAACATAATTTTGATCACAAAAATGTAAAAGCCATCCCACCACTTCACGGTGACCATATTCGGGGACGGTCCTAACCTCTAATGTTAAATCCTTACCATTTGTCAAGTGACATATAAGGGTGAAAGGGCTGAGAAGGACTGAAACCCTTCTGTGGGGGGACTTCATACTGTTTATACGGAGCTGTGGGGACTATATTACTGCATATAGGGAGCTGCGGGGGCCATCATACTGCATATAGGGATCTGAGCAGGTCACAGTACTGTGTATTGGAAGCTGTGGAGGTCATCATACTGTATATAGGAAGTTCTGGGGACTTTACATTGTATATAGTTGCTGTGGAGGCCATCATACTCTGTATAGAGAGCTGTGAGAGCATCATACTGTATATAGGGAAGCTGAGGATGGATACTATAATATGGTATATGGGAAACTGTGGGAGGCGTCATATTCTATTTAGGGAGTTGTGGGAAGATCATACCTTGCGCTTGGGTCAGTCTTGGGTCATGATACTGTGCTTGTGTTGGGTAATTTATTGTGGGGGTATCATACTGTTTGTGGATGGGCGGCATTTTGAGGGCATCATACTAACAAAGGGAGCCATGAAATCAATATTGTAGTAGGTGAAAACATGAAGGTGCTTCTCTGGGAAGATTATATTGATAACTTCTCATCTGGCTCTCAGAATCAAGTCCTCTGGTTGGTCAAATAATCTCAAGTCTGACACTGGATAGATAGATAGATAGATAGATAGTTAGATAGATAGAGGCTCAGACTGGCCCATAGGGGAACAGGGGAATTCCCTGGTGGGCCCCTGTGCAGATTTAGGCCACCAATCCTATTAATAGGTCAGTACTTGGCATAATTCACTCGATTCACTCCGTATAGAAAAAGCAGCATCTCACCATTCATTAACAAAACTACCCAGTGTATTATTATATAGAGATATAGGTAAATTTGTGAACGAGGGTAGTGTAATATTGGTATGCAGGTGAAAAGTGGGTCCCCCCAAAGTCAATGGTACTGGTGGGCCCTTGGAACCCCAGTCCGACACTGGATAGATAGAAAATAGATAGACGGATGGATAGAGAACTTAGTTGTTTTTATTCTAGGTATCTTTAGTTATACATCCGTTATATTGTGGTTCTACAGTCTGTATTTATCTTCTTAGGTTACTGTGTTTGATGAGTCTGAGACACATAAAATTAAAAACTAATAAAGATTAAGCCTGGTGTACGGAATGAATTTCCTTTGACCCAGGGTGATTTACATAAAGCAAATAAACAAGGAACGGAGAAGGAAGAAGAGCTTTAAAAATGCATTTTCCAAGGTCAGACAAGATATACCTTATAATTCCGGAGATTGAAGGCTTTGAAGTCATTATACACAAATCCTTAATCCATTTAATAAAGACTTCTAGAAATACATATCTAGTCTCTGTTTGCTAAGGGAATCCCTGGATATAGAGTAGAATATATTTCTTACTGGAGGGCAGGTTATATTTGATATACCATGAATTTAATAACACAGTACTGTGAGAAAGCCCCATGCCCTCTTACTGCCAGGCAGAGTCTGTACTCCTGCGCTTATCTCTGGCACGTCAAGGTTTAATAACATGTGGGCATGTATAAATGAGTCATCATTGCGAATTATATGAACCTTCTCATGCATAATTACAATGACAGACTCAGATTTTCCAATTATAGAGGACTTGTCCACTTACCTGACATGACTGTCTTAGTAAATACTAGCATTCTACATGAAATAAGAATTGTACAACATTTCTCTAAAAACTTTGCATTGTGTGGTTACTCTGTTATTCCTTTTGGAAATCCCTAAATAAAGAAGCATCTGGACATAACCATTCCCCTAGTAAATGATGTACAATGGATAAAAAAAGTCTACACACCCTTGTTAAAATGCCAGGCTTTTGTTAAGTTAAAAATTCATACCAAGAAAATAATTTCAGAACTTTTTCCACCTTTAATGTCACCCATAATCTGTACAAATCCATTGAGAAACAAAAACATTTTGAGGGGGGAAATAAAAATACTGAAACTAAAATTACGTGGCTGCACCTTATTATAATTGGGGATGTGGTTGTGTTCAGAATTAGCCAATCACATTTAAACTCATGCTAAGTAATAGTTAGTACACAGCTGCCATCATTTATAGTGATTCTGATTAACCTCTTATAAAGTTTAGCTGTTCTAGTACGATTTTCCTGACATTTTCTTAGGTCGGTAAACAGCTTACAATACAGCAAAGGGATATCAAAGTTATAAGTCAGGAGAAAGGTACAAAAAATATTCTGGCATTAGATATATGATGGAACACTGTGAAGATGATCATCAACAGTGACATTACCAAGAACTGGACATCCCTCAAAATTTGATGAAAAGACAAGAAGAAAATTGGTCTGGAGACTGTCAAGAGGCTTACAACAACATTAAAGGAGCTGCATGAGTTTTGTCAAGTACTGGTTGTATACTAAATGTGACAGAAATTTCCTGTATTCTTCATATGTCAGGCCTGTGGGGTAGATCATCAACAGTGACATTACCAAGAACTGGATGTCTCTCAAAATTTGATGAAAAGACAAGAAAAAAAAATTGGTCTGAAGCTGTCAAGAGGCCTACCACAACATTAAAGAAGCTGCAGAAATTTTGGCAAATACTGGTTGTGTACTGTACAGAATGTGACAACAATGTCCTGTATTCTTCATGTGTCAGGCCTGTGGAGTAGAGGTGCAAGATGGATGTATTTCCTTCCAAAGAACATCCAATCCCAACTATGCCGGTTTACATTTTTTCCATCTGTATTAGAAAGTGCAGAAGGTTATTATTTCCTATACACTACTAGAAAGATCGCCAATGCTTAGAGTATGTCAAAAACAGAACTCTTTAGTATATGGGGCCCTATGGTTACATTGGGCCTTTGCTTTCCCTTTGCACATGCTGAATGTGTTCACAGGAACCTATACAAGAATATGGTCATTTCCATACAGCTGTAATATGTCCATAATTAGGAATTTGTACTTATGTCAACTGCAATACCTGAACCCCAGTCATAGACCACCATAGCATCCTATAATGCTGTAATCTTGGTCCAGTAGAACTGCGATGGATCAGAGAAATGCAGCCATAGTTTTTAACCTAAAATCCGGGCATACTTTTGTTGCAATGTCAAACAAGCCTAAAACCCATAAAGTATAAAGTAGAGTATAACACCCAGATAATTACAAAATGCCACTTGTATGAAATATATTTCTAATATATTTCTAATAATCTAAAACTATAATTATTTTAATATGTGTCAATTTTCACATTTTGCTCCTGTCTGGTCTCCCGTGGCTAGGCAAGGGTGGCGGTGTTTTCTCACTTGGCTGTATTTATAAGCTCCAAGCAACTGAATATGTGAGATTGCTTAATCTCCTGAGAATAAATGACAGTGCCCATGCTGGGACTCCGCTCTCAAGATGCCTCAAGAATCACCTCTCTATGGCTAGAGAACCATCTTAAAATTCCTCTAATCCCGTGTCCTCACACAGCATCTGTCTGCGGAAAGGAATGCCTCTCTGTGTCTGCCTCCGCAAGAAATGCATTCGATTTTCTGTGCTGCATCACCATTGACTCACGGCATAAGAAGTTATCAGTTCTTGCTCTGTCGACTTGCGGTTTTTCATGTAGCTTTAAATAATTGGATATATGGGGTGTTTACTTTAGAGCGACGGTGTAAAGTTTTCCTATTAAATCTCAACTACCCTAATATAAGCTACAGCATATACTGTTAAATCAAGATGTAAATACATGGATCTATGAGTCGTATCTTCTAGCTATAATGCCTATACTATACGAAGAAAAATATTGGACACCTCTACATTACACCTACGACATCCAATTCTAAAGCCAGCGGCATTAATATACAGTTGTTTCCCCCTTTGCAACTTTAAGAGCTTGTATGCTTCTGTGAAGGTTTTCTACAAGATTTTGGTGGTGTCTATATGAATTTTTGCCCATTTGTCAAGAAGAACATAAGTGAAGTTGAACACTGATGATGGATGAGAAGACCGGGCTCGCAATCTCCAGTCTAGTACATCCAAAAGGGTGTTGGATAGGGCTGAGGTCATGGCTTTGTCCAGTTCTTCCACATCAAACTCACTCAACCATGTCTTTATCCATCTTCCTTTGTTCATTGTGGCAAAGTATGGCTGGAACAGAACTAGTCCTTCTCCAAACTGTTCCCACAAAGATGGAAGCTAAAATTGTCCAAAATGTGTTGTATGTTGAAGCATTAAAATTTCCATTTAAATGGGCTGAGGATGCAATGCAATATCCCTTCTCCAAAAAACTGCACAGTTTGCACCAAGCCAGGCAGGTAACATTATCTTGGCATTTGGAAAACCCACAATCATCTATAAGAGAGCCATATAGAGAAGCGTGATGCATCAATGCACAAAACATGTCTCTGCTGCTCCAGGGTCCAGTAGCAGTTGTTTTACACCCCTTCATCTGACACTTGGAATTGCGCTTTCATGTGTCAGATAAAAAATAATATTGTGGTGCCATGTTAGCCAGAAAAATCAAAGTAAATACTTTTATGCCCAAAAATGAGAAAAATATTCTAGAATTGATACCTTAATTAGCTGTCCAGAAGAATTATGTTTGCAAGCTTTCAGAGCACAAATTAATTATTTCTAAAAGTTAACTTGGACAAAACAGAATTCATCATCTTTCCACCGTCTCACTCGACGGCCCCAACAGACCTATCTATTAAAGTAAATGGCTGCTCACTCTCCCCAGTCCCACAAGTTCGCTGCCTTGGGGAAATCCTTGACTCTGATCTCTCCTTCAAACCACATATGCAAGCCCTTTCCACTTCCTGCCAACTTCAACTCAAAAATATTTCCCGAATCAGTACATTCTTCCTCCAATCTGCAAAAACCCTAGTGCATGCCCTCATCATCTCCCGCCTTGACTACTGCAACCTCCTGCTCTGTGGCCTTCCTTCTAACACTCTCGCACCCCTGTAACCTATCCTAAACTCTGCTGCCCGACTAATCCACTTATACCCCCGCTATTCCCCGGCCTCTCCTCTCTGTCAATCCCTGCACTGGCTCCCCATTACCCAGACACTCCAGTTCAAAACCCTAACCATGGCATACAAAGCCATTCACAATCTGTCTCCTCCATACATCTGTGACCCTGTTTCCTGGTTCTTACCTGCACACAGCCTCCGAACCTCACAAGATCTCCATCTCGACTCCCCTCTTATCTGCTCCTTCCACAATCGCATACAGGATTTTTCCTGTGCATCCCCTCTACTCTGGAACTCTCTACCACAACATATCAGACTCTCACCTACCGTGTAAACCTTCAAAACTAACCTGAAGACCTACCTCTTCTGACAAGCCTACAACCTGCAGTAACCACCGATCCACCAAACCGCTGCATGACCAGCTCTACCCTCGCCTACTGTATCCTCACACATCCCTTGTAGATTGTGAGCCCTCACGGGCAGGGTCCTCTTTCCTTCTGTACCAGTTGTGACTTGTATTGTGTAAGATTTTTATACTTGTTTTTCATTATGTATACCCCTCCTCACATGTAAAGAGCCATGGAATAAATGGCGCTATAGTAATAAATAATAATAATAATTGCTGAGGGAAGAACACAACATTTAAGAGATGTTACAATAGGGCAATTGTGCATAGGGTGGATGGGGTAATGTTTCCTAAACATAAGCCAAGGAATCTTAACTTGAATCTTAATTTGTGCACTCCATGCACAAATGTCCTACTGTAATTAGGGATGAGAAGACCCGTGGAAATTCAGGTTCTGGTACCCGACCCAAACTTTAGTCCAAAGTTTGGTTTGGGTACCAGAATTGTACCTGAACTTCAATCATAACTTGAACCCCATTGAAAAAAAATGAAGACCTGAACTTTGGAGCTGGAAAATTTCTCTCTTACCCCTGGAACTCCAAACATTAAAACAGACTTCTGGGTGAAGTCTGTGTTCAGAGTTTAGCACCGGTACGAACCCCGAACTTTTAAGTTATGGTCCTCTCATCTCTAATTGTAGTAGGTCTTAAATGTTGTGCTCTTGTCTCAGTAATTAATATCCTGAAGAAGGAGCCTCTGTGCTGTGAAAGCTTGCAAACATAATGCTTCTGGTTAGCCAATAAAGGTAGCACTCCGAGAATACTTTTATTATTTTTGGCCATAAAAATATTTACATTGCTTCCTGATGTAAAACTTGTATGAAGCTATTCAGCGCTGGAAAACCATGCCATGAAACTTCCAGAGCAGTTTTTGGGCTGATATTAGAGGAAGTTTAATATTAGAGGAATACTAGAGGAAGTTTGGACTCTAAGGGTCTGTGCACACGTTGCGGATTCTGCTGCGGATCCGCAGCGGATTTGGCCATGCGGATCCGCAGCATTTTCTACTGCATTGTACAGTACCCTTATAGTCTATGTAAATAGAAAAATGCAGTGCCCACGGTGCGGAATTTTCAGCGCGGATTTGCTGAGGATTTAAATCCGCAGCATGTCAATTCTTTTGTGCGGATTGCGCAGCTCCATGGCAGTCGTCAAACCTCAGGCGAAAACCGCAGGCTAATCCGCAATAAATTGACAGATAAACCACAGGTCTTTTGACCTGCGGATTTAGACAAATCCGCACGTAAAATTACGCAGCAGAATCCGCAATGTGTGCACACACCCTTAAGCTATGGAAACCCAAAAGCGTTGGCGACTTTTTTGCATAAACCAACTCAACTCACAGAAACCTCCGCCCAATTACTTTACTTGGTTTCCATTTTATGGCTGTTCTTGTGGTTTCTAAACACTTCCACATTTCAATAACATCACTGTGAGGCCTCGTTCACATGGTCAGTATTTGGTCAGTATTTCACATCAGTAGTTGTAAGCCAAAACCAGGAGTGGGTGATAAATACAGAAGTGGGGACGTGTTATTATTACACTTTTCCTCTGATTGTTCCACTCTTGATTTTATCTTACAAATGCTGGTGTAAAATACTGACCAAATACTGAACATGTGAACAGGGCCTTACCCACAGTGTTCCCATTCCTTTACAGATTGGTTTCACAACATCTAAAAACTTCTACCACCGTTTTCTGTTCCTTGCCCCAGCCATTGTATTCCAGCTGTGCTCCACCAGTATCGTAACAAAAGATCTTTGATTTTTCCTTGGAAGTTGGCATATTTTTATTTTTCTCGAATTGCGTTGGTTCCACTGCCGATCATGTGGTCTTTGTCTCCAAGGTGAGCTATTTCTTTCTTTACACCTGGGCATGATTGATATCTGCTTTAGTCACATGCGGCTCTCCCAGGTTTGGGGATTGGTGGTAGCACCTGCAGTCATTTCTCCAGCGATTGGGACATCCTCGTGATAGAGGATAACTTCCAAACTTGAGTACACCTCTTTAATGCAAATTTCAAAACTGTTGAAACATAGTTTTGCGAGTACGGGTAGTTTTGAGAGATGAACAAACGTGCAGGGATAAGGTGTTTTCTGAGCATGCTTGGGTGCTAACCGTGTGTCTTGGGTGTGCTGGAAAAATATGTTCGAGTCCCTGCGGCTGCATGTCTCATGGCTGTTCGACAGCCACAACACATGCATGGATTACCTGTTTGTTAGGCAATCCCTCGAACATCCGTGAGACATGCATCAGCAGAGACTAGAACATATTTTGCAAGCAGATTCCAGGTTAGCACCCAAGCATGCTCAGATAACACCTTATCCCACCACGTTTGCTCATCTCTAGTCTTTATGCCTGTGTGTCTGTGGTGATGTGTGTTTGGAGGCAACCCCATCCTGCTCTGCTCTCGGTAAGCAGACATCTGCGCTTTCCTGTGCATCTGTCCATCTCTTCCATGCATGCAAGAGTAGCACTAATTCCATTGTGTCTCTGGTATTTCACATGGCTGCCAGCAGAACATTTATTGCAGGGTTGTAACATATTCTATTTTTTATTACATTTTACACGACTGTAACAAGCAGAGTAAATCTGATACAGAGATCAGCTATCCTGACGCATCTGTTTTATGCTTGTATACAACAGTTCTGAAGCTTCATTTCCTAAAAACTTTGCTAGGCGCTGTTCCATTTTTATTTCTCTTGGAAATGTACATAGAAATACACTGATATGACGAATGTAATCACTAAATCTTGTGAACAAAGGGTTGCGTGTACACAAAATATTAAAAAGGTTCTCTGGAAAGCAAATATTTTCTACTGAATGTTCAAAATGGGACAAAAAAAAGATTAAAAAAGACACAAGTCCCTCACACATTGTAAATTCCCGCATTATTTTCATGTAACCTCTGCAGCCAATCAATGCCTGTAGTAGGTCACTTATGTGGTCAATGATTGGCTGCCACAGTCACATATCCCTGTGTCAGGACAGGATCATTGCCCTGACAAGTATAGACCTCAAGGGAATCTGTTCCATGATTATTGCTTCACTTACCGTATTTTTTTAACCAATTCTGTGTATTTTTAATAGAAAGAAAGCCCCTTTAAATGGAATCTGTCTCCAGGTTTTTGTTTCCTCATCTCAGAGCAGGATAATTTAGGAAAAGAAACACTGATTCCAGTGATGTGTCACTTAGTTTACTGGGTGCAGCAGCTGTGACACTATCAGAATTTGGAATGCAGCAGAGTTCAGAAAGCTAACCCCGCCCACCCCAGAGCTTTCTATGTGTATGGGTTGGAGCGCCCCACAGGGCCTTAGGTTACTCGGTATCGGCCGGTCAGTTCTTAAAGGGGATGTCACGGCTGCAGTGACCCGGTCCCTTGCCCTGGACGTCCAATAAAGTTAATAAATGATGATGATTGGGTAGATGAAAGATGTTAATGATGAAGGGGTAGTTTGTAAGGGGTTTTGTTGTGGTGCCACCTGTGGTTTCTGGTCAGAGGTGACCAGTGCTGCAAAGCAGATCCTCTGGAACTGATGGTAACGCAGCCGAGTTGTTATAGCTCTCCACAGGCAGAGCTTCATTCCAGGGCAGTTAAGATGAAATAGGTAAAGATGGTGGCTGTGGTGGTGAGTACGGTGCTGGGTAGGTGAGACGCAAATGACACAAAGGACACGTCAGGGTGCAGTTTCAGAGTTTTACTCATGGTTCACTTGTGCACAGATGTCCGCTTGGTGCCATGTCCTCCAGGTGAGGGGTCCAGCATACTCCCAGGTACAGTGGGGAAAAAAAGTATTTAGTCAGTCAGCAATAGTGCAAGTTCCACCACTTAAAAAGATGAGAGGCGTCTGTAATTTACATCATAGGTAGACCTCAACTATGGGAGACAAACTGAGAAAAAAAAATCCAGAAAATCACATTGTCTGTTTTTTTTTTCATTTTATTTGCATATTATGGTGGAAAATAAGTATTTGGTCAGAAACAAGCAATCAAGATTTCTGGCTCTCACAGACCTGTAACTTCTTCTTTAAGAGTCTCCTCTTTCCTCCACTCATTACCTGTAGTAATGGCACCTGTTTAAACTTGTTATCAGTATAAAAAGACACCTGTGCACACCCTCAAACAGTCTGACTCCAAACTCCACTATGGTGAAGACCAAAGAGCTGTCAAAGGACACCAGAAACAAAATTGTAGCCCTGCACCAGGCTGGGAAGACTGAATCTGCAATAGCCAACCAGCTTGGAGTGAAGAAATCAACTGTGGGAGCAATAATTAGAAAATGGAAGACATACAAGACCACTGATAATCTCCCTCGATCTGGTGCTCCACGCAAAATCCCACCCCGTGGGGTCAGAATGATCACAAGAACGGTGAGCAAAAATCCCAGAACCACGCGGGGGGACCTAGTGAATGAACTGCAGAGAGCTGGGACCAATGTAACAAGGCCTACCATAAGTAACACACTACGCCACCATGGACTCAGATCCTGCAGTGCCAGACGTGACCCACTGCTTAAGCCTGTACATGTCCGGGCCCGTCTGAAGTTTGCTAGAGAGCATTTGGATGATCCAGAGGAGTTTTGGGAGAATGTCCTATGGTCTGATGAAACCAAACTGGAACTGTTTGGTAGAAACACAACTTGTCGTGTTTGGAGGAAAAAGAATACTGAGTTGCATCCATCAAACACCATACCTACTGTAAAGCATGGTGGTTAGTGTTGAGCATTCCAATACCGCAAGTATCGGGTATCGGCCGATATTAGCGGTATCGGAATTCCGATACTTAATTCCGATACTTTTGTCATATCGGATTCCGGAATCGGAATCGGAATAGGAAGTTCCCATCATGCTATGAGCCTGCTTGCTTTGATTAAGCCAATGGGAATCCTCCGAAGTGTGGGCACATCCTGTTAGGCATGTAGGCATGTTAACTATTGGCATGGCTGTGATTGGCTGCCGAAATGATGTCATGATGCACTATAAAAGCCACCGCAGCCGCCATTTCTGGTCACTCTGCTGTGAATTCAGTTAGGGACAGGCTGCTGTAGAAGACTGTGAGGGACAGTTAGAAATAGCGATTCCACCAAACATCTAGTGCTTTACCCAGGCTACATAAACCACCACTGTAGCCTTCTTTGCCCTAGCAGCAGTGTTCACAGCTGTCTACAAGGGCTGTGTGAGTGCAGCTCACGCTGTGGAGTGGGTCCTGCAGCCACGTCAGGCTGTAGGCCACCCAGTGTGATCACTGCTGCCTCATACATCTTTTATTTTTTGAGCTGCATTTTTTACATAATTTCAATCTAGTGTGCTTCCATCCGTATCCATATACGTTGGTTGCAAACACTAGTAGTAGACAGCGGAGCCTTTCTGCAGCCTTTCAGTGCTAGTGTCCACTTTGCTGCACTGTTCACGGCTGTCTGAGAGGTCTCTGACTGTGTGTGAGTGCAGCTCACGCTGAGTAGTGTGTCCTGCAGCTACGTCTGGCTGTAGGACGCTCAGCGTGCGTCAGTGCCTCACACATATTTTTATTTGAGTGCAGCTCATTTTTTCTTCTATTAGTGTGCATCCATCCGTCTCCATCTACGGTGGTTGCAAACACTATAAAGGAGTACACAGCGGAGCCTTTCTGCAGCCTGTCAGTGCCAGTGCCCACTTAGCTGCACTGTTGACGGCTGTCTGAGAGGCCTCTGACTGTGTGTGAGTGCAGCTCACGCTGAGTAGAGTGTCCTGCAGCTACGTCTGGTTGTAGGACGCTCAACGTGCGTCACTGCCTCACACATATTTGTCTTTGAGTGCAGCTCATTTTTTCTTCTCCTATTAGTGTGCATCCATCCGTATCCATCAACATTGGTTGGTTGCAAACACTATATAGGAGTAGATAGAGGAGCCTTTTTTTCTGGCTTGTGCCCTGCCGGCGCAGCCAGATTAGTATTACCCAATTTTTTTGGAGCCTCATCTTTTGCATTGTAGGTTACCTGCCTGCATTGTAATAGCTCCAAAAAGTTGGTGATACTATCAGTTTCAATTCTTTGTTCACATACTTTGAGTTTGTTTCCAACAAAGAAACCACAAAAAAAGTTCACCAAACACTACATTTTGAACTTGTGTAGGCCACATCAGCTCCTATTAAAGTCTAGTCCACACACACACACACTTCATAAAATTAGTGTTTCTTGTACCTGTAACCAGCTGTTCAGGAATAAGCACACTAAGGCCCCCCTTTGTACTTTTTTGCCTATCTTAAGCAGTCTTGCAAGATGAAGAAGGCAGGGAGTAAGGCGCATGGGCGTGGGCGTGGAGTTTCAGCAGGGAGAGGACGTGGGGATTCTGCAGGGAGAGGACGTGGGGATTCTACAGGTAGAGGACGTGGGGATTCTGGGCCTGCTGCGGGCACCAGTGGATCAGCATCCCCCAGTTTTAGCAGGCAACAGTCCTTTATGCGCAGCTTTGTAGGACCTCAACGTACCCCACTGCTGCGGGAGGAACAAATTGAAGCCGTTGTCGGATGGATGGCAGCTAACGCATCGACTTCAATTACTTCCGCATCCTCTCAGGGTCAGAGCACCGAAGAGCAACCATCTGTCTCTTCACCACCTGCCAAAGTGCCCAGGCAGTCAGAGAGACATGGACAGGAGCCATCACAGTCTCTACTTCTGTTCTCGGAATCTGTTGGCTTGGAAAGAGGGGGCCAGCCAAGCAGCATTCCTGAATGTGAAGAAGAGGGAGTATGCAGTGATGCGCAACTTCTTTGTCCCTCTGAATCTGAAGAGGCGAGTGGGCCAGTGCCTATGGTCAGCACACCTCAGTACGCATCAGATGATGACGAGACTCAGTTGCCACTTTCTGGTGCGTACGGTGCTGGCGAGACAACCCCGGAGAAGCAGCTGTTTGAAGAGGGGAGGGAAGATGATGAGGTCCTTGACCCATCATGGCATGAGCAACAGGAAGGTGGTGGGAGCAGCTCGGAGGAAGAGATTCCCCTACCGGCCAAAACAGGAGGCAGAGGGAGGGGGAAGACTTGGTTGCCTGTACCCTCCACTTCGGCACCCGTTAGGAGCATTCCTCCTTCCAAAGGCAAACCGGGCGCTCACAAGAGTTGCAGTGCGTGGTCCTTTTTTGACACAGTTGCAGATGACATTTGCTTTGTCAAATGCAAGCTGTGTCATCAGAGAGTCAAAAGAGGGAGAAATGTCAGCAACCTCAATACCACAAATATGTGGAAACATGTGCGCACCAAGCACGAGTTGGAGTTGCAGAGACACCCTGAAGACGTAGGCCAACGTACAGCACCACCTACCACCTCTTCAGTTCGTGTTGGGCCCTCTTCCTCCAGCTCACACACTGCTGGTTCGGCTTCCTCACAGGATCGCCAAGGAAGAACCTCTGCCACTGTTGTCCGGAGACCCTGTCAGATTACACCCATAGCAGCACGTTCCCATCCATCACAGCCATCGGTAGCACAGGCATGGGATAAAAGGCGCCCTTACTCGGCAAACCATCCCCGAGCACAGTCTCTGAATGCTGGCATTGCCAAACTTCTGGAAGTTGAAATGCTGTCATTCAGGCTGGTGGACACTGACACCTTCCGGGACTTAATGGCATTGGCAGTCCCCCAATACAACGTGCCCAGCCGCTTTTATTTCAGCAGGCGAGCCGTCCCTGCCCTGCAGAAACATGTTGAGGGCAAAATAAAACATGCGCTACTAAACGCCGTTAGTAGCAAGGTCCACCTGACCACCGATGCGTGGACCAGTAACCATGGACAGGGACGATACCTTTCCCTCACTGCCCACTGGGTCAATGTTGTGGAGCCGGGTACGGATCTGGAGAGTGGAGCTGTACGTGTTCTTCCAACGCCACGGATTGCAGGACTCCAGTCTGTACACATAGACTCCTCCTCCTACTCAAGTTCCTCAGAAACAGCAGAGCAGGAGCCTGTTACGACCGATATGAGCACAGCCGTGGCCAAACGTCAACAGGCTGTACTCAAATTAATTTCTTTGGGGAATCGAAGCCACACAGCGCAGGAGCTCTGGAATGCTATCAAGCTGGAGAGCGATGTGTGGTTTGGGCCAGCGAATCTCCAGCCGGGCTTGGTAGTGTGTGACAATGGCCGAAATCTGGTGGCAGCTCTTGGCCTAGGCAACCTCACACACATCCCATGTCTGGCACATGTTCTTAACTTGGTCGTGCAGAGCTTTCTGAGGGACTATCCGGATCTTGCTGCACTGTTGCACAAGGTCCGCATAGAGTGCGCTCACTTGCGACGTTCCAGCACGGCAAGATCGCGCCTCGCTGCTCTGCAGCGACGATTTGGCCTTCCGGAACATCGCATCATATGTGACCTACCCACCCGGTGGAATTCAACGTTACATATGTTGGAGCGGTTGTGTGAGCAGCAGGCAGCAGTCATGGAGTACCAGCTGCATCAGGCGCAAACAAGTCGCACTGTGCGCCGTTCACACTTCAGCACCATTGAGTGGGCCACTATGAAGGACATCTGCCTCGTTTTGCGTGCCTTCGATGAATCCACGCGGATGGCGAGTGCAGATGATGCACTAGTCAGCATGACTGTCCCCCTTATCTGCCTGCTTCAACAAACACTGCAAGCACTAAGGGATGAGGTTTCAGAAGAGGTGGAGGATGAGGAGTCCCAAATGCCATCTGCTTCTGGACAGTCTGCGCTACGTGTTTCCTCACAAAGGCCTAGGCAGGGGACACTTTGTGAGGAGGATGAGGAGGAGTCGATGGAGGAGGAAGACATCTCTCCAGAGGAGGGAGGTACACAAACCTCTACTCAGTATGTACAGCGAGGGTGGGGTGATGCAGAGCAGGCCGAGGTCACGCCTCAAACAGGGGACAGCGGTTCTTTGGCAGTTGGGAGTCTGCAGCACATGGTTGATTTCATGCTGCAGTGCCTGAGAAACGACCGCCGCATCGCCCACATTCTCGTCTCGGCTGATTATTGGGTGTACACCCTCCTAGATCCTCGCTACCGGGACAGCGTACAAAGGCTCATACCAACGTTGAACCGGGAGCGTAAAATGCGGGAGTACGAAGAGTCACTGGTGCAGTCCATAATGTTTTCCATTCCACCCGACAGCATTGTTGCTAGTGCTTTACAAAGCAGCTCTGTGCGTCGAGGCAGTGGAGGAAACTCTGCACAAAGAGGGAGCAGAGGCAGCGCCGCAGCACAAGGCAAGACCACTATGGCCCAAATGTGGCAAAGTTTTGTGTGTCCACCACAATTGTCTACACCATCAGCGACGCCTCGAGTCAGCAGGAGGCAACGCTTCCGTCAGATGGTGTCAGACTACATGTCTTGCCCTGTCGCTGTACTCCCAGATGGCTCTTCCCCCTTCAAGTTTTGGGTCTCTAAGCTGGATACATGGCCAGAGCTTAGCCAGTATGCATTGGAGGTGCTGGCTTGCCCTGCTGCCAGTGTATTATCGGAACGTGTCTTTAGTGCCGCAGGTGGTGTACTAACAGACCGTCGCACGCGACTATCTTCCGATAATGTTGACCGGCTGACTTTTCTGAAAATGAACAAGGCCTGGATCTCCAAAGACTTTGCCATTCCTCTTACAGACTAAATTAGTGGTTGGCAACTGTATCCAGGTCTGCTGGTGTGTTCATTTTTCTACCACCTGAACTATAATCCCTTTGCTTCAACACAGCCAGTTGTCGCTCAGATGTGTCGTCTGCACAGAGAAACACACTAGCTCCTGTGTTAGTGGGGTTCAGTAATGCCAGCTGATCCCCTGCTGTGTGGACGGCAAAGTCACCAGCTCCATCAACATTCAAACCACTACTGATTTTTAACCGTGCCCAACGTAGGTCTCTGGCTCCACTGTCTCTACTATTTCCCCTGACCTCCAACCCCGCCATCTACATCTCTGAAGTGGCGTCAGCACAATCTACACTTGTTCCTGTGTTCCTGTGGCTCAGTCCCATCAGTTTATCCCCTGATGTGTGTCCGGCAAGGTCTCCTGCTCTGTCCACATTCCCATAACCAGTAGTGGGAATGAGGACAGAGCTGGCGAACTTGCCGGACAAACATCAGGGGATCAACTGACGGGACTGAGCACCAGTAACACAGGAAAAAGTGTAGATTGTGCTGACGCCACTTCAGAGATGTAGCTGGCGGGGTTGGAGGCCAGGGTAAATAGTAGAGACAGTGGAGCCAGAGGCCTAAGTGGAGCATGGTTAGAATCAGTAGTAGTCCACAACCTCCATAAAAACCGCTGCCCATTGGCCTCTGCATGCGGCATGCGTAATCCTGGGCTCCAACAGCTTCAGTTGGTGTTCAGAAGTGTCGTCTCCACAGAGCCAAACACATTCGTTAGAGTGTTAGTGGGGTTCAGCACTGCCAGCTGTTCCCCTGCTGTGGAGATGGCAAGTCTCCTGCTGCCTTCACCTGCCAAAATCCAGTAGGCCCCAGCCTGCTCCTCGCCTAATCCTGGGCTCCAACAGCGTCAGTTGGTGTTCAGAAGTGTCGTCTCCACAGAGCCAAACACCTTCGTTAGAGTGTTAGTGGGGTTCAGCACTGCCAGCTGTTCCCCTGCTGTGGAGATGGCAAGTCTCCTGCTGCCTTCACCTGCCAAAATCCAGTAAGCCCCAGCCTGCTCCTCGCCTAATCCTGGGCTCCAACAGCGTCAGTTGGTGTTCAGAAGTGTCGTCTCCACAGAGCCAAACACCTTCGTTAGAGTGTTAGTGGGGTTCAGCACTGCCAGCTGTTCCCCTGCTGTGGAGATGGCAAGTCTCCTGCTGCCTTCACCTGCCAAAATCCAGTAGGCCCCAGCCTGCTCCTCGCCTAATCCTGGGCTCCAACAGCGTCAGTTGGTGTTCAGAAGTGTCGTCTCCACAGAGCCAAACACCTTCGTTAGAGTGTTAGTGGGGTTCAGCACTGCCAGCTGTTCCCCTGCTGTGGAGATGGCAAGTCTCCTGCTGCCTTCACCTGCCAAAATCCAGTAGGCCCCAGCCTGCTCCTCGCCTAATCCTGGGCTCCAACAGCGTCAGTTGGTGTTCAGAAGTGTCGTCTCCACAGAGCCAAACACATTCGTTAGAGTGTTAGTGGGGTTCAGCACTGCCAGCTGTTCCCCTGCTGTGGAGATGGCAAGTCTCCTGCTGCCTTCACCTGCCAAAATCCAGTAGGCCCCAGCCTGCTCCTCGCCTAATCCTGGGCTCCAACAGCGTCAGTTGGTGTTCAGAAGTGTCGTCTCCACAGAGCCAAACACCTTCGTTAGAGTGTTAGTGGGGTTCAGCACTGCCAGCTGTTCCCCTGCTGTGGAGATGGCAAGTCTCCTGCTGCCTTCACCTGCCAAAATCCAGTAGGCCCCAGCCTGCTCCTCGCCTAATCCTGGGCTCCAACAGCGTCAGTTGGTGTTCAGAAGTGTCGTCTCCACAGAGCCAAACACATTCGTTAGAGTGTTAGTGGGGTTCAGCACTGCCAGCTGTTCCCCTGCTGTGGAGATGGCAAGTCTCCTGCTGCCTTCACCTGCCAAAATCCAGTAGGCCCCAGCCTGCTCCTCGCCTAATCCTGGGCTCCAACAGCGTCAGTTGGTGTTCAGAAGTGTCGTCTCCACAGAGCCAAACACCTTCGTTAGAGTGTTAGTGGGGTTCAGCACTGCCAGCTGTTCCCCTGCTGTGGAGATGGCAAGTCTCCTGCTGCCTTCACCTGCCAAAATCCAGTAGGCCCCAGCCTGCTCCTCGCCTAATCCTGGGCTCCAACAGCGTCAGTTGGTGTTCAGAAGTGTCGTCTCCACAGAGCCAAACACATTCGTTAGAGTGTTAGTGGGGTTCAGCACTGCCAGCTGTTCCCCTGCTGTGGAGATGGCAAGTCTCCTGCTGCCTTCACCTGCCAAAATCCAGTAGGCCCCAGCCTGCTCCTCGCCTAATCCTGGGCTCCAACAGCGTCAGTTGGTGTTCAGAAGTGTCGTCTCCACAGAGCCAAACACCTTCGTTAGAGTGTTAGTGGGGTTCAGCACTGCCAGCTGTTCCCCTGCTGTGGAGATGGCAAGTCTCCTGCTGCCTTCACCTGCCAAAATCCAGTAGGCCCCAGCCTGCTCCTCGCCTAATCCTGGGCTCCAACAGCGTCAGTTGGTGTTCAGAAGTGTCGTCTCCACAGAGCCAAACACCTTCGTTAGAGTGTTAGTGGGGTTTAGCACTGCCAGCTGTTCCCCTGCTGTGGAGATGGCAAGTCTCCTGCTGCCTTCACCTGCCAAAATCCAGTAGGCCCCAGCCTGCTCCTCGCCTAATCCTGGGCTCCAACAGCGTCAGTTGGTGTTCAGAAGTGTCGTCTCCACAGAGCCAAACACCTTCGTTAGAGTGTTAGTGGGGTTCAGCACTGCCAGCTGTTCCCCTGCTGTGGAGATGGCAAGTCTCCTGCTGCCTTCACCTGCCAAAATCCAGTAGGCCCCAGCCTGCTCCTCGCCTAATCCTGGGCTCCAACAGCGTCAGTTGGTGTTCAGAAGTGTCGTCTCCACAGAGCCAAACACCTTCGTTAGAGTGTTAGTGGGGTTCAGCACTGCCAGCTGTTCCCCTGCTGTGGAGATGGCAAGTCTCCTGCTGCCTTCACCTGCCAAAATCCAGTAGGCCCCAGCCTGCTCCTCGCCTAATCCTGGGCTCCAACAGCGTCAGTTGGTGTTCAGAAGTGTCGTCTCCACAGAGCCAAACACATTCGTTAGAGTGTTAGTGGGGTTCAGCACTGCCAGCTGTTCCCCTGCTGTGGAGATGGCAAGTCTCCTGCTGCCTTCACCTGCCAAAATCCAGTAGGCCCCAGCCTGCTCCTCGCCTAATCCTGGGCTCCAACAGCGTCAGTTGGTGTTCAGAAGTGTCGTCTCCACAGAGCCAAACACCTTCGTTAGAGTGTTAGTGGGGTTCAGCACTGCCAGCTGTTCCCCTGCTGTGGAGATGGCAAGTCTCCTGCTGCCTTCACCTGCCAAAATCCAGTAGGCCCCAGCCTGCTCCTCGCCTAATCCTGGGCTCCAACAGCGTCAGTTGGTGTTCAGAAGTGTCGTCTCCACAGAGCCAAACACCTTCGTTAGAGTGTTAGTGGGGTTCAGCACTGCCAGCTGTTCCCCTGCTGTGGAGATGGCAAGTCTCCTGCTGCCTTCACCTGCCAAAATCCAGTAGGCCCCAGCCTGCTCCTCGCCTAATCCTGGGCTCCAACAGCGTCATTTGGTGTTCAGAAGTGTCGTCTCCACAGAGCCAAACACCTTCGTTAGAGTGTTAGTGGGGTTCAGCACTGCCAGCTGTTCCCCTGCTGTGGAGATGGCAAGTCTCCTGCTGCCTTCACCTGCCAAAATCCAGTAGGCCCCAGCCTGCTCCTCGCCTAATCCTGGGCTCCAACAGCGTCAGTTGGTGTTCAGAAGTGTCGTCTCCACAGAGCCAAACACATTCGTTCAAGTGTTAGTGGGGTTCATCATTGCCAGCTGATCCCCTGCTGTTGAGATGGCAGTCTCTCCTGCTGTCTCCGCATTACAAAGACAGTAGGCCTCTGCCTACACCCTCCTATTTCCTGGGCTTCAACACAGCCAGTTGTAGTTCGGAAGTGCCGTCCACACGGAAAGAGATACTTGCTCCCGTGTCTCAGTGGGGTTCAGTAATGTCAGCTGATCCCCTGCTGTGTGGATGGCAGTCTCTTCTGCTGTCACCTCATTCAAAATACAGTAGGCCTCTGCCTATACCCTCCTATTTCCTGGGCTTCAACACAGCCAGTTGTAGTTCGGAAGTGCCGTCCACACGGAAAGAGATACTTGCTCCCGTGTCTCAGTGGGGTTCAGTAACGTCAGCTGATCCCCTGCTGTGTGGATGGCAGTCTCTCCTGCTGTCACCTCATTCAAAATACAGTAGGCCTCTGCCTACACCCTCCTATTTCCTGGGCTTCAACACAGCCAGTTGTAGTTCGGAAGTGCCGTCCACACGGAAAGAGATACTTGCTCCCGTGTCTCAGTGGGGTTCAGTAAAGTCAGCTGATCCCCTGCTGTGTGGATGGCAGTCTCTCCTGCTGTCACCTCATTCAAAATACAGTAGGCCTCTGCCTACACCCTCCTATTTCCTGGGCTTCAACACAGCCAGTTGTAGTTCGGAAGTGCCGTCCACACGGAAAGAGATACTTGCTCCCGTGTCTCAGTGGGGTTCAGTAACGTCAGCTGATCCCCTGCTGTGTGGATGGCAGTCTCTTCTGCTGTCACCTCATTCAAAATACAGTAGGCCTCTGCCTATACCCTCCTATTTCCTGGGCTTCAACACAGCCAGTTGTAGTTCGGAAGTGCCGTCCACACGGAAAGAGATACTTGCTCCCGTGTCTCAGTGGGGTTCAGTAACGTCAGCTGATCCCCTGCTGTGTGGATGGCAGTCTCTCCTGCTGTCACCTCATTCAAAATACAGTAGGCCTCTGCCTACACCCTCCTATTTCCTGGGCTTCAACACAGCCAGTTGTAGTTCGGAAGTGCCGTCCACACGGAAAGAGATACTTGCTCCTGTGTCTCAGTGGGGTTCAGTAACGTCAGCTGATCCCCTGCTGTGTGGATGGCAGTCTCTCCTGCTGTCACCTCATTCAAAATACAGTAGGCCTCTGCCTACACCCTCCTATTTCCTGGGCTTCAACACAGCCAGTTGTAGTTCGGAAGTGCCGTCCACACGGAAAGAGATACTTGCTCCCGTGTCTCAGTGGGGTTCAGTAACGTCAGCTGATCCCCTGCTGTGTGGATGGCAGTCTCTCCTGCTGTAAACTCATTCAAAATACAGTAGGCCTCTGCCTACACCCTCCTATTTCCTGGGCTTCAACACAGCCAGTTGTAGTTCGGAAGTGCCGTCCACACGGAAAGAGATACTTGCTCCCGTGTCTCAGTGGGGTTCAGTAACGTCAGCTGATCCCCTGCTGTGTGGATGGCAGTCTCTCCTGCTGTAAACTCATTCAAAATACAGTAGGCCTCTGCCTACACCCTCCTATTTCCTGGGCTTCAACACAGCCAGTTGTAGTTCGGAAGTGCCGTCCACACGGAAAGAGATACTTGCTCCCGTGTCTCAGTGGGGTTCAGTAACGTCAGCTGATCCCCTGCTGTGTGGATGGCAGTCTCTTCTGCTGTCACCTCATTCAAAATACAGTAGGCCTCTGCCTATACCCTCCTATTTCCTGGGCTTCAACACAGCCAGTTGTAGTTCGGAAGTGCCGTCCACACGGAAAGAGATACTTGCTCCCGTGTCTCAGTGGGGTTCAGTAACGTCAGCTGATCCCCTGCTGTGTGGATGGCAGTCTCTCCTGCTGTCACCTCATTCAAAATACAGTAGGCCTCTGCCTACACCCTCCTATTTCCTGGGCTTCAACACAGCCAGTTGTAGTTCGGAAGTGCCGTCCACACGGAAAGAGATACTTGCTCCTGTGTCTCAGTGGGGTTCAGTAACGTCAGCTGATCCCCTGCTGTGTGGATGGCAGTCTCTCCTGCTGTCACCTCATTCAAAATACAGTAGGCCTCTGCCTACACCCTCCTATTTCCTGGGCTTCAACACAGCCAGTTGTAGTTCGGAAGTGCCGTCCACACGGAAAGAGATACTTGCTCCCGTGTCTCAGTGGGGTTCAGTAACGTCAGCTGATCCCCTGCTGTGTGGATGGCAGTCTCTCCTGCTGTAAACTCATTCAAAATACAGTAGGCCTCTGCCTACACCCTCCTATTTCCTGGGCTTCAACACAGCCAGTTGTAGTTCGGAAGTGCCGTCCACACGGAAAGAGATACTTGCTCCCGTGTCTCAGTGGGGTTCAGTAACGTCAGCTGATCCCCTGCTGTGTGGATGGCAGTCTCTCCTGCTGTAAACTCATTCAAAATACAGTAGGCCTCTGCCTACACCCTCCTATTTCCTGGGCTTCAACACAGCCAGTTGTAGTTCGGAAGTGCCGTCCACACGGAAAGAGATACTTGCTCCCGTGTCTCAGTGGGGTTCAGTAACGTCAGCTGATCCCCTGCTGTGTGGATGGCAGTCTCTCCTGCTGTCACCTCATTCAAAATACAGTAGGCCTCTGCCTACACCCTCCTATTTCCTGGGCTTCAACACAGCCAGTTGTAGTTCGGAAGTGCCGTCCACACGGAAAGAGATACTTGCTCCTGTGTCTCAGTGGGGTTCAGTAACGTCAGCTGATCCCCTGCTGTGTGGATGGCAGTCTCTCCTGCTGTCACCTCATTCAAAATACAGTAGGCCTCTGCCTACACCCTCCTATTTCCTGGGCTTCAACACAGCCAGTTGTAGTTCGGAAGTGCCGTCCACACGGAAAGAGATACTTGCTCCCGTGTCTCAGTGGGGTTCAGTAACGTCAGCTGATCCCCTGCTGTGTGGATGGCAGTCTCTCCTGCTGTAAACTCATTCAAAATACAGTAGGCCTCTGCCTACACCCTCCTATTTCCTGGGCTTCAACACAGCCAGTTGTAGTTCGGAAGTGCCGTCCACACGGAAAGAGATACTTGCTCCCGTGTCTCAGTGGGGTTCAGTAACGTCAGCTGATCCCCTGCTGTGTGGATGGCAGTCTCTCCTGCTGTAAACTCATTCAAAATACAGTAGGCCTCTGCCTACACCCTCCTATTTCCTGGGCTTCAACACAGCCAGTTGTAGTTCGGAAGTGCCGTCCACACGGAAAGAGATACTTGCTCCCGTGTCTCAGTGGGGTTCAGTAACGTCAGCTGATCCCCTGCTGTGTGGATGGCAGTCTCTCCTGCTGTAAACTCATTCAAAATACAGTAGGCCTCTGCCTACACCCTCCTATTTCCTGGGCTTCAACACAGCCAGTTGTAGTTCGGAAGTGCCGTCCACACGGAAAGAGATACTTGCTCCCATGTCTCAGTGGGGTTCAGTAACGTCAGCTGATCCCCTGCTGTGTGGATGGCAGTCTCTCCTGCTGTCACCTCATTCAAAATACAGTAGGCCTCTGCCTACACCCTCCTATTTCCTGGGCTTCAACACAGCCAGTTGTAGTTCGGAAGTGCCGTCCACACGGAAAGAGATACTTGCTCCCGTGTCTCAGTGGGGTTCAGTAACGTCAGCTGATCCCCTGCTGTGTGGATGGCAGTCTCTCCTGCTGTCACCTCATTCAAAATACAGTAGGCCTCTGCCTACACCCTCCTATTTCCTGGGCTTCAACACAGCCAGTTGTAGTTCGGAAGTGCCGTCCACACGGAAAGAGATACTTGCTCCCGTGTCTCAGTGGGGTTCAGTAATGTCAGCTGATCCCCTGCTGTGTGGATGGCAGTCTCTCCTGCTGTCACCTCATTCAAAATACAGTAGGCCTCTGCCTACACCCTCCTATTTCCTGGGCTTCAACACAGCCAGTTGTAGTTCGGAAGTGCCGTCCACACGGAAAGAGATACTTGCTCCCGTGTCTCAGTGGGGTTCAGTAACGTCAGCTGATCCCCTGCTGTGTGGATGGCAGTCTCTCCTGCTGTCACCTCATTCAAAATACAGTAGGCCTCTGCCTACACCCTCCTATTTCCTGGGCTTCAACACAGCCAGTTGTAGTTCGGAAGTGCCGTCCACACGGAAAGAGATACTTGCTCCCGTGTCTCAGTGGGGTTCAGTAACGTCAGCTGATCCCCTGCTGTGTGGATGGCAGTCTCTCCTGCTGTAAACTCATTCAAAATACAGTAGGCCTCTGCCTACACCCTCCTATTTCCTGGGCTTCAACACAGCCAGTTGTAGTTCGGAAGTGCCGTCCACACGGAAAGAGATACTTGCTCCCGTGTCTCAGTGGGGTTCAGTAACGTCAGCTGATCCCCTGCTGTGTGGATGGCAGTCTCTCCTGCTGTCACCTCATTCAAAATACAGTAGGCCTCTGCCTACACCCTCCTATTTCCTGGGCTTCAACACAGCCAGTTGTAGTTCGGAAGTGCCGTCCACACGGAAAGAGATACTTGCTCCCGTGTCTCAGTGGGGTTCAGTAACGTCAGCTGATCCCCTGCTGTGTGGATGGCAGTCTCTCCTGCTGTCACCTCATTCAAAATACAGTAGGCCTCTGCCTACACCCTCCTATTTCCTGGGCTTCAACACAGCCAGTTGTAGTTCGGAAGTGCCGTCCACACGGAAAGAGATACTTGCTCCCGTGTCTCAGTGGGGTTCAGTAACGTCAGCTGATCCCCTGCTGTGTGGATGGCAGTCTCTCCTGCTGTAAACTCATTCAAAATACAGTAGGCCTCTGCCTACACCCTCCTATTTCCTGGGCTTCAACACAGCCAGTTGTAGTTCGGAAGTGCCGTCCACACGGAAAGAGATACTTGCTCCCGTGTCTCAGTGGGGTTCAGTAATGTCAGCTGATCCCCTGCTGTGTGGATGGCAAAGTCTCCTGCTGCCTACACAGTCGTACCACTACTGATTTTTAACCGTGCTCCAATTAGGCCTGTGGCTCCACTGTCTCTCGTATTTCCCCTGTCCTCCAACCCTGCCAGTTACAGCTCCGAAGTGGCGTCTGCACAATCCACACTTGTTCCTGTGTTACAGGTGTTCAGTCCGGTCAGTTAATCCCCTGATGTGTGTCCGGCAATGTCGCCTGCTCTGTCCACATTCCCATTATGGGAATGTGGACAGAGCAGGCGACATTGCCGGACACACATCAGGGGATTAACTGACCGGACTGAACACCTGTAACACAGGAACAAGTGTGAATTGTGCAGACGCCACTTCGGAGCTGTAACTGGCGGGGTTGGAGGACAGGGGAAATACGAAAATCAGTGAAGCCACAGGCCTAAGTGGAGCTTGGTTCAAATTAGTAGTCTACAACCGATCTTAAAATTTCTTCAATGCAGCCTAAGCCTGCTCCGTGCTTGTCCCTGGGCTTCAACACAGCCAGTTGTTGCTCGGAAGTGCCGTCTTCACAGAGTAAAACACTAGCTCCTGTGTTTGTGGGGTTCAGTAACGTCAGCTGTTCCCCTGCTGTTTTGATGGCAATCTGTCCTGCTGCCTCCCAATTGACAGCACATCAGGCCTCAGCCTGCTAAGTGCTTGTCCTGGGCTCCAACATCGCCAGTTGCTGCTCATAACTGACTTTGGCACGGGTACTCCCTCCTGCCCAGCTTGGTTCCAGCCCTGCCTGCTGTTTCCGGGAAGTGTCAATGTCAGTTTGCCACCCCAAGTTGCCATGTCGTGTTGCGGTTGGGTTAGCCGAGGCTAGGGTGCCAGCAGTTTAGGTGCTTCCTATGTGGACTGCGGGTTCTGGTAAGAAAGGTTTGTTCCATAGTGCCAGTAGGACAAGCACCCCCTGTAGGACTGTGTGATTCGGTAACTGCGGCCAGCTTGCGGCATGCCAACTTTGCTTTTCAGGGGTAACTTCTGATACCCCTCCGGGTTCCAGCACCGTCAGCTGGTTCTCATCAGAGCCTTTGGCCTAGGTGCCTCCATCTCGGTATCCGAGTTCCGGCAACGTCTGCTGGTCCTTGGTAGTGCTTTGTAGCACAGGTACCTCCTGCTTAGTAACCGGGTTCCAGCACCGTCAGCTGGTCCTCGGTTGTGCCATTGGCTCTTATTCCTTCTGCTGCCCCTCCGGGTGCCAGCACTGTCAGCTGGTCCTCGCTATTTCCATTTGCTCTTGCAGCTTATGCTACCCCTCCGGGTTCCAGCACCGTCAGCTGGTTCTCGTCAGAGCCTTTGGCCTAGGTGCCTCCATCTCGGTATCCAAGTTCCGGCAACGTCTGCTGGTCCTTGGTAGTGCTTTGTAGCACAGGTACCTCCTGCTTAGTAACCGGGTTCCAGCACCGTCAGCTGGTCCTTGGTTGTGCCATTGGCTCTTATTCCTTCTGCTGCCCCTCCGGGTGCCAGCACTGTCAGCTGGTCCTCGCTATTTCCATTTGCTCTTGCAGCTTATGCTACCCCTCCGGGTTCCAGCACCGTCAGCTGGTTCTCGTCAGAGCCTTTGGCCTAGGTGCCTCCATCTCGGTATCCGAGTTCCGGCAACGTCTGCTGGTCCTTGGTAGTGCTTTGTAGCACAGGTACCTCCTGCTTAGTAACCGGGTTCCAGCACCGTCAGCTGGTCCTCGGTAGTGCCATTGGCTCTTGTTCCTTCTGCTGCCCCTCCGGGTGCCAGTACCGTCAGCTGGTTCAAGAGGACAAAGAACAGGAAGACAACCACCAAGATGCAGAACAACAAGAGAGAGAAGACAAAGAAGCATAAAAAAAACAAAGCAGAAGAACATTAAGCATAAGACTAATACTCTGAGCAAATGATATTATCTTATTTATAAGCAGAAGAAGACTAAGCAGTGTATGGGGGTGAGTCCGTTCCTCCTCGTGGTGCCCCTGGAAAAGGCCTGCTGCTGCAGGCCAAACTGAACGCGGACAAATCCTGTTGTAAATCTTTTGTGACAGGCAGAACGGAAGGTGTAAACTTCTAACTTTTCTAGATAACAACTACAGGAATGCCTGACACAAACAAGAATATGATGAAGAAGAATAGGAAGAAGATGAAGAAGCTGAATATGTAGAATAATAATTGTTGAATAAGAAGAATATGAAGAATGGAAGAAGAAGAAGAAGAAGAAGAAGAAGAAGAATGTAAAAAAAGGAAGTAGAAGAAGAAGAAGAAGAATGTAAAAAAAGGAATAAGAAGAAGAATGTAAAAAAAGGAAGTAGAAGAAGAAGAAGAAGAATGTAAAAAAAGGAAGTAGAAGAAGAAGAAGAAGAATGTAAAAAAGGAAGTAGAAGAAGAAGAAGAATGTAAAAAAAGGAAGTAGAAGAAGAAGAAGAAGAATGTAAAAAAAGGAAGTAGAAGAAGAAGAAGAAGAATGTAAAAAAAGGAAGTAGAAGAAGAAGAAGAAGAATGTAAAAAAAGGAAGTAGAAGAAGAAGAAGAAGAATGTAAAAAAAGGAAGTAGAAGAAGAAGAAGAAGAATGTAAAAAAAGGAAGTAGAAGAAGAAGAAGAAGAAAGAAGAAAGAAGAAGAAGACATACATGTCTGGCAAAATATAAATGAGGCTAACATAGTCAATATCTTTGTAACTCCTAACATCTTTAAAAAAAAAGTTTAATTCCTGCTATTCCATTTGATTGGGCTAAACCTCTATGGCTTTAATGTCTCCTCCACCTCCCACAATACATTCTACATTATTCTTAGTTGTTTTTCTTCATGTAGAATTAACCTACAAGGAAAGAAAGGGTTTTTTTTAATTCCGATATTTTGGCCCCATTGACTTGCATTGGTTCCCGGTATCGGAATCGGCGATACCGATACTTTTTTTTAAGATCGGCCGATCCATTCCGATCCGATATTTTCAAGTATCGGCTGGTATCGCTCAACTCTAATGGTGGTGGAAACATCATGCTTTGGGGCTGTTTCTCTGCAAAGGGGCCAGGACGACTGATCCGGGTACATGAAAGAATGAATGGGGCCATGTATCGTGAGATTTTGAGTGCAAACCTCCTTCCATCAGCAAGGGCATTGAAGATGAAACGTGGCTGGGTCTTTCAACATGACAATGATCCAAAGCACACCGCCAGGGCAACGAAGGAGTGGCTTCGTAAGAAGCATTTCAAGGTCCTGGAGTGGCCTAGCCAGTCTCCAGATCTCAACCCTATAGAAAACCTTTGGAGGGAGTTGAAAGTCCGTGTTGCCAAGCGAAAAGCCAAAAACATCACTGCTCTAGAGGAGATCTGCATGGAGGAATGGGCCAACATACCAACAACAGTGTGTGGCAACCTTGTGAAGACTTACAGAAAACGTTTAACCTCTGTCATTGCCAACAAAGGATATATCACAAAGTATTGAGATGAAATTTTGTTTCTGACCAAATACTTATTTTCCACCATAATATGCAAATAAAATGAAAAAAAAACAGACAATGTGATTTTCTGGATTTTTTTTTCTCAGTTTGTCTCCCATAGTTGAGGTCTACCTATGATTAGTGTTGAGCATTCCGATACCGCAAGTATCGGGTATCGGCCGATACTTGCTGTATCGGAATTCCGATACCGACTTCCGATATTTTTTCAATATCGGAATTCGGCATCGGAATCGGAAGTTCAGTTGATTGACGGCCTGACGTCATCATGATGCGCGGTGTGTGCGCATCATGATGCGCCGTCATTTCGGGCCTTCCGGGGGTCTCTGCCGGCCTGCCGGGGGGCTGTGCCGGCCTGCCGGGGGGCTGTGTGGACTGCCCGGGGTCTCTGCCGGCCTGCCGGGGGGCTGTGCCGGCCTGCCGGGGGGCTGTGCACCCTGTGGGGGTCTGTACCGGCCTGCCGGGGGGCTGTGCCGGCCTGCCGGGGGGCTGTGCTGATGTCCGGGGGTCTGTGCAAGCATCGTCCGATGGGACTACAAGTCCCATCGGGCGATGCCTGCTACCATGACAGTGATTGACACATTAGCCAATGATGGGACAGTAGTAGTCCCATCATCCGGCTAATGTGTTAAATGTTAAAAAAAAAAAAAATACTACATACATACTACATGCTACATACATACTACATACATACTACATACATGCTACATACATGCTACATGCATGCTACATACATACTACATATATACTACATACATACTACATACATACTGCATGCTACATACATACTACATACATACTACATACTACATGCATGCTACATATATACTACATGCTACATACATACCACATACATACTACATGCATGCTACATATATACTACATGCATGCTACATACATACTACATATATACTACATGCATGCTACATACATACTACATGCTACATGCATGCTACATACATACTACATACATGCTACATATATACTACATACATACTACATATATACTACATGCATGCTACATATATACTACATACATACTACATATATACTACATGCATGCTACATATATACTACATACATACTACATATATACTACATGCATGCTACATATATACTACATACATACTACATATATACTACATACATGCTACATACATACTACATACATACTACATATATACTACATGCATGCTACATATATACTACATGCTACATACATACCACATACATACTACATACATGCTACATATATACTACATGCATGCTACATACATACTACATATATACTACATGCATGCTACATACATACTACATGCTACATGCATGCTACATACATACTACATACATGCTACATATATACTACATACATACTACATATATACTACATGCATGCTACATATATACTACATACATACTACATATATACTACATGCATGCTACATATATACTACATACATACTACATATATACTACATACATGCTACATACATACTACATACATACTACATATATACTACATATATACTACATGCTACATACATACCACATACATACTACATACATGCTACATATATACTACATGCATGCTACATACATACTACATATATACTACATGCATGCTACATACATACTACATGCTACATGCATGCTACATACATACTACATACATACTACATGCTACATACATACCACATATATACTACATACATACAATACATTCATACAATACATACATAGACATACAGTACATATAACATAGAGTAACATACTTACCAATACTTGTCACATTGTTCCCCGAAGCCATTGTCTTTCCGGAATAAATATTAACATAACAAACCACAAAAATACTCACCCACGATCCGAAGCAGTCCACGAGTGTGTCCCACGACGATCTTGGGTAGAGAACTGCAGCATCAGATGATGCTGCCGTTCTCTACGGGCTGCAGGAATCCAATGACGGAAGGTAGGTATCCTTCCGCACTGTATTCCTCCGCCACTTAAAAAAAAAAAAAGTCCCTAGTCTCACTTTATGCCATTGCTGTGTGGGAATTTCCCACACAGCAATGGCATAAAGTGAGACTAGGGACTTTTTTTTTTTTTAAGTGGCGGAGGAATACAGTGCGGAAGGATACCTACCTTCCGTCATTGGATTCCTGCAGCCCGTAGAGAACGGCAGCATCAGCTGATGCTGCAGTTCTCTACCCAAGATCGTCGTGGGACACACTCGTGGACTGCTTCGGATCGTGGGTGAGTATTTTTGTGGTTTGTTATGTTAATATTTATTCCGTAGACGACAATGGCTTCGGGGAACAATGTGACAAGTATTGGTAAGTATGTTACTCTATGTTATATGTACTGTATGTCTATGTATGTATTGTATGAATGTATTGTATGTATGTAGTATATATGTAGCATGCATGTAGTATGTATGTGGTATGTATGTAGTATATATGTAGTATGTATGTAGTATATATGTAGCATGTATGTAGTATGTATGTAGCATGCATGTAGCATGTAGTATGTATGTAGCATGCATGTAGTATATATGTAGTATGTATGTAGCATGCATGTAGTATATATGTAGCATGCATGTAGTATGTATGTGGTATATATGTAGTATATATGTAGTATGTATGTAGCATGCATGTAGCATGTAGTATGTATGTAGCATGCATGTAGTATATATGTAGCATGCATGTAGTATGTATGTGGTATGTATGTAGTATATATGTAGTATGTATGTAGTATGTATGTAGCATGCATGTAGCATGTAGTATGTATGTAGCATGCATGTAGTATATATGTAGTATGTATGTAGCATGCATGTAGTATATATGTAGCATGTATGTAGTATATATGTAGTATGTATGTAGTATATATGTAGCATGTATGTAGTATGTAGCATGCATGTAGCATGTAGTATGTATGTAGCATGCATGTAGTATATATGTAGTATGTATGTAGCATGCATGTAGTATATATGTAGCATGCATGTAGTATGTATGTAGTATGTAGTATGAATGTAGCATGTATGTAGTATGTAGTATGAATGTAGCATGTATGTAGTATGTAGTATGAATGTAGCATGTAATTTTTTTTTTTTTTTTTTTTACATTTAACACATTAGCCGGATGATGGGACTACTACTGTCCCATCATTGGCTAATGTGTCAATCACTGTCATGGTAGCAGGCATCGCCCGATGGGACTTGTAGTCCCATCGGACGATGCCTGCACAGACCCCCGGAGCCTGCACAGACCACCGGCAGGCCGGCACAGACCACCGGAGCCTGCACAGACCCCCTGGCAGGCCGGCACAGACCACCGGAGCCTGCACAGACCCCCTGGCAGGCCGGCACAGCCCCCCGGCAGGCCGGCACAGCCCCCCGGCAGGCCGGCACAGCCCCCCGGAGCCTGCACAGACCACCGGCAGGCCGGCACAGACCACCGGAGCCTGCACAGACCCCCTGGCAGGCCGGCACAGCCCCCCGAAAGGCCCGTACAGACCCCAGAGAGGCTGTACAAGGGCAGGAAAGGGTTTTTCTTATTCCGATACCGGAAGTCCCATAGACTTGAATGGGACTTCCGGTATCGGAATCGGCGATACCGATACTTTTTTTAAAGATCGGCCGATACCATCCGATACGATACTTTGAAGTATCGGATGGTATCGCTCAACTCTACCTATGATGTAAATTACAGATGCCTCTCATCTTTTTAAGTGGTGGAACTTGCACTATTGCTGACTGACTAAATACTTTTTTTCCCCACTGTAGATCAGGAAACACCTTTCCAGGACTCCCTTTGATGTTTGCCTTTCCTGGCCATCTCACTGCTCTGATCTTCACTTCTCCTACTCAACACCCTCACAAACAATGTCCTCAAGCCAGCAGCCATGGACCTTGTTGAGCAAAGTTCTCAGTGTCCCCTTGCTAGCTGAGCCTGGTTATTCTCCACTAGACTTTGGGGCCGGCTCCCCCACTGCAACCTGGTCCTTCCACTTCCGGATAGAGGCCTGATGGGTGGCTTCCACACTACCCGTGCCCCAAGGACCCCTTCTGTCATCCTAGGAGCTTCCTTCAGACTTTCCTCACTACGCTCTGGCTCTTATTCTTTCTGCTCTTGTCCTTCTCCTCCGCTGTCCCGTCACCAACTGACTATCACTGCTCACTCACTCTCATCTCCCCTTTTTACCTACCAATTACGCCCACCTCCCAACCCCTTTACTACCCAGCCAGGGATGAGATCATCCTCCTGTAGGGTACATCCAGGGTGCCCTGCTGCTATAGTGTGTGTTGGTTGCGGGTGTTAGAGTCCTGGGAGGTGCTCCCTACTTACCTAAGGGTGCGATACCACACCTCTAGATGAGGTGCAGTACCTCTGCGGCGACTGGATCCTCAGGGGTGCCACACATAGTCTATTGACAGTGAGCTGCTTAAATAATAACGATCCAATCAGATGTAAGAATTGTGGTCTTTAATTAGTGCAGAGGTGACTGCATATTTAGCATACTGCATATTATTTAAATACCCGGTCCTTTCTTATTGCGTCTATCCCTCATCAAAGCTCAGGTGAAACTCGCATCGGGCAGGTGCGGGCTGCTGCGGGGTGCTTTTCTATGGTCAGTATACTGCTTCTATCCTCTTTTGTGGACATTTCCTTACACTTTGGCACTTTATATTGAATAAGATTTTGCACCTTATTATCTGCTGTCACTTGACTACTATTATTGGGTCTTTTTAACGCTAAATTATATGTTTGCTATCTGTGTATTTGAGGATACTTACCTATTTGGTCTTATTTTATGCAGTACTGTCATAGTATCTTGACATATTTATATGTAATTTTGCACCTTATGCCATGTGACTTTATATTTCCTTTTATTGATATACCATATGTGACAATAATGCTACTGTTCTGGTGCTTTTGATATATATGTACCCCGTACCACCCCGCATATCTATTTTTCACTTTTTTTGTCCTTCCCCTGTTCAATATTTACTGTGCATATCTATTTTTTAATAGGATTAATAAGCAAATATTTTATATACAAACTTTAGTTGTGTATCATGTTTGTAGGTGTTTTCTTAATGTGTGTGTGTTTAATTAACCCTTTACTTACTATAGGATTAGTAATGATTAGGTGTCTTGTTGACACCTCTCCATTACTAAGCCGGGCTTAATGTCACCTTACAATAGCAAAGTGACATTAACCTCTTATGACCCCACTTGCCACCACTACAGGGCAAGTGGGAAGAACCCCACAAAGCTTCAGAATAGGAGCATTTAATAATAGATGCGCCTTTTCTGAGTTGCAGGCTGCAGTTTTTAGGCTGGGGGGGCATATTAATGGCCCCTTACTAGCCTGACAATAGCAGCCCGCACCTGTTAGTATTGCCGGGTTGTTTAAACAAATAAGGGGGACCCCACGTGTTTTTTTTTTTCCATTCATTCTTCCCTGCTCGCGCTGTTGCCGGCAGCGCAGGAGAATGACAGCCGTGTTCAGCACCACATGCAGGGGAACAGTGGCTTACAGTAGCCGCTTCTTCCCCAGAGGCCGTCCGTGCTCATGGAGAACAGTGTACACTGTTCTCCATTTGCACGTGTGCAGCACGTGTTTCGAGCCGTGTGTCCGTGTTCAAACGACATGTCTCCGTGTTTTGCACACAGACACACGATCCATGAAAATATGCTGACATCTGCATAGACCCATTCATTAGAATGTCTCCAGTACGTGAGAAAACTGACACTACACGTACCGGAGCCACTGACGTGAGAAACAGCCCTTACGTAGGGTGCTGTTCTCACCATTATATGGGTGCACAATTTTATGGGTGCATATTATATGGGTGCACATTGGTATGGGTACATATTATATGGGTGCACATTGGTATGTGTGCATATCATATGGGTGCACAATGGTATGGGTATATATTATATGGTTAAACATTGGTGTGGGTGCATATCATATAGGTGCACTTTGGTATGGGTGCATATTATATGGGTGCTCATTGGTATGGGTGCATATCAAATGGGTGCATAATATATGAGTGCACTTTGGTATGGGTACACATTGGTATGGATGCATATTACGTGGGTGCACATTGGTATGGGTGCATATCATATGAGTGCACATTGGTATGGGTACATATTATATGGGTGCACTTTGGTATGGGTGCATATTATATGGGTAAACATTGGTATGGGTGCATATCATATGGGTGCATAATATATGAGTGCACTTTGGTATGGGTGCACATTGGTATGGATGCATATCATATGGGTGCACATTGGCTTGGTTGCATATCATATGGGTGCACATTGGCTTGGTTGCGTATCATATGGGTGCACATTGGCATGGGTGAATATTACATGGGTGCACATTGGTATGGGTGCATATCATACGGGTGCACGTTGGTATGGGTGCATTTTATATGGGTTCATATTGGCAGCCTGCCTGATCCAATAGCAGGGACAGAGGTGCATCTCCTGTAATGGTGTGAATGACTCCCTATGCAGACCTGAGTGCCATTAGAATGCTAGGCAGCCCCCCACGGGTGCTTGGTGGGTTAGTAAGTGGTTGTTTACATGATTCTGTGGTTAGAGCAAGCACAGTACACGCCATTGTCCTGCAATTTGTTTACATCGCTTGTGTAAGTGGAATTATTGATGATTTTCCAAGTACAATGGTAGCAGAATTAAAATCCACTGTTACGTCCCTCTGAAAGTGTATCCTCTAGATGCCGCAGGCAATTTTGCCTATTTGTTACAAAGCATCTTTAGAAATCTATTCCATTTTATAGTACTGAGTGTTTTGTTTGTTAAGGGTAGATATTCTACAGAGAGCACTTAGCTATATAATTGTTATGGAACATGATGGTAACGGCAGGATGACAGGTGTACACCGCGGATTATTACGCCGCTCCGCAATGCTACAGCAATCATTTATGCTACTAATAAAGAGCATTCCAGGCTAAGCAAATCCCCTGAAAATATACATTCTTGATTTGTCCTCTACTGTCAAGTTAATAAAATTTCTATTAAATGGTATCTTAGTTATAACAGCTTCTGGGAGAATTGGGTGAGTTACAGTCAGTAGGACATCATTACAGCCTGCATTACAGCCATCCAGATACCAAGGAAGCTCGGTGGCCACCACTGCGAAGTTGGTAGCTATATTAGTCTTCTCTCAGCATTTTTAGGAACAGATATTAGTTAAGTTATTATTACACTGGAAGATTATCAAGAATTAACATTACTAGGAATGTTCATTGCACGATAATCCGGCCGTCTAAAACAGGATGATGATCACCTGACAAACAAACAAAAATGCTTGTTGGTCAAGTGAAATGTTTTCTTATACAAAATTGAGGACATGTCGGCACTCTTCCGTTCTCCTCCATTCAACACTTTATTGGAAATCCATGTGCAAAAAACACAGTAGAAACATCAAACCATCTGTTGCGTTTCTGCATACAATTCCTTAGTCATTTATGCCCCTTACAATCATAATGATTTATTATGGTTTCCATAAAAAAATATTGTCTATCCGTGATTTTTTTCTAAGCTGTCCTGAAAAAAATAAAACGTTAAGATGGCAACTTTGGCCAACAGCATATTGTGTTTGGTGGCCTCAGGTAATGTCGGTGGAGATAAGAATTCAACTTAGGAAAAAAGGGGGGTGAAGGAACTTGATCACGCCAGTTCAAATGCAGACAAGAGGATCGGACTGAATGTTCCATGTCTCAGGCTGGTACAGCGCAATGATGAATCAATGGGAAGACGGAAGAGACGTCACATCCAAGGTGATGAAAGTCAACAGTTCTTTAATCTGTATCCATTAAAACGACACAGAAGGAATTTAAAACCGACGCGTTTCTGGTGAGTCACTTTCCCTTAATTATGATAGGGTAGAGTGAGGCTAGTTTCAGACTAGCGTTACAGGGTGCAGCGCAGGGCCGCCGCTAAGCCCCGTCCCCGGCTGTGCCTCCTCCGTTCAGCTCCTCCTCTGATCGCATGATGCTGCATGCGATCAGCGTACCCTATATTTAGCATTGGGCACACTGGTTGTGCGCTGGCACAGTTTTGCCGGCGCTTGTGCCCCTTTGGTGCTGCGCCGAGCGCACAAAAATGCGCTCTGTTGCATTTTTGTGCACTTGGCACAGCGCCAAAAGGGCGGATGCGCCAGCAAAAGTGTGCCAGCGCATGACCAGTGTACCCAACGCTAAATATAGGGTACGCTGATCGCATGCAGCATCATGCGATCAGAGGAGGAGCTTACCGGGGTGTGGCAGGGGCGGGGCTTAGTGGCGGCCCTCCGATACGCCCTGTAACGCTAGTGTGAAGCTAGCCTGACTTGCTAAAAACATGTTGGTTTTAAATCCTTTGTGTGTCGTTTTAATGGATACAGATTAAAGAATTCAACATGTTCGATTTTAGACTGCCAATCCTTTTCTTCCTGGCAAGATAAGCCACTGAAAGAAGAGTTTGGCAGCTGCATTCTAATGGGTCATCAGTATCTGATCAGTGGGAGTATGAAACCCGGCACCTTCCCCGATCAGCTGCTCATGGTGTCAGCGGGGCTGCATAGCACAGCTCTATCAACTGCACGGCGGCTGCGGCTAGGTACTGCACATCCGCCCCCTATTGTCTCTAATAAGGGGCTGTGCTGTACCTGACCTTGGTCAATTTTCTGTTGATCTAGCTTTACTGTGCAGCTCCGGAACTCAGCACATCCAGCCGGTGCCGGGAATAGCTGATCAGAGGGTGTGCAGGGTATTGCACCTGCACCAATCAAACATTGATGACCTATCCTAAGGATAGGCCACCAATTAGGAAACTAAGTGGTGTACTCACCTTAACAATCCGAGGCACTGCAGTGAGGAGAGTTCCCTTCTATCAACACATGACTGCTGCATTCAGTCACTAGCTGGTCATATCTATAGATGACACATCACTGCTATGGTCACTATACTGTTTTTTAATTTTTTTGTTTTGTTTTTTTTTTTTGGAAAGGGAAAATCCAAGATCTACAATGGTAAATCTGTGCACATTTTCCTACGGATGTCCCTGTGGATTTTGTAGGATTTCCGCACCAAATTCCACCACATGTGAACTCACCCTAAAAAAACAATCACCTTACTAGAAGAGATTTTAATTCTCTAAGGTCATATAACATGGACGTCGATCGCATCGCAATGCCCGGACTGGCCGGCGGCTCTCCTGACCTGAACGTGTCAGCCTGTATTTCTATGCAGCTGTCACGCTTGGGTCAGTAGAGCCGATGGCCAGTCCGTACGCTACGATGTGATCTGACTGTGCCCTAATAGTCAAAAAAGGTTTTTACTGAGTGTCAGCAAGTGTAAATCTTGAAAATCATGAAGACTAGATACAGAAAGTTTACAGGATAGTAAAAAAATATATTTTAGAATGAATAATATGTATTTGCTAAAACTGGATCTACCTTTTAATTTATAATTCTGCTTTAAAGAAAAGTAATAATCTGTGTTCCGTTCCCGTTTTGGAGTTTTACAATTGTTCTCATGAATTTATAATTATTTTAAGCAAACAAACTTTCTCCAGTCATTAGGGATCTCAGCGCGAACCGCTTTAAGTATATACCTTACAATTTATTAACTGTACGCTGTTGTGTTCGCAATAGAAAATCTGAATTTGAAATGCTTCATTAGATGCGACTTCTCGTCAAGACATGCAAAACAAAAGGCTGAACTTTTCATAATTGCCTTGCGAAATTGTCATTTTATAAATGCAATTTAGAAGTAGTTGTATTGCTGCAGAACTCAGATAAAAACCCTCCTTGGAAATGTTTTACATAAATAAATCAATTAACTTCCAAAAGAATCAGTGTCAGACGGTTTGCTAGATGACTGCCGAACAAAGCCCATAAATAAAATAAACCATGCCTCTTCCCATTGTGTCAAGTGTAGAGGTGTAGAATGAAATCACAAAGGAAGGATTAAAGGAAACTTAGAATGGTTCAATGAAAAAATCATAAACAGATGACTTGATAGCTCCAGACACATTCACTGTCCTCTTTTGTATGCTTGCTGGCTATTTCATTCAGTGCTATCTCCATGGACTAAGCAAACACCACCCCGCATCAAATGTGTCATCAGAAAATGGTCTATTACTTAAAACAAGTTTTTCCAGTTTTCAAATGTATTTTTTTGTTAATTTTTAGCTATGTTTTTTTCTATCACTATACGGTATATATTCCACTATTGCGGTTTTCCCACTGGGCTATTCTAGACTCATTTTTCATGTTGTTTTGGCAAATGCACATGCACATTAGCAGCAGTAGCACATTTTGTGTTAAAACATCTAATGAGCATGTGCAAAGGTCATTGTGTAGCGGTGGGGGGAGCTGTGGCATTGGCTATGGTGTTTGGTGGATCCTGTTTTATTATCTTTCATAGAGAAGTTACCTGTCACTGTATCACTGCCTCTGATTATAATGAGACTGTTGATGGAGATGTCCTGGTCAAAAAGGTCACTCTCTGGTGGCATCATTCTACTTTTAAGAGTCCTGACTCTACCTGACCACCACAAAAGTCTCTCCACTGAAATCAATCAAAGTTATGAGTACAAAGGAGATGAAAAAGGTAGCCACATGTAAGCATATCTACCTCTCTACCTGGATAGGATCATCAAGACCCCATTAGGTACATTGTTCTTCCATGAGGTGAGGATCCTAGAGGTAAGCAGTCTGTACAATACAAGGGTAAAAACAACACTGACAGCCAAAAATGTAACTAAAGACTACTGAGGAAGGTGAGTCAGAAGAACTTGTCTGCATATGAAGGATCAGTGTGGAAGAGAGGAGGTCAGTTTAGTAAAAAATATCAAAATTTAGGCAAATTTTGAGATGGAAAGTCTTGGTATTAAGACTTTAGTGTTCCTAAGACTTTTAGTTTGTCAATGCACTGCTTCTGTCTTCCTGAAGTTTCCAGTAACCCTGCTACCTGTCTGTGTTCTCCAGGGCACCTCCTATTTGCCTGCAACTTCCTGTACATCTGCTGTCTGTATCCTGCGTGCCTCACCCATCTGCTGCACCAACGTCCAAGGCTCGTGTGCCCACATGGACCTTGGGCTTGGAGGGACCACCTCACCAGTCTGTACAATATAGGGGTAAATACAATACTGACTGCCAAGAATCTAACCAAAGACTGCCGAGTAAGGTGGGTCAGAAGAACTTGTCTGAATATGAAGGATAGCTGTGGAAGAGAGGTCTTCATTTTTGAAAAAAATATCAAAATTTAGGCAAATTTTGAGATAGAAAGTCTTGATATTAAGACTTTTGCATTTCAAAGACTTTTAGTTTGTCAGTGCACTGCTTCTGTCTTCCTGAAGCTTCTAGTGAAGGCCCCGTTACACATAACGATGTCCCAGCAAACCCACCAACGATCCGACAAGACAGCCCCTCCAGCGATCAGGACCAGCGACGCTGGACGCTGGTTTCTAATGTAAACATCGGGTATCCAGGAGCCGCGGCTCTTGGATACCCGCTGTTTACCTTGGAAATCGGCGTACACGCTGGTTTCCAAGGTAAACATCAGGTATCTAAGAGCCGCGCGACTCCTGGATACCCGCTGTTTACCTTGGAAACCAGCATGTACGCCGGTTTCCAAGGTAAACAGCGGGTATCCAGGAGCCACGGCTCCTGGATACCAAATGCTTGCATTAGAAACCAGCGTCCAGCGTCGCTGATCGCTGGTCTCTCGCTGCCACACGCATCGATGCGTGCTGGCAAGCGGGAGACCAGCGATCGAAAAATGGCCCAGGCCGATCGAGCACGATCAGCGATACCCGGCAGGGGGGTCAGTCACTGATCCCCGTCACACACAGCGTTCTCTCTGGCGAGATCGCTGTGTGTGACGGGGCCTTAACTCTACTACCTGTCTGCGTTCTCCAGGGCACCTCCTGTCTGCCTGCAGCTCCCAGTACATCTTCTGCCTGTATCCTATGTGCCTCACTCATCTGTTCTTGTGCCCACCCGGACCTTGGGCTTGGAGGGTCCACCTCAACAGGTGAGCCTAATAAGTAGGATTTCATACTTGCTCACCTTTTGATTTTGATATAGGCTTTGTCTCAAGTTGTAATAAATGTATAAAATGGCAACCTAATTCAATACCAAAATAACAACACAATATGGCATTAGACTCCATTATTATGTAACCTCCAATCTGTTTTCTACATGAAGTTCAACTCCGCTGAATTTGTACAATTTAAAACGTGATTTTAGTCAAATTAAACTTGCAGAGGGATTAATTATTTTTTTGGATAATACTCCGATATTACAAAATTCTACATCTCTAAACCTGCTTCTACATTGTTAGTCTATGACTGCCAGGTCTAGTCAGAGAACTGAAACCTGATGCTTTGGGCAAGTATTATATGCAGGAGAGAATAAAATTAAGAGAATTTATACTTAAGGGATTTCGACATAGTCAAACTGAGCATTTCTTTGTTTTACCCCGCAAACTGTAATTAGTTGCTAAGAAACGGCATCAAATATTACCCATAAAATCCACATGAGGGTTATGTAGTGCCGAGTCCTTTTTATAGAAATGCAAATGATGAAAGTAGTAATATTCCTGCAATACGGAATGTGGAGTGTATGATAAGGGGATTTCTTTGGCTTCCCCAAAAAATATGTTTTCTAAAGGGAACTGAATGGTTTCAGCTCTCAACATGGTGCCTGTTACGAAGCAATTTTAATATTAATTATGAAGTGGTAGTTTTCCTTCTTCACAACAATAGTTTGTTTCCTGACGCAGTTAGCACTACGGCTAATTAATGGAATGATACTGTTGTTTTCTGTGAAGTGTTTCCACATGAAAAGATATAAGGAAAAAGGGTTTATTTTAGAATCCCAAGTGCCTACAATTCCATGAATAGTGGTGAGATCTGAGACCCATTATGATTATTTGCACCGTAAAACGAAGGCAATATTGTGGGACTTTGCCATGTCTAAACAGATTGAGACGAAACGGTGCCTTTTTTTTTCCGCAAACCATGTTGTCTTATTAAAGTATGCTGCCTGGCACCTAATTACTAAACAAGAGCTGTGCCATCTATAAAACTCATTACTAGAGAAGCCAAAGCAATGGGATTGCCAACTGATCACATTGCCAACAGAAGGAGTGAGAATGCATTCATCTATTAGCTTAGAAAGTTTTAGTAAACAATTATGTCTCTGCTAAGATCTAGCGCAGAGACGATCAACGATTATGTGTGCATACAAATAACGGGAGCAGATTGTGCATGTGGCTCAATGCAGGAAGGGGGATGTCTTGTTGCAAGTGAGGAAACTGTATTTCATTATACTACTCAGTGTGAAGGTTAATAATATTATTGGCTCCGGGCAAGATCGGTGTCTTATGCACCGTGATTTGCCATGACTGAACGCAACAGCTTGCATGCCCTTCAACCACCTGGGGTGACAATAGTGCAGTTTGAGAAAGTGATAGGGTTTGGTGCCTGACATGTGAACTGGTGCTGTGACCTTAGACATTGATTGGAGTTAGATGATGACCATAAGATCATCGAGTGGTGCTATGGACCGAGACATTGAGAGAAGATGTAGCCTTTGACAATATGCTATACTATAGCCTGTGACTGTGGAGAGAACTTTGACCTACAGTTCCGAAAACAGTTTTGATCTACATTTCTGAGTAGCACAAGGGACTATTTCTAAGGCCTCCTTCACACGTCCTGGTGATTTCTGTACAGGTAAAACCAGTACTGGTAAGATCTGTGGTCCGTGTGCATGTGCCATACGTATGTACGTATGTGACATCCGTGTGTCAGTGTTTCACATACGTGTGCCATCCGTGTGATACTTACGGCGCCTGGGAGAAGCATTAAAGGTCACGCTGATCCCAGGCGCCGACCGGATACTAAATGCAGCTCTCATTATTGTCGCCTGGTGAAGCTGAGATTACAAGACTAGGATGAGAATTGTATTCAGCAGCTGGATAACTCCTGTGTTAAATAAAAAAATAAATTAAAAAAATGGCGTGGGCTAGTACACAATTTTCATATCCAGCAGAGGGAAATCCCACAGCTGGGGACTGATTTTAATAACCTGGTTCAAGAGACAATATCCCATAAAGTTCACAGGCTATTAATACCAGCTCCCAGCTGTTTGCTTAGCCTCTACTGGTGAATTTATGCGGAACTCCAGAAAAAAAAATTACTTAGGGTCCCTCTGTAAACTCAAACCAGCTAAGGTTAAACAGACAGGTGAGGGTTATTATTAACAGCCTGGGAACAGGTCAGAGATATTGCCCCCCTCCAGGCTACCAATATCATCCCTCAGCCGCCCCAGAAATGGCGCATCCATAACATGCGCCAAATCCATTACTAATCCCATAGATATATTGTAAAAAAGACACAGCATGAATAAAGTTATTTACTTGAAATAAAAATCCACACCCTGTTTTACAGATTTATTTAAAAATAAAAAACACAGTTATACTCCCCTTACACCCATTCCATTGAAGCCCTTGATTCCTATAAAAAAATAAAAATAAAAAAGCAACCATATTCCTCACCTGTCTGAAGTGATGATTAGCAATACTGTCCCACGCCGTAATCCATGTCTGTGATATGTGCGTTACAACCTGGACGGTGGCATGATGTGACCGTTCAGGCTGTAAACCATGGGAGAATGATATGCTGCATCAGTTACCAGCGGTGACATCATAAAGTTCACCGCTAGTCATTGAAACTGTGTTCCCACACCTTATTGTGCATGGCCCAATGAACCGCACTGACCTCAAGGAGATCATTGCGAGCACTGTGAGAATTTTCTCAGTGTGAAACACCTGACATGTGCGCACCACCATTGAATACAATGGGTGTGTCCATATTTGCGGTCCTTGAAAAATGGACATTCAGTAATTAGAGTCAGTTCAAAGGTGGGCAACTACATTATTACAAGGGATGGAGGCCTCTTATACGATAAGAGGTTGGAAAAGTTGGGCATATTTGTTTGGCACCAAAAGGTATAATGCAGCCTCATATACTATATTGCAACCCCTATATGGTATAAACTAATGCAGCCCCATATGGTATAATGCAGCTCCAATATTGAATAATGCAGTCTCCATATAGTATAATGTACCATCTAGTATAATGCAGCCCCTATATAGTGTAATGCAGTTCCCATGTAGTAAAATGCAGCACCATATAGCAAATATAGTATAATGCATCCCCCATATAGTATAATGCACACTCCATAGTCATCCAGTGTTATGGCCACCATGTGCTCACTGATTTAAAAAACAAAACAAAACATGCTCGCCTCTCCTCATTCCCCTGCTACTCCGGTCTCTGCAGCTCATCTCATCAGCAGCTCCACTGCTCTGCACAGCGTGGCTCGATGAAGTGACATCATGGGAGCATCACCTCCTCCTTCATTATTTCAACTGTATCAGCATCTAGCATGGTATCTGTGAAGATCTGAGGTTGTGGGTTGTACGAATCACATAGGCAGGTTAACGATGCAACAATTTTTTATCCCATATATCCATGGTTTTACAACAAATCTAGGTAAATGGCCAAAATACAATGTCCCCAGTCCACAAGATCCCAACCCCGAGGCCAATAGTCCCACTGCCCCCATACCAGGCTATACTAACTGTCTACCTACTTTGGGTTGGCCCACAGATTTCGTATCCAAAGCTCATGTATCCATCAGCAACAGTTCCAGTTAAGAACGTTCATGAAATCCAGATGACAATTCCCTCAACAGTAGCACGTGTGTCCAGCCCAGTCGGCAACCGATTTCCAAACTACATAAGCCATCAATGTCCTCCAGGACATCATTCTCGATCCTCTCTCTTCGACGTCACTTCAACTGCCCAGCTAAAACATGTGGATTCTTTTTCTCCCTACCCCTTAAACATTTGATTTTAGCTCAAAGAATGAAGCATGTTCCATAAGCCCATCACCTGGGACTGCATGTGAGACCCCCAGTAATGACGGTTCCATTGGGTCTACTCATCCACACAAGGGCCTAGTTGCTGGGAGCACAATGTCCTAAGGCCTTGAGATACAGATGAGGTTAATAGAAGGATTGCTTTACATTTACCTTAAGCAATCTCCTGTATGGCCTTAGGTATGCATAAGATCCATCCAGCACGTTTTCCTCTGCTTGCTGTCACTGAATGGAAACATTGATACCTGAGTATGAACTAACGAGCAAGCTAATCACTAATAAAACACAGCAAACAAATATCTAATAAAACACAACAATAATACTGACTCTACTGGTTCTCCGTGCTGGAAAAGTCTGCATCCCATAGAGCTGTGGACTGTGTTCTATGTCCATTCATCCAATAGTCTTAAGTCCGTGGCCAGCTCTTCGTAGTATCACATTTGGGGGGTTTTCCAATATATAGGTCCCTCAAAATCACTTCAAAACTGAATAGGTCTGTAAAAAATAAGGTTTGCAAATTTCAATGAAAAAATAAAAATTACTGCTACATTGTTAAACCTTCTTAAATCCTAATCAAATAGAATAACTTTTCGGAAATGGTGCTGATGTAAGGTACATTTTATTTATTAATCTTTTTGTATGGTAATACTCTCTGGCTTAAAAGGATAATCAATCATTCAAAGTATGAAAATTGCAATTTTTTTTTTAAATAGTTGTCAAATGTATGATATTTTTATAAATAAATGCAAAAAATATCGACCTAAATTTACCACTAACATAAAGTACAATGTGTCATGAAAAAATAATTTCAAAATCACTGGGATATGTTGAAACTTTCCAGCGTTATTGCCACATAAAGTGACACTGGTCAGATATGAAAAATTTGGCTTGGTCAATAAGGAGTTGGTTTGTGTAAACAGGCACCAAGCAACTTGACTGTAGATGTTCGGCCTTATTTAATGACCTGAAATTGGCTCTTGTAACTGCACCCTAAATGTTGCTGCATAATGGTGCAGTATGTTAGCATTTGGGGCCCGAGTTTTAATTTTGCTTAAAGCCTCACTTTGTCAAAGACCTGCCCTGCTTACAACTAAATACAAGATGCTTACAGTAACTGTTTTTAAAAATTCAGTATGATTGTCCATATGGTTGTTGGAAACGTGGTGGTGAACAGGTAATAGTTTGAGCTTTTTCGAGTTCCTGTACAAAAAAAGCCCCATTTGTCCGTTATCCTCATAAATGATTATTTCCCTTCTCTTTCAGATGTGACTTGTAAGTTCTATTATCGAACGTCTTTTACTTGGATCGCAACAGTCTTTGATTTAATTGCCATTTTTTAAAGATCGTAGAGCAGAAAAAAGGAACTGTAACTGCATTTCCTTACGTAACTCGCGCAATAATGGATTAGATAATTGCCATATTGTAATCTTGTCCTGAGATCCAATGAAATAATTTACAGCCAGATCCAGAGTAATTAGCACACCTGACTTCTTGGCATGATCAATGGAATTAGTTCAACAGCCGTCAAAGATGAAACCATCTCCTACTAATGCTATAATTAGAGGGTTTTACTCGGAAATTTACCAGCAAGTGTAAACTCTGGAATTACTCCATAACACTGACATGCTATATCCGCTTCAATATACAGAAAGCAAGACCAGAGAATGGTAGGCAGTAGAGTGTGAACTCCGTATTGGCACTCAAGGATTGGAAAGGCTTATCAATGCCAACATACTGTACATAACTGTATACATTGTAATAATACGTCAGTACCTGAGCTGCAAAGTAATAGGACAAGCAGCGATAGTCGCCATACACATAGGGGGGCTTCCCGATTCTTCCTGACAGATGTGACAGGATGTTGAGGAAGAGAGTCAAGTGCTCAAGCATGGCAATGGCTCTCTCATAGAGAACTCACGGAGCCAAGTAGCGTGCTTGACTATGGCAATGGCTCTCTCATAGAGAAGACAGGAGTCAAGTTGAGTGCTCAAGTATGGCAATGGCTCTTTCTTAGAGAACACAGGAGCCAAGTCAAGTGCTCGAGTATGGCAATGGCTCTCTCATAGAGAAGACAGGAGCCAAGTTGAGTGCCCGAGTATGGCAATGGCTCTCTCATAGAGAAGACAGGAGCCAAGTTGAGTGCTCGAGTATGGCAATGGCTTTCTCATAGAGAAGACAGGAGCCAAGTTGAGTGCTCGAGTATGGCAATGGTTTTCTCATAGAGAAAACAGGAGCCAAGTTGAGTGCTCGAGTATGGCAATGGCTTTCTCATAGAGAAGACAGGAGCCAAGTTGAGTGCTCGAGTATGGCAATGGCTCTCTCATAGAGAAGACAGGAGCCAAGTTGAGTGCTCAAGTATGGCAATGGCTCTCTCATAGAGAAGACAGGAACCAAGTTGAATGCTCGAGTATGGCAATGGCTCTTTCTTAGAGAACACAGGAGCCAAGTCAAGTGCTCAAGTATGGCAATGGTTTTCTCATAGAGAACTCATGGAGCCGAGCTGAGTGCTCGGGTATGGCAATGGCTTTCTCATAGAGAAGACAGGAGCCAAGTTGAGTGCTCGAGTATGGCAATGGCTCTCTCATAGAGAAGACAGGAGCCAAGTTGAGTGCTCAAGTATGGCAATGGCTCTTTCTTAGAGAACACAGGAGCCAAGTCAAGTGCTCGAGTATGGCAATGGCTCTCTCATAGAGAAGACAGGAGCCAAGTTGAGTGCCCGAGTATGGCAATGGCTCTCTCATAGAGAAGACAGGAGCCAAGTTGAGTGCTCGAGTATGGCAATGGCTTTCTCATAGAGAAGACAGGAGCCAAGTTGAGTGCTCGAGTATGGCAATGGCTTTCTCATAGAGAAGACAGGAGCCAAGTTGAGTGCTCGAGTATGGCAATGGCTTTCTCATAGAGAAGACAGGAGCCAAGTTGAGTGCTCGAGTATGGCAATGGCTCTCTCATAGAGAAGACAGGAGCCAAGTTGAGTGCTCAAGTATGGCAATGGCTCTCTCATAGAGAAGACAGGAACCAAGTTGAATGCTCGAGTATGGCAATGGCTCTTTCTTAGAGAACACAGGAGCCAAGTCAAGTGCTCAAGTATGGCAATGGTTTTCTCATAGAGAACTCATGGAGCCAAGCTGAGTGCTCGGGTATGGCAATGGCTTTCTCATAGAGAAGACAGGAGCCAAGTTGAGTGCTCGAGTATGGCAATGGCTCTCTCATAGAGATGACAGGAGCCAAGTTGAGTGCTCAAGTATGGCAATGGCTCTCTCATAGAGAAGACAGGAACCAAGTTGAATGCTCGAGTATGGCAATGGCTCTTTCTTAGAGAACACAGGAGCCAAGTCAAGTGCTCAAGTATGGCAATGGTTTTCTCATAGAGAACTCATGGAGCCGAGCTGAGTGCTCGGGTATGGCAATGGCTCTCTCATAGAGAACACAGGAGCTGAGTTGAGTGCTTGAATATGGCAATGGCTCTCTCATAGAGAACACAGGAGCTGAGCTGAGTGCTCGAGTGTGTTAGGGAGCCGGGAGAGGTAATGTAGCTGAGGCCGAATGATTGCCACAACTATCATTCAGCCAACAGCTATCTATTGTGTTTTGGGGGCTTAAGGCAGTGCTGCCTTTTGTTTTATGTTTTAGCTAATTATTTTGCATCTACCTTGAAATGTTCTTCTATCCTTTCTGCTAGTACCCTTTGTGCCCAATTAAATAAGTCAATTATATTATTATAAAAAAGAAAAGCAGATAAATACGGTAAATATAATAATGATAATAATAATGAGAATTTTATTTATATACCACCAGCATATTCTGCAACACTTTATAATTCATAATGTACATATACGGTGGCATGTAAAAGTTTGGGCACCGCTGGTCAAAATTACTGTTATTGTGAACAGTTAAGCAAGTTAAATGTGAAATGATCTCTAAAAGACCTAAAATTAAAGATAACAGATTTCCTTTGTATTTTAGGCAAAAATATATATATTTTCATCTTTCACATATTAAAAATTACAAAAAGGGAAATGTGCCGATGCAAAAGTTTGGACACCCTGCATGGTTAGTACATAGCAGCACCCTCTTTTAAAAGTATCATAGCTTGTAAATGCTTTTAGCAGCCAGAGAAGAGTCTTTCATTTCTTGTTATTTTCATCCATTCTTCCTTGGAAAATTCTTCCAGTTCTGTGAGATTCCAGGCTCGTCTTGCATCCTCAGCTATTTTGAGGTCTAGCCACAGATTTTCAATGATGTTCAGATCTGGGGACTGTGAGGGCAGTTGTAAAACCTACATCTTGCATCTTTTGGGGTAATCTAATGTGGATTTTGACGTGTGTTTAGGATCATTATCCATTTGTAGGAGCCATCTTCTTTTCAACTTCAGCTTTTTTACAGATGGTGTTATGTTTGCAAAAAGAATTTGTTGACATTTCATTGAATCCATTCTTCCCTCTACCCATGAAATGTCCCAGTGCCATTGGCTAAAACACAACCACAATGCATGATGATTCACAACCATGCCTAATGGTTGGAAAAAAGTTCATTCCTGAAATTCTATACCCTTTTTTCTCCACAGACACCTTTGATCTTTGTTGCCAAATATTTCTATTTTAACCTAATTGGTCCACTCAACTTATTTAGGCACCCCAGGTCAAAATTATTGTTATTATGAGCAGGTAATCAAGTTGAAGATTAAATGATCTCTAAAGAGGCTAAAGTTATAATGACACATTTCCTTTGTATTTTGGGCAAATATATATATTCATCTTTTACATTTTAAAAATGAAAAAAGGAAAATGGGCCAATGGAAAAGTTTGGTCACCATTATAATTTGTGTGTTCAGATAATTTTGATTCAGGTTTCCGACCTTAATTAGCTTGTCAGAGTTATGGCTTGTTCACTATCATCATTAGGAAAGGCCAAGTGATGCAAATTTCCCAGCCTCCTCTAACATTGTGCCAAAAAACAGCAGCCATGGTGTCTTCTAAGTAGCTGCCTAGCACTATGAAATTGGTTGAGGCTCACAAAGCAGGAGAAGGCTATAAGGAGAAAGCAAAGTGTTTTCAAGTTGCCCTTTCCTCAGTTTGAAATATAATTAAGAAATGACAGATAACAGGAATAATGGAGGTCAAGATAAGGTCTGGAAGACCAAGCAGGACTAAGGAAAGACGGAAAAGTGTACAGTCGTTTTGGAATATTAGAGGTTGATCTTGTTATTTTTCATTCTTTTTAATTTATATTTACTATTAGGCTCTATTCACATTGCGGCTATACGTTTTGGAAGATTTTTAATGACATTTTAGGCAGTTGCAAAATGTGGCTGATAAGCTCCCATTGTAAAAAATACATGTACATTTTTTGTGGTGGCCTTCTGTTCAGGAAACTGTAGTATGCTCTTTTCTTGCACTGTAAAAACATATGTTTGCCAACGCATGGAGGACATTCTTTTGGCTCTCAACAGGTGACTGGAGCAATTTAAATAAATTTGATATTTATAAGCTGGGAGCATTTTTTGACGATTATATGCTTAAATTAAGACTTTGATGCAATATGCAATAAATATTAGTTTTATCTACAGCGTAAAAGGATTGAAAAAAGTATCTGAATAGGAAATAACAACATGTCTGTTTATTGCAACTGGAAGCAAACACTTTTTCTAATCCCAAATGACTATTATAAGTACTTTTCATAAAATATATAGCAAAGAAAACTAAGGAGCCGAGATACCCACATGAAAATCTCAGACACTGGTAGCTGGTTTTATTGTTTATTATTAGTGATGAGCGAGTATGCTCATTGCTCAGGTCTTTTTGTTCTTTTTGCTCTTTGCTATCACGCCATTTCTCATGCCAATCTTAATAAATCAGGAGTGTATGACTTTGGCACGCTTCCTCGTCAAGACCACAAATTTGGGTGACAGATCCTAATTCCAACAATGTGTTGCTTACTAGTCTGCTTGCTGAAGTTTTCATAAACTTAGCTTTATCAGCAGTAGATTATCGCTAGAGGACTAGTAAACTTACTGCTATGTAGTCCTCCATATTCAGAGCTCTGCCTAAACCCGCCCCCTCTACTGATTGGCTGCGCTCTGCCTATGCACAGTGTCCACGGAAAGCTATGCAGAGTGGACACAGAGCTCAATAATTGGTTGATCTGCAGTAGATAGAATTATGCTTTTAGCAAAATGGCAAAAAAGAAGCCCAGAGAGTGATATATCCGTTGAATCAGGGTCTCTGCCCCACATTATCCTGCTCTGCTCTCAGATGGGGAAGAAAAAACCTGGTGACAAAGGGGGTGGGAGTAAAGTATTTTTCTACCTCTCTGACAACAAAAAGGAGAGATGGAGAAGGACTTTAAGATAATATGGTTGTGAATATTAAGATGTTAGGAAATTGATATGATAAATTAAGGGAAATAGATGTTGATCTAAGATTTCAGAGTTTCAAGGTTACATGAGGGTCAGGGCTCAGATAGAGATTGGATATAAAATAGGTACAACATGATAAAAATGGGATAATAGGCGGGCGGGAAATGATTTCTCTTTTGGTTTGGATAATGGCAGAAAAAAGAGGAGTCAACAAAGAGGTTGTTATATGGAGAGAGGGTGAGCTGAGAAGGGGGGGGAAAGGGAGGGAGGGAAGTTAAAGTTCATGAGCCCACTGCTATTGTACTAATTTATTACTGACTGAGATGACATTGACAGGTAGTCCATACCTGAGAGGGAGAAGCTTCACACGTCCTCGCAGAAGAAACCATTTTGCAATTAAAAATGGTTAGATTAATAAGATGGAATATAAAAGGGTTGCGCCCACCACATAAAAGGATGTTGATACTTCGTCACCTGAAAAGATTGAAAGCAGGTATAGTCTTGCATCAAGAGACACACTTGGGTAAAGAAGACTTTTTTTTAGAATGAAGAAACTATGGGTGGGAGAAGTTTATGGTTCTAGCTCGATAGACAGAAAAGCAGGAGTCCTAATACTTATACATAAAGCATTGGCACACAGAGTTTCATCCGTAGAAATGGAACAGAAGGGTAGGGTAATCCGTTTGAAATTAGAGATAAATAATGAAAGTATTACCCTGTAAAATATATACGCCCCGAACATAAATCAAAAGAAATTTTTTATGTCCTTACAGAACAAAATACTGGCTGATAGTGGCAACAACATAATCATAGGAGGAGATTGTAATGAGGTGCTTAAGGAGGAAGAGGACAGAAAAGGGAGTTTAAGATTAAATCCAGGAGAAGGGACGAGATATAGGGGGGAAAAAAGGTTATTTGGAAGATATGATATCGAATTGGCAGCTGAAAGATGCGTGGAGAACGTCACACCCTATGGATTGGGAATTTTCACATTACTCTCATGCACACAAGACATGGTCGAGAATAGACATGTTCTTTGTGTCAGATAAGATACTGCAAAAAATGTGTGATGTCAATATTGAGGACATGGTGATATCTGATCATAGTCCTATATCTCTAGACTTAGCTGACACACATCAGAAAGGGACGGACTATTTATGGCGATTTCCAGGAAACATGACAAAAGAGCAAGATTTTGTGAAACGGATGGAGGAATGGTGGACAGAGTTTGCAATGTATAATGAGGAGCACAAACCTAACCCTAGACTATATTGGGCAACAGCGAAGAAGGTGATAAGGGGAAACATCATGGCTTACACACAGAGAATAAAAAAACGAATAAAAGAGCAGTACTTAGCAGCAAGCAGCGAAGTTAGGAGCAGCTATACAAAACATAAGAACTCACTACTGGATGTGGATAAAGATAATTGGATGCGGGCCAAAAAAAATTTTGAAGAATGGGCGAAAAAAAGAGAGCAATTATATAGAAATCACTGGGAGGTAGAATTAAATAGGTATGGTGACAAAGCAGGGAGAATACTGGCTAATTTGGCTAGGGGAAGATATCTGGGTACATCTATAATGGCAATTAGAGATAAAAAAGGACAACGACTCACTAATCCCAAAGATATAAACAGAGTGCTGGGCAAATTCTATGCTAGGTTATACAAGGATGAGGATCATCAAGATGTAGCGGGGGAGACATGGCTGGGTAGAGTTGATATCCCTAAACTGACGGAGGAGGTATTACAGGCTTTTCTCTTCTCTATGGTTTTATCAGTTCCTACAAAGGGATAAAGGTGGGAAATGAGACAGTCAAAAATGCCCTATTTGCAGATGACATAATTCTGTTCATGAACAACCCAGAGGAAGATCTCCCTATGTTACTGCTTTCGTTTAAATAAGTCTAAATGTTAGATTCTGTTCATGAGGAGTGAGGTAAAACGTGGACAGGAGAGTAATATGATGGGTATCCCGAAAGTGACAACATCTATAAAGTACTTGGGAATTTATTTGGGGAGAACGCCGAAACAGATTTATGATCTCAATTATAAGCCTATCATAGACAAAATAGAGAAGGAGTTGGAGAGGTGGGGAAATCTACCCCTCTTGTTAGGTCGCTGCCACATAGTCAAGATGACAAGCTTTGCGAAATTACTGTACCCAATGCAAACTATCCCAATGTTAATTCGTCACGCAGATGTTCTCAGATTAAACAAGGCCTTTTTTAAATTCATCTGGAGGGGTAAAAGAGCGAGATTAGCTATAAGAACTCTAATGCACACAAAGGAGGGAGGGGGAGTGGGATTGCCAAATATTAGGGGATATAATTTATTGTGTTTAATGAGGAATGTAATAGACTGGATTAAAAAAACGGGGTGATATACTGACTACAAATTGGAAACGGAATTTTGTGGTTTGTGGGACCTGGTGGCGCTGCTACATACGCCGCTGTCACATATACCGCCAAACATTAAATATTCGGTAATATGTAAAGATACCATTGCCACATGGAAGGCAGTAAGAAAAAAACTAAAAATGTCATGGAGAGTGTCGAAACACCTGAATCCTTGGGCATTTCCTGCATTTAGATTAGGAAGAGAAAATAAATTATACACAGAGTTGTTGGGGAAAGGTATACAGACGTTAGGGGACTTACTACATCTAGAAGAAGGCCGCTGGTTGACGAGATTGGAAGTGATAGACAAATTTGAGCTGCCGAGGTTTCATTTGATGTTATATAGTCAATTAAAGCATTATGTATTAGACCTCCTTCAGGATGTGAGGAAGGAAATCGATTCAGAAATATGGGAGGACTTGGTTACCAAAGACATTGGAAAAATATCTATCACCTCAATATATGGGATGCTGAGGGACATATTACGCCCTTCAGGGAAGGGCAAAATATTTCACAATTGGGAAAAACATATACTGTATATGATGAAGAACTTGAGCATAAGATTCTGCGGGGCTGGGAATTGGTAAGAAAGCATGTCATTAATGAACAATGGAGAGATAGTCAGTTCAGAATAATGCATAAAACAATATGAAAACAATATGTGGCTTCAATATACAGTACCTCTGACTCTGCAGAATCCTGTTAGGCAGACAAGGTGCCCAAAATGTACAATGCCCAAAACAGACACAGAGCATGGATTGTGGTCATGTCCCAGGACACAAGAACTCTGGTTAAAAGTCCAGGATAGGTGTAGGAAGGAGGACCCCCGCAGAGTGTCTGGGCCGGAACCAAGGGGACCGCCATCTGAGTTCCTAAGGAAACAGTACCCGGGGAGCAGAGGAGGAGAGTGGACTGCTGAGAGTGACAGGACAGCAAGGAGAGGGCCGAGTATAAAAGGGTCAGGGAGCGCGCAGGGGAGTCAGTTGGTGATACATCAGACACGGAGCAGGAGGCGGAGGGGGCGTGAGCGAATGAGGAGGACACAGACAGTTCAGAGAGGAGGCCAGCAGCAGAGGGTAGATACGCAGTGGCCCTCAGGAGAGAGGCGCCAAGCTTACCGACAGGGGACTGCCTCTTCACCCCAAGCCTGGGTCACGATCTGCCCCGGTCGTCCTCTGCCGTTACCGCTGAGCTAAACCCACCACTGCCTGTCCAGATTTATGATCTCAATTATAAGCCTATCATAGACAAAATAGAGAAGGAGTTGAAGAGGTGGGGAAATCTACCCCTCTCGTTGTTAGGTCGCTGCCACCTAGTCAAGATGACAAGCTTTGCGAAATTACTGTAACCAATGCAAACTATCCCAATGTTAATTCGTCACGCAGATGTTCTCAGATTAAACAAGGCCTTTTCTAAATTCATCTGGAGGGGTAAAAGAGCGAGATTGGCTATAAGAACTCTAATGCACACAAAGGAGGGAGGGGGAGTGGGATTGCAAAATATTAGGGGATATAATTTATCGTGTTTAATGAGGAATGTAATAGACTTGATTAAAAAAACGGGGTGATATACTGACTACAAATTTTGTGGTTTGTGGGACCTGGTGGCGCTGCTACATACGCCGCTGTCACATATACCGCCAAACATTAAATATTCGGTAATATGTAAAGATACCATTGCCACAGGGAAGGCAGTAAGAAAAAAACTAAAAATGTCGTGGAGAGTGTCGAAACACCTGAATCCTTGGGCATTTCCTGCATTTAGATTAGGAAGAGAAAATAAATTATACACAGAGTTGTTGGGGAAAGGTATACAGACGTTAGGGGACTTAATACATCTAGAAGAAGGCCGCTGGTTGACGGGATTGGAAGTGATAGACAAATTTGAGCTGCCGAGGTTTCATTTGATGTTATATAGTCAATTAAAGCATTATGTATTAGACCTCCTTCAGGATGTGAGGAAGGAAATCGATTCAGAAATATGGGAGGACTTGGTTACCAAAGACATTGGAAAAATATCTATCACCTCAATATATGGGATGCTGAGGGACATATTACGCCCTTCAGGGAAGGGCAAAATATTTCACAAATGGGAAAAACATATATATGATGATACAGGAAAGATGTATATCTTTGTACCGTGTTAGCCAGTGGATAGAAAAATATTCAGGATTGAGAGTCCTCAGTAGTTGATACCTTTTAATGGCTAACTGAAAAGATGGTAATACATTGCAAGCTTTTGAGACTACTCTATATATGATGAAGAACTTGAGCATAAGATTCTGCGGGGCTGGGAATTGGTAAGAAAGCATGTCATTAATGAACAATGGAGAGATAGTCAGTTCAGAAAAATGCATAAAACAATATGAAAACAATATGTGGCTTCAATATACAGTACGTCTGACTCCGCAGAATCCTGTTAGGCAGACAAGGTGCCCAAAATGTACAATGCCCAAAACAGACACAGAACATGGATTGTGGTCATGTCCCAGGACACAAGAACTCTGGTTAAAAGTCCAGGATATGTGTAGGGAGGAGGACCCCCGCAGAGTGTCTGGGCCGGAACCAAGGGGACCGCCATCTGAGTACCTAAGGAAACAGTACCCGGGGAGCAGAGGAGGAGAGTGGACTGCTGAGAGTGAAAGGACATCAAGGAGAGGGGCGAGTATAAAAGGGTCAGGGAGCGCGCAGGGGAGTCAGTTGGTGATACGTCAGACACGGAGCAGGAGGCGGAGGGGGTGTGAGTGAACAAGGAGGACACAGACAGTTCAGAGAGGAGACCAGCAGCAGAGGGTAGATACGCAGTGGCCCTCAGGAGAGAGGCGCCGAGCTTACCAACAGGGGACTGCCTCTTCATCCCAAGCCTGGGTCACGACCTGCCGTTACCGCTGAGCCCAAACCCACCGAGGCCTGTCCGCTGCCCCTCCCGGCCACTGCCGTCCCACTTCAGCCCGTGGTTGCGGCCTGCCTGCTGCCACCCGCGGACGCTGCCGTGTCACTTCAGCCCGTGGTTGCGGCCTGTATATCACCGCTCACAGCCGCCTTTACCCCGCTGCAGTCGGCAGTTGGGGCCTGTTCCTCGTCAACAGAGACACTCTGCACACAGCCTCAGGCTGTGCTCGTGGCCAGTAAACCGCCACTCTTAAAGACTGCGACACAACCCTGCTTGAGTACAAGAGTCCCATTGAACTCGCTAACAAGCGCAACCCCGCTGTTACTACAGGAGGTTACTTCATCGCAAGACTCCATCATTGCCTGTTGAGCCCCAACTCCTCCTGGGCGCTGGGGCGCCCAAAGACTACTCCAAATCTTCAGCAGCTGGGCCCAGTGGCTGCGTCACCAAAACAGCCTCACCAAAGATGCCAAAGCAGCCTCACCAAAGATGCCAAAGCAGCCTCATCAAAGATGTCAATGCAGCTTCATCCGCAACGCAGCTCCAACAGTGACGCCGAGGGACGTCAGGACGGATAAGTGACATTATAAAGTATAAGGACCCGTAGACGGCCATACCGCGGCCCCATAGTCACCGGCCTCGGCCGGGTTAGTCTTGTTCTTTTCAAATAGTGTTTGGTTGTACTGAATCCCAGTGTGGACAACTTTGTTATCCCTTTTTGGTTGCTTAGTATAGCCCTAGCGGCTTCAATTTATAAAAGTATGCTTTCCAAAGTTCAACCAGTCTCGCGTCTCGTCACTGCATCCTGCGAACCTGCTGTTACCTATATATGTATCTGAAGATATGTGGGATATGGGTAGAAGTAGATCCATTGTGTTGGTTGTTTCACTTTACGACAAGTAAAACAAGAGGGGGACGGCTACATGACTTGTTTCACACCATTGCAATGGTGACAAAGTGTCTAATTCTGCAACACTGGCTAGCTAAAACACTCCCAGGGATAAAAGAGATCAAGGATGGTTTAACATCGGTCTTATTTTTGGAAAAAAGTGAAAAAGAAAGAAATAAAGATAAAATGATGAGAACTTTTTTTTAAAAATGGAGAGTGTTTATAGAAACGTCACTCACCACCAGAGACATTCAAGACTTAATGAGCGCCTTTGTGGATTCGGATTGGTATCTATTAGAGGATTTGAGTGGTAATCTGCGTAAACTGAAATGTTATACAAGCTATATGGAGGATAAGGTGGAGCTGGAGATAAGGTGTCTGATTTCAGTCAATGTAATCTATGAAAATGTGGACATAAGGGGGTTTGATAATTTTATATTTGTTAGGTTTATTTTTTCTTCTATTCAGGCTTAGGTGATAAGCATGTTTAAATATGTTCTTTGTAACAATTCAATGCAACGATTATAACTTTTAATATGCAACTTCATTACAAAATCAATAAAAAAAACAAACAAAAAAAAAACCTGGTGACAGATTATTTTTCATATCTTTTCCTTCTTTTTTTGTCTTTTAGCCTACTTTTCATCTTACTGTGATTCTCCGAAGCAGACCTTAGAAAAAGACTGTAATAAAAAAGCCAATCTTGATGAATTCCTGCCTTGGTAATGTTCTAGTGGTTTTGGAAATGTTCTTCTGTTTCAAAAATAACAATACATTGTTGTTAGATATTGTTCTCACAGTTTTTATTTTTTACCCTGATGGGTAACTACAGAGGACTTCTTTGATTTTCATGAGATCATCAAAAATGTCTCAAAAATGAATTGGGAAATGAAAATGATGGTGCACCTAGATATGCCATTTTTGGATTGTCAGTGCTCCTTTAATAAGTGCTATGTAAAATTCATTCATCGCTCTTCTACTGGCCTCTTTACACAGGCCGCTGAACAAAAATGAGGTCAGAACATTCACTACTATGATCCTTCTGTGCTCTCTATACAATATCTTGTTATCGGCAGCACATCACCTGTTTACATGGAGCAATGTGCTGCCGATAGAAAGGCTTGATCTGAACAAGCATTTTTCTCATTCGTCGGGTGATTTTTCGCCATGATTACACAGGCGGATCGGGAACGAGCGTCCTACGAATGCTTGCTTGAAAATGATCCACTTGTCTAAATGCACCATTATCCCGGCGTCCTAGACGCACATGTAGTTAAATATAATAGCTAATAGTAAACTTATTAATGATTGAGAGATGCTGTATTTACTGACACTGCAGTATCACATAAAAAACCCATTAGAAAGCTGGAAATGCACTTTATTTGTGCTTTGTAATAATTGTAATTCTTTAATAATCTATAAAATCCCTCTGTGTCTAGACATCGAATTTTCCATTATCCACATAAAGTAAAAATAAAAACAAATATCAAGACGTGCAATCAATTCTATGATTTGTAGATTCTGTACAGGACTGAGAGCGCAACGGAAGAGTTGAGTCTCTGATCAGAACTGTTTCGATTTTTAGCTCTCATTTTTCTAAGGCTCCTTGATCTGACTAGCTGCTATGGTTAGTGGCATTAAAGGGGTTCACAATTCTTTCTACTTAGCATGGGGTAGGTTCTACTATTGGTGCTTCCGCCCATGGCTGGTCTATGGCTAATTGGTGCCCTGCGCAACATTGCCCCTTGGTTCCCTTTTTCTGAATTTTTTGTTAAAAAAACATTCTTGGGCAGGAAGGTATCTTTTATATCTTAAAAAATTAATTTCGGCTTACTTCCCATATAGTGAAATCTATAGGAAACATCTGATAAAATGTTCACATCCAGAACTTGTTACAATTAGAATCAAGGGCTTGACGACTACAATTTCACCTGAATGTGCGTCCTCGGACTCTCCTTCACCTGAAATGTATTGCAACTCAGGGTCCCACTGGGTTCCCGTGGTGCAATCCATGCCTCCAGCAAATCAGAGGCTAGTAGCAGACGTCGACTTGTCAGTGACGTGGCGCCCGGCAATGATGTCATGGACTGCATGGACCGGCACACCGAAATAAGCTGATGGCTACAGAAGAGAACGTTGCTCGTTGTGTGAAGGGAAGGTGAGTCGAATTGTTTGTTTCTTTTTTAAATGTGCTGGAGAAGAACTGAAGTGGACCAGCATGGGGAATATTATACCAGAATTGGGGATATTATACCAGAATTGGGACGTTATACCAGGATGGGGGACTTTATACCAGCATGAGGGACATTATTTCAGGAAGGGGCCAAGGATGTGGGAAAATGTTATAGCATGGGGCCCAGGATGGTAGTGACGTCATTTTCTACCCGTATCGGCACACCAAAGTCAGAAGAGGATGACATGTGACATGGGAGAGGAGGGAAGGTGAGTAGATTATTTATTTGTTTCTTTTTAAAATGTGCTGGAGAAGAACTGAAGTGGACCAGCATGGGAAATATTATACCAAAATTGGGGATATTATACCAGAATGGGAACATTATACCAGGATGGGATATTTTATACCAGCATGGGAGAAATTATGTCAGGAAGGGGCTGAGGATGGTGGAAAATGTTATAACATGGGGCCCAGGATGGTAGTGACATTATGATCTGCACGTAGCGGCATACCGAAGTCAGAAGAGGATGCCACACAAAGTGGGAGGGGAGGGAAGGTGAGTAGATTTATTAGTTTCTTTTTAAAATGTGCCGGAGAAGAAAGGAAGTGTCCAGGATAGAGGACATTATACCAACAAATCATAGAATCATAGAATCATAGAATCGTAGAGTTGGAAGGGACCTCCTGGGCCATCTGGTCCAACCCCCTGCTCAAAGCAGGACTCTCTAAATCATCCCAGTCAGATGTCTGTCAAGCCTCTGTTTGAAGACTTCCATTGAAGGAAAACTCACCACTTCTCGTGGCAGCCTGTTCCACTCATTGATCTCTCTAACTGTCAAAAAGTTTTTTCTAATATCTAATCTGTGTCTCCTCCCATTCAGTTTCATCCCATTGCTTCTAGTCTTTCCTTGTGCAAATGAGAATAGAGTTGATCCTTCTACAATGTGACAGCCCTTTAGATATTTGTAGACAGTTATTAAGTCTCCTCTCAGTCTTCTCTTTTGCAAACTAAACATTCCCAAATCCTGCAACCTTTCCTCATAAGACAGGGTTTGCAGACCGGTCACCATTCTGGTCGCTCTTTTCTGAACTTGCTCCTGTTTGTTGATGTCTTTTTTAAAATGTGGTGCCCAAAACTGGACACAGTATTCCAGATGAGGTCTGACCAAAGAGGAGTAGAGGGAAATAATGACTTCACGTGATCTAGACTGTATGCTTCTGTTAATACATCCTAGAATTGCATTTGCCTTTTTTGCTGCTGCATCACACTGTTGACTCATATTCAGTCTGATATAAGGCATTATAACTGCATGGGAGAAATTAGAGCAGCATGGGGGACATTATATTATGAAGGGGGATATTATGCCTGCCTAGGGGACATTATAGCAGCATGGGGGACATTATACCAGGATAGGGACATTATACCAGGAAAGGGTCCATGATGGGAAAATTTTATAGTATGATTCCCAGGATGGGGGAGATTAGTACAAGAAAGGTCCTGGATGAGGGACATCATTATATGGTGGAGGAACATGTATAATTTACACTAGACTATTGACTAGCAGGCAGTGGGGTTTACACTACACTGTGAATGTCAACGTAATCGAAATGGCTACAAGGAGGTATCGTAATTCACCCAACAACTTTTTCTAAATTTGTGTTTGTTTTGTAGTGAAGAAACAGCAAAGGAACATTATGGACTTTGTTAGAAAAGTGTATTATGCATACTTTGATGTAAAACGTGGTGATCAGGACAAGTTGTAGGCTCCACATGTATTGTGTTCTGTCTGTGTAGAAAAACTACAACAATGGTCTAAAGGGAAGATAGAGAGCTTTCACTTTTACATACCTACGATCTGGATAGAACCACAAAATTTTGCATGTGTAATGTGGAGGGATTCAACCTTAACATTAAGAATGAAATTATATAATCAGACCAATGATTTGCCCTGTGCCTCACAGTCCAGGAATACCTGTCCTTTCATCTCCATAGAAATTTGAAGATCAGTGTCGTAATGACCGCGGTCATAGCAGTCCTGGCAGTTGAGGGGCCCGCAAATGCCAGCAAATACTTCAGCTGAAATGTATTGTGACCCATCGGGTTTGTGCGCCACAATACACACTGCCAGCCAATCAGAGGCCAGCAGCTGACGTCGGCGTTCACGTGACCACGGGCGCATGAAAGTGACAGTGAGCGCTCCCGTCACTTGCATGCTGAAGTCAACTGCCAGCTTCAGAAGAGGACAAAAGGTGGCGAGGGAGCACATGGAAGGTGGGTATTTATTTATAGAGATGGGTGGACCCCTGTAAGTTTGGGTCCAGCGGGTTTGGGTACCAGAACAGAACCTGAACCTCATTCACTTAAATGAGAGGCCCGAACATTCAGTGTTTGCCCGCGGTCATGTGCATGACCGCATGGCAAACACTGCTTCTGATCGGCGGTAAAATCATCACTGCCGGTCAGACAGCCGCGGTTCCCTTGTTGTCAAATGACAGAGTGAGTCCGCAACTGTGATCGGAGGTAAAAAGTTTACCTCTGGTCACTGGCATCAGCTGATGTAACTACTGCTCCCATCAGCCTAAGCCTGCTGCCCCTAATAATAGCGAAAGCAGGCGGCGGCTGATGGGAGTTTTCATCAGCCGACACCTGCGCTCTAAATAAATAATGTAAGAAAAAAATGCAGTGAGTTCCCCTGTATTTTTGAGAACCAGCCAGGCAAAACTGACATCTGGGGGCTGCAACCCTCAGCTGTCAGCGTTAGCAAGAATAGAGGGGTCTCCACACTGTTTGTTTTTAAATGATTTAAACAATAATTTACCTGGTTCTTCCCACTTGCCCTGTAGTGGTGGCAAGTGGGGTTAATATTTGTGGGGTTGATGTCACCTTTGTATTGTCAGGTGGCATCAAGTCCATGAATTAGTAATGGAGAGGCGTCTATAAGACACACATCCATTACCAATCGTATGGTTATATTGTAAATAATCACACAACCAGAATAAATTCACTTAATCGAAAGAATAACAAATACTCGTTTAATGATTTTAAATTATACCATACTCATGCCATCGTCCATTCCATTGAAGCCCTCATCTCCTGTAATAAATCAAAAATAAAAAACAACAATATCCCTCACCTGTCCGTCGATCTGTCCCATGTTGTAATCCATGTCTGATGGATAAACAGTTTTCCACCTGGACGGTGCCAAGATGCAATCAACCAGGCTGACAACCATTGATGAATGAGCTGCTGCCAGCGCAGCATCAGTGACTAGCAATGACGTCACTATGGGTCACTGAGGCTGCATTCCCAGATGGGCCAATGAACTGCTGTGACCACAGTGAGATCCTCGCTAGCACAGTGAGAAAGTCTCAGGGTGCAGTGCTGAGCTCAGAGAGTTTATCACAGTTCACTGTGAGAAATTTCAAGGATGAGAAGGGGTTAAAAATACAAAAACAACATTTAATTTTCTCTCACATCCATAGAGTTAAAGTAAACGTTTTAAAACTTTAAAGAGGACCTGTTAGCAGGTCAAAAGTGTCCAAGTTTTGTTCTTTTTTATTTCTGCTGCTCCCTTGAGCAGTTTTTTTGCAGGACTTAAGGCAACACAGTCCCAGTGGGCCCCTCCTCACTAGAATTTTCCTCCTCACCTCCCAATAACTATATATTTTTTATTTTTCAATCAAAAGGAAGTTGTATTAGGGCTTGTTTTCTTTTTGCAGCATAAGCTTTACTTTTTATAATTTCCATTTTGGGGGCCATATGACTTTATGATCTTTTTTAACCGCTTCCCGACCGCGAACCGTAGATAAACTGTGAAAAATGAGGATGAATGAACTCATGGAGATCAACATCCAATACTGCCGAGACACCATCACATATTTCTCAACGCAGTGATTCTAGAGCAATGCCCCCATCCCTTATGGGAAATATGTAAAATATGCAAAACACAAGCCGTGTAGACACCATCACATGTTTCTCAACGCAAGCAATGACTAGCCAGGTCTTTCCCCAGAAAGGAACAACCACGGCAGTCTCCAATGAAGGAAACCACCTATGCCAAAACATGGTATCAATCCACAGACAGCTGTTTCTTTTTTTTTTTTTTAAAAACCATTCAGGTTAGATATAAACAACTCAAGATAAGCTCATCAACTTAAAATTCGTTGTTTCAACTCTCATCATCATGGTTCATATTTATTTTAGTATAACAAACCAAGGGTATACACAAAAGACATCCTGAACATCAATAAACATCACTAAAATTCACTGATATTTGATCAGGTGCTGCCATTTTTTAAATTTCCAGACACCCTCTGCATCAGAACCACCACCGCCTTCGCTGTCTAATTTATAAATCAAGTATAATCTAGAAAGGATCAGCCCGACACACTTATTCAGAGATGCATGCTTCTCTTTGAAAATTCCTAAATTCCTCTCATCCCACAAGCTCTGCATCACACAAGTCATAATTAACCATAGGATTCTATTTTTCACACGACCACATTCACCAATTCCAAACATCGCAACACGCCAGTCAATAAAACTCAGACCTGCTAACTCCTTACACAACCCACCTACACACTTCCACACACTGCACGCGTAATCACAGTCCCACATAGTATGCCACACAGTCTCACATCTACCACATCCTTCCCTCGGGCACACATCAGTTCTGGTCAGACCTCGTCTCTTCTGAACCTGTCGCACAGGCAAAATATTGTGCAAGGACATCCATACAATTTCCCTTTGTCTATTAGACATCCTGTGCGTTTCCAAACTCTTCCATGCAAACGAAACTTCATTCCCTCTCAACCCCACAATATTACATTCCACATCATTCTTACGTATTATTTTCATCACATTCTTAGCCATTCTAAAATCATTCATCGGTACACTCAGCAAATCATGCTTCCTCACAAACTTCTCAATCACCTCATACCAGACCGGACACTTGAAAGCAACAGGCACGCTATCATCCCTCTTTCTCCAACATAAGCCATATAGCATCCAACCAGCAGAATAACTTGCCATATACGCTCCCTTATTTCTTTTATTCAGCAAAATAACAACAGTTTTGATATACTGAAGCCCCAGAAAAATCTCAATGTTTGGAAAGGCCATGCCACCATGGTGACACGCCTTGAAAAGACTCTCTCTCTTAAGTTTCTCTATTTTACTGCTCCAGAAAAAAGTAAAAACTAACTTTTCCACTCTTTATTTTCCTACATGATGGTGGAAAAACTGTTGCAATAAAAAGCAAAATCGGAAGAATCACCGCTTTTATGACCAAAATCTTACCACTCAAGGTCAAGTCTCTCAGTCGCCAAAAATGTAACTTAAGGGCCTGTCACACTAAGCGATATCGCTAGCAATATCGCTATAACTTGTGACGTTATAGCGATATTGCTAGCGATATCTCTGTGTCTGATACATACCAGCGACCCGCTCCCCCGCTGGTTATAGCTGATCGCGCGAGAATGTTCAGGACTGTTTCTCGTCGTCAGCTTCCTGCGGCGCTTCCTGCTGTGACGACGAGCGACGCGTGGAGCCAGGCGGGAGGACGCAGGATCGCCTAGTGTGACAGGTAAGTAGCGACCCCCGTCCCCAGCGATGTCGCTGGTGAGATCTGCCTGTGTGGCAGCTCACTAGCGACCACTTAGCGATGCACCAGCGATCCTGACCGCGTCATATCACTGGTCGGGATCGCTGGTACATCACTAAGTGTGACAGTATCTTTACGCTCTATGCGCAATCCACACTCCTCCCAGCTCTCCTTACCTTCCAAGTCCTTATTAAATAATACTCCCTGCTCTTTGATAGCACCCTCCTCACACTTTACCCCCTCCATTTTAACCCTGTCATCCCCAAAACATTTAAAACTACATTTATTCCAATTCACTCTAAAGCCAGATGCACCACAGAAAAACTCCAGAAGCAACTTAACCCTACTCATAGATGCAACACTTTCACTCACAGCCACAACATCATCCATATATCCAAGAACTTTCACATGCTTCCCACCACTCCCAGGTACCAGCAAACCTCGCATCATTTTATCACGTCTCACCGAGCACAACAAGGTTTCAATCACACATACAAACAAGACAGGGGACATGTGACACCCCTGGCTTACACCAGACTTAATATTCACTTTCTCACTCAACCACCCATTAACAAGAAACTCACTTGACACACAATCATACAAAGACATTATCCCATTCCCAAATTTTTGAGGAAATCCCATTCTATCCAGAACTTTAAACAAAAACACATGCGAGACCCTATCAAACGCTTTCTCAAAATCAATTGAAAACATTGGCCCGGTCACGCTCTGGTGCGAAGGGGTTAATTCTCTTTTTTATGTAGGCAAAGTAAACTAAAAAAACAGCAATTCTGCCATTTTGATTTATTTACTGTTTTTGTGTTCAACTTATGGAATAAATCTTTTGCTACCTTAGTTTATTAGATTGGACAGTTGTCTATGTGGTGATATCAAATACAGTATGTGTATTTTTTAATCTTCTTTTATTTTATATACTGTCTGAGAAATTGGGGGTGATATGAACTTTTACATGTTTTCTTTTTAAGTTTCTCTATATATAAAATATACAATAATAATGTATTGCACTGTATTGTAAAATTATTTATTTCATATGACACCATGACGAGGGTATGACACATGGTAAACATTTAGTAGGCCCCCAACTGCCACCGCAAGGCCACTGGAACCCAGCAATCATGTTTTTTGCTGGTGTGATGGATGTTAGAAGAGACTTAATAAATAAAGACTGCACAATTTCAATCAGACCCCTCCACAATTCAAAAAAAAATTAATGATCTCAAAAACATTGTGCAGTAAGCCTGCTAAATTCGTTCTTTGTACATTTATATTGTGAGCAGTCTGAATTACTGTATGAACTTCCATATTACGTATCCCGCCATTTATTTTCATGAACCTCAAAAAGTGTATTTTATGCCAACTCGAATATGTAAAAACACACACTAAAAATATCCTGACCGTGGATGGATTTAATACCCAAAAGTGCCATTATTATTCAAGGCACCAATATTAATATACTTTTCTTATAGTGGACATGTAGGAAGGTCCCATGGGCATCAGTAAACAGTGTCCTTGTGATCACCTTTGGATGAATGATTATATATCTGGCATCAAACCCCAAACAGTATGTGACAGAGGGAAAATAAGAGGATTCCTTTAGGGACTGCCTGTGTTAAATGGAATGTGTGCCATGTTAAACTAAGCGGAACAACTAAACTAACAAAACAGGCTTGGCTTATGAATAATCCATCAATCGAAGGACAACATCTGCTTAGTATATGATGTCACTTAAATACTTTATAGGAAAAGCTGCTTGAAGGGCCAAATGCACTGGTAGTGGTAGCTCCAGAAACTCCTCAGTTTCACCATTCCATATATGGTACATTGAGATTAATAGACACACACACACATATATATATATATATATATATACTATATAATTGTCTAATTCTGTCTGTCTGTCTGTAATAGAAATCCCACCTCGCTGATTGGTCGCGACAGTTGCTTAGTCATCGTGGCAACACGGCCGCATTGCTTATTGTACAGGCACATTACAGCCGTTAAAGGCATCACTGCTGCGTTGCTCATTACACAGGCACAGTCCTGTACATATTCTGGAGTACAATACATTAGGTAATTAGGTAACAGCAGAACAGTGACTGCAGCTCTGGGTGTAACTTGCGTACAATACATTAGGTGACAGCAGAAAAGTGAATGCAGCTCTGGGTGCAACTGGAGTACAATACATTAGGTAAGATCTGAACAGTGACTGCAGCTCTGGGTGTAACTGGAGTAGAATACATTAGGTAAGATCTGAACAGTGACTGCAGCTCTGGTTGTAACAGGAGTATAATACATTAGGTAAGAGCAGAATGGTGACTGCAGCTCTGGGTGTCACTGGACTACAATACAATTGGTAACAGCAGAACAGTGACTGCAGATCTGGGTGTAACTGGAGTACACTACATTAGGTAACAGCAGAACAGTGACTGCAGCTCTGGGTGTAACAGGAGTACATTAGGTAACAGCAGAACAGTGACTGCAGCTCTGGGAGTAACTGGAGTACAATACATTAGATAACAGCAGAACAGTGACTGCAGATCTGGGTGTAACTGGAGTACACTACAATAGGTAACAGCAGAATGAGAAAGAGTCCAGGGGCTGTCGGGAGGTGAGTATATCACTATTTTTTATTTTAACAGAGACTCTAGAATACCAGATGCAATAGAATCGGGCCACCATCTAGTATATACATATATATATAAACCTTAGATTCCTCACAGTACCCCTTTTACTGTGTTGACAGCTTAACACCCCCTTGTTATTCTGTCACACAGAAAGGCTTCCAACAGTCTTGAATGTGTTCCCAGAGGTGCTAAGCACATGTTGGCTGCATTGCCTTTTCTCTGTGGTCCAAATAATCCCAAACCATCTCAACTGGGTTGAGGTTGGGTTATTTTGAAGGCCATGGCATCTGATGCAGCACTCCATCCCTTTTTCTCTTCGTCACATATCTCTTAGGCTACTTTCAAACTTGCGTTTTTTTGCGCTGCGCACCGTGCACAGTGCAAACGCACATAAGAAACGCATCATGCGTTTGTGTGCGTTTGTGCGGTTTTGAGCATTTTTTTAAAAAAAACCGCATGCGTTTTTTTGCGCTGACGTGCGCATTACCATACGCACATCAGCGCACCCATAGACTATAATGGGTGTTTGGGTGAAAAAAAACGCATTGCGTGCGCATGCGTTTTTTGGGACAAGTTGGACGCACAAAAAATGCAACAAGATGCATTTTGTGCGCCCGAGCGCACACTATAAAAAAAGCATGCGCATACAAACGTGTACAAACGCATGTAAAGTATAGGAAAAAGAACCGCATGCGTTTTTTTGCTCAAAAAACAAGCGCAAAAAAACGCAAGTGTGAAACCAGACATACAGAGTTTGGAGGTGTGTTTTAGTAACCTTTTCTGCTTCTCACAAAGGCATAACTTTGACTTAACAGATTTCAAATTCCATTCCTTATGTTGTATATGCCAAATAAATGTAAAATTCAATCCTTATTAACATTATTGACAAACAACTGGTAAAAATTAATTCTATTAATTTAGTGGGTAGACACACAAATTGACCTGAAAACACAGGATCAGTAATACCGAATTAATGAGCTAATGATCAAAGTAAATAAAAAAAAGAGAAAAAACATGAAAAAATAAATACTAATTCAAAAAAGCACTATCTGGTACAATTGGTGCTTATATGGTTCAATGGATATGAAAACAGTTATTTTCCAATCAATGTGTGAATAATGGATTAATCCTAATGTTCAAACTGAACTAGAAAGCATCTATAAGATGCCAGGACATTATATCCATAATTAGAGTTGAGCGACTTTTGTTTTTTTAGGGTCGCGTTTCGTTTCGTGAAACCCGACTTTTCCAAAAGTCGGGTCGAGCAAGATCGTCCGATTATAGGGAAAAGTCGGGGTCGTCCCGAAACACGAAACCAAATGTAAGTCAATGGGGAATAAAAGTCGGCAGTGAGAGGAGGACAGGAAACACACCAACAGTGCCCATTTGAATGCCAAAAGCATCAATTCTTCTTACTTAAGCTTGTCAATCTTAATTAACTTCATAATGCAAGTTACGCACTGAAAAATGGGTGTTATTTGGCTACAGACTGTGGGGGGGGAGGGCTGGCTCCAGGTTTTCATGTGCCCTGGGCGAAAGAGCGCCCCTTTAACACATACCACAACTCATCATGCTCCGATACAGCAGAGAAATAGCGGTATAGTACAATGAAAAATACCTCACTTTTTACATCTCATGACGAGGCCCATCTATTTCTCCATACAGAATCATTGGTCCCATATAATGTTTGAAACAGTATATGATGAGCTCCACATAATGCTACAGTATATGTTGGTCCCCATGGATGAAGCTCTACTGTCTTATGGGCCCAAATAATGCTCCAAACATAATGGGCCCCATTTCTAATGCTCTAGTGTATAATGGGCCCTGTAAATGCTGCTCCAGTGTCTGATGTCCACCTTTGGAATGTTCCAGTGTATGGTGGGCCCCATCTATCATTCTCAGACGGTGTTAGGCCCAGTATGGATTGCACGTGATTGCACAAAGGTTAGAAAGGGTACCGTATCCCCAGATAACATGTATGGATAGCGTACACATTCAAAATATATGTCTCAGGAGGCAGGCTCAGACGGTGTCAGGCCCAGTATGGATTGCACGTGATTGCACAAAGGTTAGAAAGGGTACCGTATCCCCAGATAACATGTATGGATAGCGTACACATTCAAAATATATGTCTCAGGAGGCAGGCTCAGACGGTGTTAGGCCCAGTATGGATTGCACGTGATTGCACAAAGGTTAGGAAGGGTACCGTATCCCCGGATAACATGTATGGATAGCGTACACATTCAAAATATATGTCTCAGGAGGCAGGCTCAGACGATGTTAGGCCCAGTATGGATTGCACGTGATTGCACAAAGGTTAGAAAGGGTACCGTATCCCCGGATAACATGTATGGATAGTGTACACATTCAAAATATATGTCTCAGGAGGCAGGCTCAGACGGTGTTAGGCCCAGTATGGATTGCACGTGATTGCACAAAGGTTAGAAAGGGTACCGTTTCCCCGGATAACATGTATGGATAGCGTACACATTCAAAATATATGTCTCAGGAGGCAGGCTCAGACGGTGTCAGGCCCAGTATGGATTGCACGTGATTGCACAAAGGTTAGAAAGGGTACCGTATCCCCAGATAACATGTATGGATAGCGTACACATTCAAAATATATGTCTCAGGAGGCAGGCTCAGACGGTGTTAGGCCCAGTATGGATTGCACGTGATTGCACAAAGGTTAGGAAGGGTACCGTATCCCCGGATAACATGTATGGATAGCGTACACATTCAAAATATATGTCTCAGGAGGCAGGCTCAGACGGTGTTAGGCCCAGTATGGATTGCACGTGATTGCACAAAGGTTAGAAAGGGTACCGTATCCCCGGATAACATGTATGGATAGCGTACACATTCAAAATATATGTCTCAGGAGGCAGGCTCAGACGGTGTTAGGCCCAGTATGGATTGCACGTGATTGCACAAAGTTTAGAAAGGGTACCGTTTCCCCGGATAACATGTATGGATAGCGTACACATTCAAAATATATGTCTCAGGAGGCAGGCTCAGACGGTGTCAGGCCCAGTATGGATTGCACGTGATTGCACAAAGTTTAGAAAGGGTACCGTATCCTCAGATAACATGTATGGATAGCGTACACATTCAAAATATATGTCTCAGGAGGCAGGCTCAGACGGTGTCAGGCCCAGTATGGATTGCACGTGATTGCACAAAGGTTAGAAAGGGTACCGTTTCCCCAGATAACATGTATGGAGAGCGTACACATTCAAAATATATGTCTCAGGAGGCAGGCTCAGACGGTGTTAGGCCCAGTATGGATTGCACGTGATTGCACAAAGGTTAGAAAGGGTACCGTATCCCCAGATAACATGTATGGATAGCGTACACATTCAAAATATATGTCTCAGGAGGCAGGCTCAGATGGTGTTAGGCCCAGTATGGATTGCACGTGATTGCACAAAGGTTAGAAAGGGTACCGTTTCCCCAGATAACATGTATGGATAGCGTACACATTCAAAATATATGTCTCAGGAGGCAGGCTCAGACGGTGTCAGGCACAGTATGGATTTGACGGCCCAGATTACACAGCGGAGGAGCAGGGAGAGGTAAAGATTGCAAATGCTGGGGCCCTGCCCAAGCAAGGGGGGCCCACTCGTGGGCGTCGGTACTGGCACTGGGCCCCTCATAGTACAGCGGTGTGTCTGATGGCGGGTGTGCACCACCACCGTCAGAGACACTTGATTGCACTATGAGGGACCCTGTGCCAGTGCCCGCGCCCAAGAGTCGGCCTACCCACCTGTCCAGGGCAACGGCACTCGCACGGTGTCGTGCGCTAGGTGGTGACCCCGGCCATGGGGGGGGAGGCAGCACAGTTAGGGAGTTTTAGAAAGTGGCATATGTTGATGTTGGACATTCAGCTGATGCAAAAGGCGAAATAGGTGAAGTCCCAGGAAGAGGTGGACCAAAGCAAGCCATTTTTCTGTCACCCTATGTGTCATCAGGGGAAGGTGGGACAAAATCCTTGGAAACCCATGCGTGGTTCATTTTAATGAAGGTTAGATCATCCACATTTTGGGTTGACAGACGGGTCCTTTTTTCTGTCAGGATTGATCCAGCTGCACTGAAGACTCTTTCCGATAGCACACTTGCAGCTGGGCAAGCGAGCTCCTGTAAGGCATATTGGGCCAATTCAGGCCAGGTGTCCAGTTTAGCGGCCCAATAGTCAAAGGGGAATGACCTGTGTGGGAGAACATCGATATGGGAGGAAAAGTAGTTTGTAACCATAGTTGACAACTGCTGTCTCCTGTCACTTTCCATCGATGCAGTATTACCAGTTGTGTGAGCGGTATTTGAAAAATCAGTCCACAACATTGTCATGAAACCCCTGTCTCCAACACCACTTCTGCTGTGTGCACCACGAACACCTCTGCCAAGCTGCCCCCGGCCCGTACGGCTCGTGTGAGAACCATCACCGCTGCTGTGTGCTGGGAATGCCTCAAGCAACCGATTTACCAGAGTTGCTTGTTTATTAGCCAATATTAGGTCAAGGTTCTCCTGTGGCATGATGTTTTGTAATTTGCCTTTATAGCGTGGATCCAGGATGCTGGCCAACCAGTAGTCGTCATCGTTCATCATTTTGGCAATGCGGGGGTCCCTTTTTAGGATCCGCAAGGCATAATCTGACATGTGGGCCAATGTTCCCGGTGTCAATGATGCACTGCGAGTGCTGGGTGGAGGAGCACTTTCTGGCAAATCCACATCCCTCCAGTCATGCACAAACCCTGTACCAGACCTTGCCACGCCAACATTTTCACTTGCCCCACGAGATGCATCCTCCTCCCCTAAGTAATCATCCCCATCATCATCCTCCTCCTCCACTTCTTCCTCCACCTCGTCCAGGAGAGGTCCCTGAGCAGACAATGGCTAAATGTCATCAAGGATTCCCTCCTCCTCTTCCTCCTCATCAACATTGGCTGCAGACGCCTGCTCCTTAAGGTGCGTCAAAGTTTGCATGAGCAGACGCATAAGTGGGATGCTCATGCTTAGGATGGCGTCGTCTGCGCTTACCAGCCGTGTGCATTCCTCAAAACACTGAAGGACTTTACAGAGGTCTTTCAGCTTCGACCACTGCACACCTGTCAACTCCATGTCTGCTCTCAAAGTGCCTGGCCGTGTATCCCCCCACAAATGCATTATGGCCTGCCTCTGCTCGCACAGCTGCTCTACCATGTGCAGGGTGGAGTTCCACCTTGTTGCAATGTCGATAATGAGGCGGTGGTTGGGAAGGTGGAGCAATCGCTGCAGCTTCTGCATACGAACGGAGTGTACAGGCGACCGGCGGATGTGCGCGCACAGTCTTCGCACCTTCTGGAGCAGGGCTGTTAACTCCGGATAATTTTTGAGGAAGCACTGCACCACCAGGTTCAAGGTGTGAGCCAAGCAAGGTATGTGGCTGAGTTTTGAAAGGGCTATGGCTGCCACAAAATTACGGCCGTTATCACTAACTACCTTGCCTGCCTCAAGATGTACACTGCCCAGCCATGACTCAGTTTGTCGCTTCAAGTACTCGGCCAGCACCTCAGCGGTGTGTCTGTCGCCCAAACACATCATCTGCAACACAGCCTGCTGACGCTTTCCACTAGCTGCTCGATAGGGGGACACATCGTGTGCAACAGTGGCAGCTGCAGATGGAGTGCTCGTACGACTGCCCTCTGTGGACGAGCTTTCGCTTCTGGAGGAGGTGGAGGAGGAGGAGGAGGAGGGTTGAACGCCTACAGCCAACTGTTTCCTATACCGTGGGATAGGCAGCACTGTCCCACCACCGCTGTCCCCTGTGGACCCTGCATCCACCACATTAACCCAGTGCGCAGTGATGGACACGTAACGGCCCTGGCCATGCCGACTGGACCATGCATCAGTTGTGAGGTGCACCTTTCCGCTCACTGACTGCTTGAGTGCATGGACAATGCGGTCTTTCACATGATGGTGGAGGGCTGGGATGGCTTTGCGAGAGAAGAAGTGGCGACTGGGTAGGTCATAGCGTGGTACTGCATAGGCCATGAGTTCGCGGAAAGCTGTGCTTTCCACCAACCGAAAGGGCATCATCTCAAACGAGATTAGTTTGGCAATGTGGGCGTTCAAACCCAGTGTACGCGGATGAGAGACTGAGTACTTTCTTGACCTACTCATAGTGTCTGGGAGGGTGAGCTGGACTTGAGAGCTGCATATGGTGGAAGTAGCGGTGGACAGGGCAGACTGAGAGAGGGTTGATGATGGTGATGGAGTTGGTGTTCTTTCTGATGGCCTAGAATCAGTCTTTCGTTGATATAACAGTGGGATTCCCTGACTGCTGTGGCCTTGCAACGACACCTCAACATTTGCTGCTGTGCTAACCGGTGGGCTTACAGTGGGGGAAACAATGTAGCATTGCTGACTACCTTCGTTGTGATCAGTTGCACATGTGGCACTTGAGGTTTGGTGTTGTGTCCACGCTTGCAAGTGCATGCTGGTTAAATGTCTAAGCATGCAACTGGTATTCAAATTTTTCAGATTTTTCCCTCGGCTAAAGGTCTTTGCGCACTTCTTACAGATAACCTTGGCCTGATCATGAGGATTTTGTTCAAAAAAGTGCCACACTGCACTCTTCCTACTTTGGCAGACATTTTGCGGCCTAGCACGCTGTGATCTTTTGACCCTCTGGACAAGCTGTCCAGCAACTCTTTTGATGTTTGGAACCTGTCTTTGGAGTGCTCCGGGCCTGCCAGATAACAGCTGTTGCGATGTCGATGTCTGCTGTGGATGCTCCTCATCTGAGCTATTGGAAGCAGCACCCTCTTCCCCCAATGGATGCCAATCTGGGTCAACAACTGGGTCATCCATCACCTCCTCTTCTATGTCATGTGCACCTTCCTCTGTGTCACCGTATATGGTGGTATAGTGTGCGGGAAGGGGCCCCTGAGTCTCATCAGGGTCAGAATCTGGCTCTGTACACTGCGAGGACAATGTAGTGCTCTGAGTAAATGTACCAGCAGAATCATCCATCAGCGGCTGTGCATCAGTGCACTCCATGTCAGATTCATCTTGGCCTGGGTAATTCACCATTTCACTTGATAATCCAGGCATGGTATGTGAAAACAGCTCCATGGAGTAATCAGTAGTATGGCCTGCGTCATCCTTCAATCTTGGTTGGGGTGAAGGACACAAGGAAAGGTGTGGTTCATGAACATGAGCCTCCAATGACGACTCAGTGCTTTTACTTTTTACAACTGAAGAAGAGGAGGCGATAGAGCTGGAGGCTGAGTCAGCAATGTAAGACAAAACTTTTTCCTGATGCTCTGGCTTTAAAAGCGGTTTGCCAACTCCTAGAAAACTAAGCGTTCGAGGCCTTATGTAGCCAGACGATGACGCAGGCTCAACACCTCCTGCATTCGGTCCTATTTTGCTCTTGCCACTACCATCAGATCCACCACCAACACCATCATTACCAGCTGCCAACCCCCGCCCAATTCCACGGCCTCTTCCACCAGCCTTCCTCATTTTTGGTAGAAATGTAGACAAAATCCAACAAACTATATAGTAATGTAAAACAAGGTACAAGGTGTCTATAGGACAGGGGAGATTTTGAATTTCTGCAGACACTTGTGGACAGTTTTGGATTGTGTGAGGCCCACTGATATCTGAGCGCTATGTCACAGGCTCGATGGCACAGCTGTGACAAAAGTGACGAGAGGATAAGGGAGATTTTGAATTTCTGCAGACACTTGTGGACAGTTTTGGATTGTGTGAGGCCCACTGATATCTGAGCGCTATGTCACAGGCTCGATGGCACAGCTGTGACAAAAGTGACGAGAGGATAAGGGAGATTTTGAATTTCTGCAGACACTTGTGGACAGTTTTGGATTGTGTGAGGCCCACTGATATCTGAGCGCTATGTGACAGGCTCGATGGCACAGCTGTGACAAAAGTGACGAGAGGATAAGGGAGATTTTGAATTTCTGCAGACACTTGTGGACAGTTTTGGATTGTGTGAGGCCCACTGATATCTGAGCGCTATGTCACAGGCTCGATGGCACAGCTGTGACAAAAGTGACGAGAGGATAAGGGAGATTTTGAATTTCTGCAGACACTTGTGGACAGTTTTCTATTGTGTGAGGCCCACTGATATTTGAGCGCTATGTCACAGGCTCGATGGCACAGCTGTGACAAAAGTGACGAGAGGATAAGGGAGATTTTGAATTTCTGCAGACACTTGTGGACAGTTTTGGATTGTGTGAGGCCCACTGATATCTGAGCGCTATGTGACAGGCTCGATGGCACAGCTGTGACAAAAGTGACGAGAGGATAAGGGAGATTTTGAATTTCTGCAGACACTTGTGGACAGTTTTGGATTGTGTGAGGCCCACTGATATCTGAGCGCTATGTGACAGGCTCGATGGCACAGCTGTGACAAAAGTGACGAGAGGATAAGGGAGATTTTGAATTTCTGCAGACACTTGTGGACAGTTTTGGATTGTGTGAGGCCCACTGATATCTGAGCGCTATGTCACAGGCTCGATGGCACAGCTGTGACAAAAGGGACTAGAGGATAAGGGAGATTGGATTGCTTTTAAAAAAGCAGTTTGCGGAGCAGTGGGTAAACAGCAATGCCAGCCTGTCAGGAAGCCTTAAAAGGCAGCCCAACAACCAACACCACTGATACACCACAATATAGCCTCCCCTTGCACTGCACACACAGTGACTGGTGTGTTGTGCAGGCCAAATTGCTAGCAGCAGAAGCAGTTTTTTTTTCTTCTCAGGACAAAAAAAAAAAATTGGGATTGCTTTTAAAAAAGCAGTTTGCGGAGCAGTGGGTAAACAGCAATGCAGGAATGTCAGGAAGCCTTAGAAGGCAGCCCAACAACCAACACCACTGATACACCACTATATAGCCTCCCCTTGCACTGCACACACAGTGACTGGTGTGTTGTGCAGGCCAAATCGCTAGCAGCAGAAGCAGTTTTTTTGTCTTCTTCCCTGCCTAACGCTCTCCCTACAGAATCAGCAGCAACCTCTCCCTATACTGAGATCGGCAGGAGTAAGATGGCGGTCGGCGTGCACGCCCTTTTATACCCCCTGTGACGCCCACCAAAGCAAGCCAATCACTTGCATGCCCTTCTGAAAGATGGTGGTGACCCCTGCCTATGTCATCACGTTGCCCACAGTGTCCGTGGATCCTGATTGGCTGAAAAAGAGCGCAAAACAAACTTTTGAAACGCGACTTTGGCGCGTAAGTCGCCGACCTCGTGGCCGACCTCTTCCTAGGGTCGGGTTTCGTTTCATGAAACCCGACTTTGCCAAAAGTCGGCGACTTTTGAAATTTTTCGACCCGTCTCGCCCAACTCTATCCATAATATATGAGCACTAATGCTAAATTACGCTATAGATACTTAAATGAACCATAAGGATGATACATTTATTTTCTCATGAAAGCTATAATTTTTGTTATACACAGCTCATAACAGCGTAGAAAATAGAATACTGTATTTATATATACCATTCCTCAAATAAGTTACAGAAAAAATAACAGATAAACAAATTAATAAAATGCAGTAGTGCTCAAAGTGTCTTAGTGTATTCCTGACACAAACAAAATATACAGTCATATGTAAAAGTTTGGGCACCCCTATTAATGTTAACCTTTTTTCTTTATAACAATTTTGGTTTTTGCAACAGGTATTTCAGTTTCATATATCTAATAACTGATGGTGTCACTGTGCATCGGTCAACAATACAGCGCATGCATAACGCCTTTTTGTATGACCAAACAACTCAATCTTTGTTTCATCAGTCCACAGGACCTTCTTCCAAAATGTAACTGGCTTGTCCAAATGTGCTTTTGCATACCTCAGGCAACTCTGTTTGTGGCGTGCTTGCAGAAACGGCTTCTTTCGCATTACTCTCCCATACAGCTTCTCCTTGTGCAAAGTGCGCTGTATTGTTGACCGATGCACAGTGACACCATCTGCAGCAAGATGATGCTGCAGGTCTTTGGAGGTGGTCTGTGGATTGTCCTTGACTGTTCTCACCATTCTTCTTCTCTGCCTTTCTGATATTTTTCTCGGCCTGCCACTTCTGGGCTTAACAAGAACTGTACCTGTGTTCTTCCATTTCCTTACTATGTTCCTCACAGTGGAAACTGACTGGTTAAATCTCTGAGACAACTTTTTGTATCCTTCCCCTGAAAAGCTATGTTGAATAATCTTTGTTTTCAGATCATTTGAGAGTTGTTTTGAGGAGCCCATGATGCCACTCTTCATAGGAGAATCAAATAGGAGAACTACTTGCAAGTGGACACTTTAAATACCTTTTCTCATGATTTGATACACCTGGCTATGAAGTTCAAAGCTCAATGAGGTTACAAAACCAATTTAGTGCTTCAGGAAGTCAGTAAAAAGTAGTTAGGAGTGTTCAAATCAAGAAAATGATAAGGGTGCCCATACTTTTGCACCAGTCAAATTTTGTTTAAATGCAGATTGCACATTTTCTGTTAGTACAATAAACCTCATTTGAATCCAGAAATATAACTGAGTCCATCAGTTATTAGATATATGAAACTGAAATACCTGTTGCAAAAACCAAAATTGTTATAAAGAAAAAAGGTTAACATTAATAGGGGTGCCCAAACTTTTACATATGACTGTATATATATATATGTATATGTATCTGCTTAAAAGATAATGCTATGATAAAGCCATAGTATATAATGATAAATGTGCAAGTATGCTACTTAAATACTATAAATAGTGAAACAGCATTGTGCAGAAGAGAGGAGGAGGATACATTATATTCTAATTAGAGAGGTTATACATGACCTGGTTGCAGGAGAGCTCCCTGGACGCACGTTTCGCGTTAGGCCTCTTTCACACTTCAGTTTTTTGCATCAGTCAAGATCCGCCAAAAGGACGGATGGCGGATCCGTTGTAGTACTGATGACAATGGATGGCACCCATCCGTTTTTTTGACGGATCCGACAAATGAACAATTTTAAAGGAATCGCAGCCTGGATAAGGAGAGAGAGAGAGAGAGAGAGAAAGAATTTCGGGTTAAATGAGTGTCTGGAGGATCCGCCACAGAAAAAAACGTTACAAGCTCCGTTTTGAAATCTTTGAGGATGGTGACGGACAGGAACTTTTGGCGGATCCGCAAAAAAAACGGATGCAACGGACGGCAATCCGTCACAATCCGCCAATAATGGAAGTCAATGGGGAAAAAAACGGATCCTCAAAAGAAAATTGCGGATCCGTTTTTTTCAAAACTTGGCGGATTGTGACTGATTGTAAAAAAACTGAAGTGTGAAAGAGGCCTTAGCTTCTACTTACAGGGGGTAGGTGTGCAACCAGGTCATCAGTGGTGGCTTCTTTCCAACAGTTCGACCATAAAGTCCAACATATCGCAATTTCCTCTGGCAGTTGATGTTGAAATCTATCTGCTAGTTGATGTCATTGCTTCATTTATAAGGGATGTAATCTTTGATGCTGTCAAATTTTAGTTTCGGAGGCTGATAACTTTGATGAATAGAAGTAAGTTTTTTTTCAGCAGAGGTAACTTTTGGTTGTACTTTCCAGGGGCACTCCTCAAAAGTGTCAGTTTCATACCTCCAAGATTCTAGCAATTTCTGGATTGACTGATCTTCCTGACTTAAATAATGATGGACTTTCATTTCATTTAGTTGAGTGGTGCTTGCCATATTCTAGCCTTTTGTGATATAGAGCTCAACAATGTATGGAACTGTGTGCCAAACACATTCTGAAGGCCTTTATTCCACAAATGTACTGTTAATGAGGGCACTAACACTGACACAGGACTGGCAGGAAAACTATATAAAGATGCTTTGTCCTGCTTGCATGTTATGAATATTTTTGTTACTTTATGAGCAACCAGGGTCTTACAGGTATGAAAGTCACATTTTCAAACTCATGACGAAGTGGTGAATGAAACGCATTGTCTTACGTCACTGGGTGGTTATGGTAATATTTCCATGTTAGATATTGGTCAGATGGATGATGTTATACATGCCATGTTTTCTCTCTACAGTATGGATATATAAAATCATGATCGGAAACATGACAGTAATATCTCACTCCTGGGACCTTCAGGGGCAAAGATATAGTGTATTTTGGAAATACCATAATTTGTTAAAGACTGAACCACATCCCCAATAATTGGCCTTGTAGTCGAACTGCCGCAGCCTCGTCTATCAATCATCAGCCAATTGCGTAATTGTCCTGACAATTGGAGGCAGCGGAGTGTTGTTGCTTGACATATTGGTAACAGCGGTGGGATCTGTGGGATCTCCCCCCGCTGTTAATCCTTGGCAGGGGTAAAGCACTTTAATGATAATCTTTCAATATAAACCGGTTCTTGATCACTTGATGAATGAGCAAAATGCTTTCTTCATCAAGTGAAATGGCTTATTATGCTGCACAAAAGATTATCGTTCTCGGCGGTGCATCAAAGACTCACACTACCGAGAACAATGGCAGCTTACAGACACTGAATGATCTTTTATAGATTGTTTAGTGCACATAGTTTACTGCAGGTTGTCTGTGTAAACACACTATTAAACAACTGCCAATTAGAGGCTGATTAGTGCTGTCAGTTGGTCGGGGTAAACAGACCCTTATTTGGCAGCATTTTTTCCAAACAAACATACATTTTTGCACTATACTGTACATATCAAATTATGGCTGGAATTTGCAATTTTTCCTGTTATAGATGACTCAAAAGGCGTAAATTTTAGGGTAAGATACTTTTTCACATTGGTGATAATTGATCATGTATTTCCTGCTATGCAGCGAGTTATCATTCTAATGTCTTAATATGAGAGTCAAGCAACCATCTTTGTGAAACTACAACAGTAGGAAAGATCCTCCACAAAGTAATATTAATTCCTGTATGCAGTTGATCATAATTGGATTTGTAATTTACTATCCAATCATCATCCTACTGTAGCACTGTTACTGAGTGGTGACCACACAGTCATACACTATGCAAAATGAGTCTGACAGTATAGCATCCTACTATCAGAGGCATAGCTAGGAGTTCAGCTCTGGGGGCACAAAACATCTGAGTGCGCCCCTAACCAGTAACCCGGATTACAACTATGGTGACGCACCGTAATTGTGGGTACACGGGAACCTCAGCAGATGACCGCACTGTTCCTGAAACTAAATCTCTATAATAAGACCAAAATAGATATTACCGCCCTATGGTGACCATATAGTGGCAGATACCAGTCCTGCAGAACATAGAAGTGATTACAGTACAGTTATAGAAGATGACTTACAGGTGACGCTCCTTCTGATGGAGTTGTTCACTTTTCCCATCTTTTCCATTTGGTCCAGACCGTCATGATGATTTCTCCAGCCAGGACACGGCTGCAGAGATTACTACAAAGGCACATCTGACTTCTTACACCATCTCCATCTATTCCCAACCTGCACAAACTACTCAACCCAATCCTGAGCCGCTGCTGCCATATGTGTCAATATTACTTCACCTGCCATTTGGCGCAATGACCCTGCATCTCTTACTGCTCCACATACTGTAGTAATGTCCACCACTGTGCGCCTTACATAGTAATAATGCCTCTTTTGTGCCCTCTAGATGGTAAAATTGCCATTGCCTCCAAGAAAATATTAATCCCCTGTGCAAATGCCATAGAAAATAATACTCCCATTTTGCCCCTAAAAAGCAATAATGTCCCCTGTGCAACTTTGACGGTCACAATATCCTGAGTGCCGTTATAGCAATAATGCTTCTTAAAACACATCTTATCATTTAATAATATCCCCTGAGACCTCCAATATACAACTTCTCTATACACAGTATGATGGGCACACAGCTCTCCATACACAGTATATTGGGCCAACAGTTCTCCTATACACAGTACAAAGAGTTCACAGCTCCACATACACAGTTTGATCGGCACCCAGATCCCCTTTACACAGTATATTGGGACAACAGCTCACCTATATACAGTATAGTGCCCTCATAGTCCCTATATATAGTATGATGGGCCAACAGTTTCCTTATACACAGTACGATGGGTCCACAGCTCCCATATACACAATATGATGGGCCCACAGTTCCCTCATACACAGTATAATGGGCCCACAGCTGTCCTATACACAGTATATTGGACCGACAGCATCCTTATGCACAGTATGGTGCCCCCACATCTCCCCTATAAACAGTATACTGGGCCCAGAGCTCCCCCACACACAGTATGATGGGCCCACAGTTGCCCTATACTCAGTATAATGTGCCAACAGCTCCACTGCACATAGTATAATGGGCACACAGCTCCCTTATACACAGTATTATGTCCCACAACTTCCCTGTGAACAGTATGATGGGTCCATATCTTCCCTATACACAGTATCATGTCCCCACTGCCTCCCTATATTCAGTATGATGGGCCTACAAGTCCCCTATTTACAATATGATGGGCTCACAGCTCCCCTATACAGAATATAATGCCTTCACAGCTTTCCTGTACAAAGTATGATGGGCCCACAGCTCCCTTATACACAGTATGATCGACTCAAAGCTCCCCTATTCACAGTGTAACACCCTCACAGTTCCCTTACACAAAGTACGATGTGCCCACAGCTCCCCTATACACAGCATGATGCCTACAAGTCCTCTATACACAATATAATGGACCCACAGCTCCTTAAATACAGTATGTCTCCACTGCTCTTCCAAAACACAGTATAATGACCCCCACAGTGGTCCCCACACTTTATGATGCTCCCTGCATTAGCTCCCACACTGTATAATGGCCCCCACAGTAGTCCCCACACTGTATGGTTGCCCTCATGGTAGGCCCCAAACTGTATAATGGCACTCAAATTAGCTTTCATGCTGCATAATGGCCCCCACAGTTTATGAGAACGCTCACAGATATTGCTACAATGTATCAGGGGCCCACCCACAATATGAGAGCCCCCCACGCTGTATGAGGGCCGCCCGCATTAGTCCCCACACTGTATGATTACCCGGCAGGCCCCAAACTGTATAATGGCCCAATCATTAGCTACCACACTGTATAATGGACCCCACATTAGCCCCCAAACTGTATAATGGTCCCTGAATTAGCCCCAAACTATATAATGGCCCCTGCATTAGCCCCCAAACTATATTATAGCCCCAGCATTAGCCCCCAAACTATACAATGGCCCCTGCATTAGTCATCAAACTATATAATGGCTCCTACATTAGCCCCCTTAGCTATATAATGGCCTTACATTAGCCCCCAAGCTATTATTGCCCCCCGCATTAGCCCCCAAACTGGATAAATGTCTCCACATTGACTCCAATGCTGTATAATGGCCGCCAAACTTTTTGAAGGGCCACTCCACACACTGTTTCAGGTTCCCCCACACTGTATGAGGGTCCCCTTTATTTATGATACCCCCACAGTCACACCCCAAGTTTTACCACTGGTATAATTAGAAATATTGGTCTTGTAGTAAATCTTGCTTTCCTCCATCCAGAGTAATATTAGTAATATATCCCATCTGGTTCATGGGGATGGGGACAACATGGGCCTATGTGATTTCAAATGCCAGGGCTGAATTTCAGCCCCAGTCCTTACCTGCACAGCGCTATTACTCTGAATCATGCATGTGTGCCGGTGCCTCTGCCATTGTATCTCCAACATAGAGCAATAATGCAGGGGATTGTGTCTCTGTGCACTATCAAACAGCTTAACTATGTTGGCGGGCTTAGCATATCTTACCATCAGGGCCGGCATTGGCGGAAGGCAGACTAGGCAGCTGCCTAGGGCCTCCGCTCCAACAGGGGCCCCCAGCTAGTGGTACATCACACAGTCGCTCTGGGACCTGTGAGGCAGGGGGGCCCACCTGCTGCCAGTGCCAACTCCCCCGCTGCTGCATTGAACTATATCGGTGTCATAGACGCTGGTACGGTTCAAAGCAATGATGGAGGAGAGAGCGTCAGCTGACGCTCCCTCTTCCATCATTCCCCGCTGTGCCTCTAACACTGCGGGTGCGCGATGATGTCATCGCACACTCACTATGTGCCAGGCAGTGGAGCCACTGAGACAGAAGCCGGGAGCAGAGCGGGCATGAGGAGAGGTGAGGAGTGTTTTTTTTTTAATGTAACAGTGAGTACTGGACTGTGGGGCCATTCTCGGGGGGGGGTTATGTGCTATGTGGTGCTGTGCTATATACCATGTAGGGCTGTGCTATATACCACGTGGGGCTGTGCTATATACCATGTGGGGCTTTGCTATATACCATGTGAAGTTGTGCTATATACCATGTGGCTGTGCTATATACTATGTGGCTGTGTTATATACCATGGGGGGTACATTATACATTATATTCTATGGGGGAGGCTGTTATATAATATGGGGGGCTACATTATATTCTATGGGGAGGTGAGCTGTATTATATTCTATTCGGGGCTACATTATATTCTATGGGGAGGTGGGCTGTATTCTATTCTATTTGGGGCTACATTATATTCCATGGGGGGCTGTATTTTATTTATTATATTCTATGAGGGGTGATTGCATCATATTCTATGAGGGGGCAACATTATACTATATGAGGAGGCTACATTGTATTCTATGGGTGGGCTGCATTATAATCTATGCGGGGCTAGATTATATTGTATGGGGGCGTTATTATACTTTATGAGGGGGCTGCATTATACTATATGAAGAGGGATACATTGTATTCTATGAAGGGGCTACATTATACTATAGGGACTGCATTATATTATATGGGGGGCTGCATTATACTCTATGAGGGGGCCGCCATATATTCTATGGATGGGCTGCATTATACTATATGAGGGGGGCTGCCTTATATTCTATGGGAGGTTACATTATATTCTGTGGGGTGGCTGCATTATGCTCTAAGGGGTGGCTGCATTATACTATAAGAGGGGGGCTGCATTATATTCTAAGGGGGGTTACATTATAATGTATGGCGGGGCTGCATTAAACTCTGGGGTGGCTGTATTATACTCTATGGGGTGGCTGCATTATACAATATGTGGGCTGCAATATACTGTATCGAGGACTATGGGGAATACATCATACTATATGAAGATCTATGGGGTGCATTATACTATGGGAAGTGAACTGTACTACATGGATGACTGGTGGTGTATTATACTTTATGGAGAACTATGAGGAGTTTATTATACTATATGAAGGACTGAGCAATGTATTTTAATATATGGATGACTATGAGGAGTGTATTATACTATATGAAGGACTGAGCAATGTATTTTAATATATGGATGACTATGAGGAGTGTATTATACTATATGGAGGACTATGAGGCACATTATATTATATGGAGGACTATAGGGAGTGTATTAAACTATATGGAGAACTATGGGGCACATTATATTATATGGAGGACTATGGTGTGTAAACTGTAGATGTGCTTCTGATAACATGATACTGTACGGTGATCTGATAATGATTCATTAGTGATTGTTCTGTACCCATCATTCTTTCTCAGATGGTTGGAAGAAGCCTGGAAACAAGTGTTGAACGACTTCAGTATTGTCGACCACACTCATTTAGCGGCCTGAACTCAGCGCATGTAAATACAATCGAAATACTTCTGTGTGATGTGCAATATGTTAGCATTTGGGGCTCCATTTTAAATTTTGCCTAGGGCCCCTCTTTGCCTAAAACCGGGCCTGCTTACTATGCACAGGTGCTGGCTGGTGAATACTCTGATCAGGGTCTCCTACTGTCGCTGCTATCAGTGAGAACACATGACGGTGATGACAGTAGTAGTCATCAGCTGATACCAGACCAGTCACAGTTTTTTAGAAAGTACGGCCTAACCTGACAAACCCGAACATCCACGAGTCTGCCCCATTGCTATTATACATCCATCCAATGTACACATACGCATGCTGCGATTTTTTTCAGTCCGATCGTGATCTGATCCAAGCTGGAAAAAAACTGCAGATGAAGATACATTGATAGAATAACATTGATCCGAATGCAATCTGATTTTTAATTGGACTGTATTCGTCCGATTTAATTGCAAAGTGGGAAGGAGCCCTTACTGTTTGCACTTTAAAATAGTCACAGCTAGAGTTGAGCGAAACAGGTCGGTCAGATTCAAAAGTCGCCGACTTTCGCCAAAGTCGGGTTTCATGAAACGCAACCCGATCACAGTGTGAAGTTGGCCATGAGGTCGGCGACCCAAGCGTCAAAGTCGGGTTTCGCCGAATGCTTGCACGTGACTTTTTTCAGCCAATGAGAGAAGCAGAGCGGAGCGTAGCAGGAGCGGGAGTGGGAGTGAGAGAGAGAGAGAGGGAGAGGGAGAGAGAGAAGAGAGAGAGAGAGATTTTGCTGCCTCTAGGGTTAAAATTCATGCCAGGTGTGTTTACTGCCGACTTTTCTCCCCATTGACTTGCATTGGGTTTCGTGTTTCCCGACTTTTCCCTATAGTTAGCCGATTTCGGTCGACTCGACTTTTGAGAAAGTCGGGTTTCATGAAACCCGACTCGACCCTAAAAAAGGCAAAGTCGCTCATCTCTAGTCACAGCTTCTTTATTCATAGCTTCATCTAGGTTTATACAGGGGTGTAACTACAATGGGTGAAGAGCTTGTGGTTAAACCAGATCACTAGAGGCCAAGGAGCTCATGCCTGCTAAATATGAAAAGGTCAGAATTAATCATAATGTATAATAGTTATGGGTTTCATGAGTCATACAGAGATTTTTTATTGCTGAGTTCAATGAACACATGTAATTAACCCCTTTCTGACATCAGACGTACTATCCCGTCCATGGGACCCGGGCCCCTATGCCCATGGACGGGATAGTACGTCTACCGCGATCAGCGGCGCCCATGTGGTGAGCGCCGCTGATCGCGGCCGGGTGTCAGCTGATTATCACAGCTGACATCCGGCACAATGTGTCAGGGGCGGTCACGGAACACCCCCGACACGTTAACCCCTTGCACACCGCGATCAAACACGATCGCGGTGTACCGGGGGTTAAAGGGAAGCATCGGCAGGGAGGGGGCTCCCTCCGTGCTTCCCTGAGCCCCCCACGGCAGCGCAATGTGCAGCGCTGCTGCGGGGGGCTCCTTTCCTGCAGGCCCCCGAATCCAAGATGGCGACGGGGGCCTTCGGGGGCCTGCAGGAAGCTGGCTTCCTCAGTGCCTGCAAAGCGCAGGCAAGAGGAAGTCTTCTTCAATGCCTGTGACAGATTGCTGATCTGTCACAGTGATCTGTGATGTACCACTGCAATAAGCGCACACTAAACCACATAGAATAAATTTTATTGATGCAAAAGGTAATACATTAAAAACACAATAAAACATGGTAAACCACCCACAATGTATATAAGGTCAAACATGGCACATATAACATATCAGACCCAATACAATAATCCATATATAATCCATGTACAATCTAACCCCACTATAATACCCATGACCAATGCCCTATATTTAGGCTCATGGAGACCAAGGGCAATTGTTGCACAATAATACAATGTTTAATGCAACAAGCCCTGCATAACACCTGATAATGAATGTATGCCACATGCGGCCACAACACAAGGTGGCCCAATATATAACCAACATTCAATTGTGCCCCATCAACACTGAAGGTACCACTAGGGGAAAGTGAGGCTGCAACAAAAGATATAAAGAAGTGGGTGCTACCCCAGGACCATACCCCACGCGTATCGCCACAACCCGTGTGGCTTCGTCAGGGGAAGTAACTGACCATGGTCCAAGCTCCTTAAATACCCTGCTAAGATCCAGGTGGAAAGAATGTTCAGGGATAAAGTGCGGCATTGGTTGCGCTTTATCGACGACATTTTCTTTGTTTGGCTTGGAACGGTAGAGGAATGTGAGGCTTTCATGGGATCACTTAATTCTAATCCATATAACATCATGCTCACTTATAATATATCCTCTATTTCAGTTACTTTTTTGGACCTCACGGTTTCTAAGATGAATGGTGGTATCTCTACAAGGCTGTTTAGGAAGCCCACGGCCACGAATAATTTGCTGGATTATACCAGCTTCCATCCATCCCACATGAGGAATGGGATTCCGGTTGGGCAGTTTCTGAGGGTGCGCAGAAATTGCACATCGGATGATGTGTTCCGGGAGGAAGCCCTCAATCTCACCAAACGCTTTAAGAAGAGGAACTACCCTCGGGGTAGTATTTCACGAGCGTACCAACGAGCAATTGGATGTACACAGGATTCCCTTTTGGCTCCACGGGAGAGGACTCGAGATTCGATGCCTCGGTTCATCACGCAATACAATAACCAATGGTCACAGGTGAGAGAAATCCTTGGGAGACATTGGGGCATACTCACAACGGACTTGCAGACATCCGCTCTTGTATCGGAGCGGCCTTGCATCACAGCAAGAAGGGCTCCGAATTTTAGGGATATTCTGACGAAGAGTCATTACTAGAGTTGAGCGACTTTTGGTTTTTTAGGGTCGCGTTTCGTTTCGTGAAACCCGACTTTTCCAAAAGTTGGGTCGAGCAAGATCGTCCGATTATAGGGAAAAGTCGGGGTCGTCCCGAAACACGAAACCCAATGTAAGTCAATGGGGAATAAAAGTCGGCAGTGAGAGGAGGACAGGAAACACACCTACAGTGCCCATTTGAATGCCAAAAGCATCAATTCTTCTTTCTTAAGCTTGTCAACCTTAATTAACTTCATAATACAAGTTACGCACTGAAAAATGGGGGTTATTTGGCTACAAACTGTGGGGGGGGAGGGCTAGATCCAGGTTTTCATGTGCCCTGGGCGAAAGAGCGCCCCTTTAACACATACCACAACTCATCATGCTCCGATACGGCAGAGAAATAGCGGTATAGTCCAATGAAAAATACCTCACTTTTTACATCTCATGACGAGGCCCATCTATTTCTCCATACAGAATCATTGGTCCCATATAATGTTTGAAACAGTATATGATGAGCTCCACATAATGCTACAGTATATGTTGGTCCCCATGGATGAAGCTCCACTGTCTTATGGGCCCAAATAATGCTCCAAACATAATGGGCCCCATTTCTAATGCTCTAGTGTATAATGGGCCCTGTAAATGCTGCTCCAGTGTCTGATGTCCACCTTTGGAATGTTCCAGTGTATGGTGGGCCCCATCTATCATTCTCCAGAGTATAGTGCTCCCCAAAAATTGCTGTCCCAACATTGAAAACAATCAAATAAGTCTCCTCGCTAGGGAATCCCTGTACTTGTCTGGACAGGTGCTGTAGCTTGCTTAACAGCTCGCCAGCCGTTCTCACGCCCAGTATGGATTACACGTGATTGCACAAAGGTGAGAAAGGGTACCGTATCCCCAGATAACATGTATGGATAGCGTACACATTCAAAATATATGTCTCAGGAGGCAGGCTCAGACGGTGTTAGGCCCAGTATGGATTGCACGTGATTGCACAAAGGTTAGAAAGGGTACCGTATCACTGGATAACATGTATGGATAGCGTACACATTCAAAATATATGTCTATACAGCATGAGGCAGGCTCAGACGGTGTTAGGCCCAGTATGGATTGCACGTGATTGCACAAAGGTTAGAAAGGCTACCGTATCCCTAGATAACATGTATGGATAGCGTACACATTCAAAATATATGTCTATACAGCATGAGGCAGGCTCAGACGGTGTTAGGCCCAGTATGGATTGAACGTCATTGCACAAAGGTTAGAAAGGGTACCGTATCCCCGGATAACATGTATGGATAGCGTACACATTCAAAATATATGTCTATACAGCATGAGGCAGGCTCAGACGGTGTTAGGCCCAGTATGGATTGCACGTGATTGCACAAAGGTTAGAAATGGTACCGTATCCCTGGATAACATGTATGGATAGCGTACACATTCAAAATATATGTCTCAGGAGGCAGGCTCAGACGGTGTTAGGCCCAGTATGGATTGCACGTGATTGCACAAAGGTTAGAAAGGGTACCGTATCCCCAGATAACATGTATGGATAGCGTACACATTCAAAATATATGTCTATACAGCATGAGGCAGGCTCAGACGGTGTTAGGCCCAGTATGGATTGCACGTGATTGCACAAAGGTTAGAAAGGGTACCGTATCCCAAGATAACATGTATGGATAGCGTACACATTCAAAATATATGTCTCAGGAGGCAGGCTCAGACGGTGTTAGGCCCAGTATGGATTGCACGTGATTGCACAAAGGTTAGAAAGGGTACCGTATCCCCGGATAACATGTATGGATAGCGTACACATTCAAAATATATGTCTATACAGCATGAGGCAGGCTCAGACGGTGTTAGGCCCAGTATGGATTGCACGTGATTGCACAAAGGTTAGAAAGGGTACCGTATCCCCGGATAACATGTATGGATAGCGTACACATTCAAAATATATGTCTATACAGCATGAGGCAGGCTCAGACGGTGTTAGGCCCAGTATGGATTGCACGTGATTGCACAAAGGTTAGAAAGGGTACCGTATCACCGGATAACATGTATGGATAGCGTACACATTCAAAATATATGTCTATACAGCATGAGGCAGGCTCAGACGGTGTTAGGCCCAGTATGGATTGCACGTGATTGCACAAAGGTTAGAAAGGGTACCGTATCACCGGATAACATGTATGGATAGCGTACACATTCAAAATATATGTCTATACATCAGGAGGCAGGCTCAGATGGTGTCAGGCACAGTATGGATTTGACGGCCCAGATTACACAGCGGAGGAGCAGGGAGAGGTAAAGATTGCAAATGCTGGGGCCCTGCCCAAGCAAGGGGGGCCCACTCGTGGGCGTCGGTACTGGCACTGGGCCCCTCATAGTACAGCGGTGTGTCTGACGGCGGGTGTGCACCACCACCGTCAGAGACACTTGATTGCACTATGAGGGACCCTGTGCCAGTGCCCGCGCCCAAGAGTCGGCCTACCCACCTGTCCAGGGCAACGGCACTCGCACGGTGTCGTGCGCTAGGTGGTGACCCCGGCCATGGGGGGGGAGGCAGCACAGTTAGGGAGTTTTAGAAAGTGGCATATGTTGATGTTGGACATTCAGCTGATGCAAAAGGCGAAATAGGTGAAGTACCAGGAAGAGGTGGACCAAAGCAAGCCATTTTTCTGTCACCCTATGTGTCATCAGGGGAAGGTGGGACAAAATCCTTGGAAACCCATGCGTGGTTCATTTTAATGAAGGTTAGATCATCCACATTTTGGGTTGACAGACGGGTCCTTTTTTCTGTCAGGATTGATCCAGCTGCACTGAAGACTCTTTCCGATAGCACACTTGCAGCTGGGCAAGCGAGCTCCTGTAAGGCATATTGGGCCAATTCAGGCCAGGTGTCCAGTTTAGCAGCCCAATAGTCAAAGGGGAATGACCTGTGTGGGAGAACATCGATATGGGAGGAAAAGTAGTTTGTAACCATAGTTGACAACTGCTGTCTCCTGTCACTTTCCATCGATGCAGTATTACCAGTTGTGTGAGCGGTATTTGAAAAATCAGTCCACAACATTGTCATGAAACCCCTGTCTCCAACGCCACTTCTGCTGTGTGCACCACGAACACCTCTGCCAAGGTGCCCCCGGCCCGTACGGCTCGTGTGAGAACCATCACCGCTGCTGTGTGCTGGGAATGCCTCAAGCAACCGATTTACCAGAGTTGCTTGCTTATTAGCCAATATTAGGTCAAGGTTCTCCTGTGGCATGATGTTTTGTAATTTGCCTTTATAGCGTGGATCCAGGATGCTGGCCAACCAGTAGTCGTCATCGTTCATCATTTTGGCAATGCGGGGGTCACTTTTTAGGATCCGCAAGGCATAATCTTACATGTGGGCCAATGTTCCCGGTGTCAATGATGCACTGCGAGTGCTGGGTGGAGGAGCACTTTCTGGCAAATCCACATCCCTCCAGTCACGCACAAACCCTGTACCAGACCTTGCCACACCAACATTTTCACTTGCCCCACGAGATGCATCCTCCTCCCCTAAGTAATCATCCCCATCATCATCCTCCTCCTCCTCTTCTTCCTCCACCTCGTCCAGGAGAGGTCCCTGAGCAGACAATGGCTGAATGTCATCAAGGATTCCCTCCTCCTCTTCCTCCTCATCAACATTGGCTGCAGACGCCTGCTCCTTAAGGTGCGTCAAAGTTTGCATGAGCAGACGCATAAGTGGGATGCTCATGCTTAGGATGGCGTCGTCTGCGCTTACCAGCCGTGTGCATTCCTCAAAACACTGAAGGACTTTACAAAGGTCTTTCAGCTTCGACCACTGCACACCTGTCAACTCCATGTCTGCTCTCAAAGTGCCTGGCCGTGTATCCTCCCACAAATGCATTATGGCCTGCCTCTGCTCGCACAGCCGCTCCACCATGTGCAGGGTGGAGTTTCACCTTGTTGCAATGTCGATAATGAGGCGGTGGTTGGGAAGGTGGAGCAATCGCTGCAGCTTCTGCATACGAACGGAGTGTACAGGCGACCGGCGGATGTGCGCGCACAGTCTTCGCACCTTATGGATCAGGGCTGTTAACTCCGGATAATTTTTGAGGAAGCACTGCACCACCAGGTTCAAGGTGTGAGCCAAGCAAGGTATGTGGCTGAGTTTTGAAAGGGCTATGGCTGCCACAAAATTACGGCCGTTATCACTAACTACCTTGCCTGCCTCAAGATGTACACTGCCCAGCCATGACTCAGTTTGTCGCTTCAAGTACTCGGCCAGCACCTCGGCGGTGTGTCTGTCGCCCAAACACATCATCTGCAACACAGCCTGCTGACGCTTTCCACTAGCTGCTCGATAGGGGGACACATCGTGTGCAACAGTGGCAGCTGCAGATGGAGTGCTCGTACGACTGCGCTCTGTGGACGAGCTTTCGCTTCTGGAGGAGGAGGAGGAGGGTCGAACGCCTACAGCCAACTGTCTCCTATACCGTGGGCTAGGCAGCACTGTCCCACCACCGCTGTCCCCTGTGGACCCTGCATCCACCACATTAACCCAGTGATGGACACGTAACGGCCCTGGCCATGCCGACTGGACCATGCATCAGTTGTGAGGTGCACCTTTCCGCTCACTGACTGCTTGAGTGCATGGACAATGCGGTCTTTCACATGATGGTGGAGGGCTGGGATGGCTTTGCGAGAGAAGAAGTGGCGACTGGGTAGGTCATAGCGTGGTACTGCATAGGCCATGAGTTCGCGGAAAGCTGTGCTTTTCACCAACCGAAAGGGCATCATCTCAAACGAGATTAGTTTGGCAATGTGGGCGTTCAAACCCAGTGTACGTGGATGAGAGACTGAGTACTTTCTTGACCTACTCATAGTGTCTGGGAGGGTGAGCTGGACTTGAGAGCTGCATATGGTGGAAGTAGCGGTGGACAGGGCGGACTGAGAGAGGGTTGATGATGGTGATGGAGTTGGTGTTCTTTTTGATGGCCTAGAATCAGTCTTTCGTTGATATAACAGTGGGATTCCCTGACTGCTGTGGTCTTGCAACGACACCTCAACATTTGCTGCTGTGCTAACCGGTGGGCTTACAGTGGGGGAAACAATGTAGCGTTGCTGACTACCTTCGTTGTGATCAGTTGCACATGTGGCACTTGAGGTTTGGTGTTGTGTCCACGCTTGCAAGTGCATGCTGGTTAAATGTCTAAGCATGCAACTGGTATTCAAATTTTTCAGATTTTTCCCTCGGCTAAAGGTCTTTGCGCACTTCTTACAGATAACCTTGGCCTGATCATGAGGATTTTGTTCAAAAAAGTGCCACACTGCACTCTTCCTACTTTGGCAGACATTTTGCGGCCTAGCACGCTGTGATCTTTTGACCCTCTGGACAAGCTGTCCAGCAACTCTTTTGATGTTTGGAACCTGTCTTTGGAGTGCTCCGGGCCTGCCAGATAACAGCTGTTGCGATGTCGATGTCTGCTGTGGATGCTCCTCATCTGAGCTATTGGAAGCAGCACCCTCTTCCCCCAATGGATGCCAATCTGGGTCAACAACTGGGTCATCCATCACCTCCTCTTCTATGTCATGTGCACCTTCCTCTGTGTCACCGTGTATGGTGTTATAGTGTGCGGGAAGGGGCACCTGAGTCTCATCAGGGTCAGAATCTGGCTCTGTACACTGCGAGGACAATGTAGTGCTCTGAGTGAATGTGCCAGCAGAATCATCCATCAGCGGCTGTGCATCAGTGCACTCCATGTCAGATTCATCTTGGCCTGGGTAATTCACCATTTCACTTGATAATCCAGGCATGGTATGTGAAAACAGCTCCATGGAGTAATCAGTAGTATGGCCTGCGTCATCCTTCAATCTTGGTTGGGGTGAAGGACACAAGGAAAGGTGTGGTTCATGAACATGAGCCTCCAATGACGACTCAGTGCTTTTACTTTTTACAACTGAAGAAGAGGAGGCGATAGAGCTGGAGGCTGAGTCAGCAATGTAAGACAAAACTTTTTCCTGATGCTCTGGCTTTAAAAGCGGTTTGCCAACTCCTAGAAAACTAAGCGTTCGAGGCCTTATGTAGCCAGACGATGACGCAGGGTCAGCACCTCCTGCATTCGGTCCTATTTTGCTCTTGCCACTACCATCAGATCCACCACCAACACCATCATTACCAGCTGCCAACCCCCGCCCAATTCCACGGCCTCTTCCACCAGCCTTCCTCATTTTTGGTAGAAATGTAGACAAAATCCAACAAACTATATAGTAATGTAAAACAAGGTACAAGGTGTCTATAGGACAGGGGAGATTTTGAATATCTGCACACACTTTTGGACACTGGACACTTTTGGATTGTGTGAGGCCCACTGATATCTCAGCGCTATGTGACAGGCTCGATGGCACTGCTGTGACAAAAGTGACTAGAGGATAAGGGAGATTTTGAATATCTGCACACACTTTTGGACACTGGACACTTTTGGATTGTGTGAGGCCCACTGATATCTCAGCGCTATGTGACAGGCTCGATGGCACTGCTGTGACAAAAGTGACTAGAGGATAAGGGAGATTTTGAATATCTGCACACACTTTTGGACACTGGACACTTTTGGATTGTGTGAGGCCCACTGATATCTCAGCGCTATGTGACAGGCTCGATGGCACTGCTGTGACAAAAGTGACTAGAGGATAAGGGAGATTTTGAATATCTGCACACACTTTTGGACACTGGACACTTTTGGATTGTGTGAGGCCCACTGATATCTCAGCGCTATGTGACAGGCTCGATGGCACTGCTGTGACAAAAGTGACTAGAGGATAAGGGAGATTTTGAATATCTGCACACACTTTTGGACACTGGACACTTTTGGATTGTGTGAGGCCCACTGATATCTCAGCGCTATGTGACAGGCTCGATGGCACTGCTGTGACAAAAGTGACTAGAGGATAAGGGAGATTTTGAATATCTGCACACACTTTTGGACAGTGGACACTTTTGGATTGTGTGAGGCCCACTGTTATCTCAGCGCTATGTGACAGGCTCGATGGCACTGCTGTGATGTAAGTGACTAGAGGATAAGGGAGATTTTGAATATCTGCACACACTTTTGGACACTGGACACTTTTGGATTGTGTGAGGCCCACTGATATCTCAGCGCTATGTGACAGGCTCGATGGCACTGCTGTGACAAAAGTGACTAGAGAATAAGGGAGATTTTGAATATCTGCACACACTTTTGGACACTGGACACTTTTGGATTGTGTGAGGCCCACTGATATCTCAGCGCTATGTGACAGGCTCGATGGCACTGCTGTGACAAAAGTGACTAGAGGATAAGGGAGATTTTGAATATCTGCACACACTTTTGGACACTGGACACTTTTGGATTGTGTGAGGCCCACTGATATCTCAGCGCTATGTGACAGGCTCGATGGCACTGCTGTGACAAAAGTGACTAGAGGATAAGGGAGATTTTGAATATCTGCACACACTTTTGGACACTGGACACTTTTGGATTGTGTGAGGCCCACTGATATCTCAGCGCTATGTGACAGGCTCGATGGCACTGCTGTGACAAAAGTGACTAGAGGATAAGGGAGATTTTGAATATCTGCACACACTTTTGGACAGTGGACACTTTTGGATTGTGTGAGGCCCACTGTTATCTCAGTGCTATGTGACAGGCTCGATGGCACTGCTGTGACAAAAGTGACTAGAGGATAAGGGAGATTTTGAATATCTGCACACACTTTTGGACACTGGACACTTTTGGATTGTGTGAGGCCCACTGATATCTCAGCGCTATGTGACAGGCTCGATGGCACTGCTGTGACAAAAGTGACTAGAGGATAAGGGAGATTTTGAATATCTGCACACACTTTTGGACACTGGACACTTTTTGATTGTGTGAGGCCCAATGAATATCTGAGCGCTATGTGACAGGCTCGATGGCACAGCTGTGACCAAAGTGACTAGAGGATAAGGGAGATTGGATTGCTTTTAAAAAAGCAGTTTGCGGAGCAGTGGGTAAACAGCAATGCCAGCCTATCAGGAAGCCTTAAAAGGCAGCCCAACAACCAACACCACTGATACACCACTATATAGCCTCCCCTTGCACTGCACACACAGTGACTGGTGTGTTGTGCAGGCCAAATTGCTATCAGCAGCAGAAGCAGTTTTTTTTTCTTCTCAGCAGGACAAAAAAAAAAATTGGGATTGCTTAAGCAGTTTGAGGCCCAATGAATATCTGAGCGCTATGTGACAGGCTCGATGGCGCAGCTGTGACCAAAGTGACTAGAGGATAAGGCAGATTGGATTGCTTTTAAAAAAGCAGTTTGCGGAGCAGTGGGTAAACAGCAATGCCAGCCTGTCAGGAAGCCTTAGAAGGCAGCCCAACAACCAACACCACTGATACACCACTATATAGCCTCCCCTTGCACTGCACACACAGTGACTGGTGTGTTGTGCAGGCCAAATCGCTAGCAGCAGAAGCAGTTTTTTTGTCTTCTTCCCTGCCTAACGCTCTCCCTACAGAATCAGCAGCAACCTCTCCCTATGCTAAGATCGGCAGAAGTAAGATGGCGGTCGGCGTGCACGCCCTTTTATACCCCCTGTGACGCCCACCAAAGCAAGCCAATCACTTGCATGCCCTTCTGAAAGATGGTGGTGACCCGTGCCTATGTCATCACGTTGCCCACAGTGTCCGTGGATCCTGATTGGCTGAAAAAGAGCGCAAAACAAACTTTTGAAACGCGACTTTGGCGCGTAAGTCGCCGACCTCGTGGCCGACCTCATCCTAGGGTCGGGTTTCGTTTCATGAAACCCGACTTTGCCAAAAGTCGGTGACTTTTGAATTTTTTCGACCCGTTTCGCTCAACTCTAGTCATTACATGAGGCCAACTGTTGGGTTGGATAGGGGAATGACATTAAGGGGGTCATTTGCATGTGGCAATTGTACCATATGTCCCCATATGCACTCTACCCGGAACTATTTTGTGAATCCAAGAGATGGTACCAGACACAGATTAATGTCATATATGTAATATTAAAACTACTTGTGTGGTTTATGCGTTGATCTGTCCATGTCATCAGGTATACATTGGCCAAACCTCCCAGGAGTTACGTAGGAGGATTCAGAAACACTTCTCGACAATCAATTTGGCACGTATTGATCATACTAAGGGTAAGACCTTGACATCTGTGGCGGCCCATTTCCTGACCCACCATGCCGGTAAGGTTGCTGGCACCATGGTGGTTAGATTGGAGAGGGTAGTGTTATCAAGTAGGGGGGTTCACCTAAGAAATTACTACTGCAAAGAGAGTCCAGATGGATCTTTAGCTTGGACTCATTGAGTCCGAGGGGGTTAAATGAGGATCTCTTATTCACGGGGTTTTTAGGTTGACTAATTATCTTGTCTCCCCCTTTCCTCTTTCCTTCCCCTATGCAGTTATTTGGTCTGGATGTCACCACCAATGCCGAGGATGGTTGGTTCTTTACTCCCCTGGATCACCCTCAGGATTTGCTGGGACTGGATCCTGTTTTCCTTATATGTACCATTAATATTAATAAAGTTTTGGTTACCGGCTGCTTCACTTTTGTCCTGTTAGATATGTTATGGGATGTTTTGAACTTTGGATGGGGGGGTCCTGGGGTTGTTATGCTGGCTCTGCTGATGCCGGGCCAGTTGGATCTCCGTAGTTGATACCAACATTATTGGGATTTTTGTACTGTGGGGTTTGCTGTAGAGATCTACTACCATTGTTTCAGTAATTATATTGGACCGAATTGCGCTTTATAAACATTAGATTTGGGCTCATGGGGACCGTTTGGTTGATTTTGGTTTTTCGTTGGTCATCATGGGGGTCTTGTGGCGATTGGTACAGGGTTGTACCTTGTGGGGGGTGATTGAATATTTTGGTCATGCACACTGATGTATATATGCTTCATACGTATTTATCCCCTTCTCATTTTTGGGGGTAGTGTATGTGTGCCCAGTATTAGGGACTAAGGTGGTGACATGGATGCTCTATGGACCACAAGTTCGTTTCGTGCATGGGTCTCTGCCATTGATCCATGTGGATTTTGCTAATGGGGACGTATATGTATTAAAGTGGTTGGTAGTTGCTGGCTGGTTTATTCTAATCTACCTTTTATTGTAGATTGGGGTCTAGGTTATGCCTCGACTTGGGCCTTTTTTTGTGCCCGCCCCTCATACCATCGAACAATTTTGAACCATGCTCTTGTTGCTATTATACTATCATGCCCTCCTTTTTTGTACATTTGGAGGTTAGTGCCATTAATTGGCCTTTCTTATTCCTTTTCCCTTAGGCTGTGTGTTCTTTGTCTCTTTTCCAACCCTTATGTACCTGTGTATGTGGTGTTGTCTGTGTCTGTCCCTATATGTCGCGCTCTTGGGAGCATTATGTGTCTCACGGCGTTATGGCCCTGGTGCCACTGCTTTATGCGCCGTGTTGATGGACATGGCATTGGTGTGAGGCCATGCGTGCTATTGGCAGGCCTGTTACGTCCCACTGGACATAGGCGCGGCATAGCTTGCGTATTGTATGCTCGGTTCTACATAGCAGACTGCGCATGCGTGGTGGCCATTTTCACTATGCGGCTTGTGTTCCATGGGAAAGCTTTTGCGTCCCACTGGACGCATGCGCGGTGGAGCGGTTTTTATTTTGTGCTCATGGTCGCTTGCAGAGCACACCGCGCATGCGTGGCAGCCATCTTCTTTCATATGACCGGGACGCCGGTCTCTGCTTTCCCTCTGTTTACCGATGGACTTCCAGATGGGGGCAGCGCCCCCCCCTGTGACGCATGTTCTTTCCACCTGGATCTTAGCAGGGTATTTAAGGAGCTTGGACCATGGTCAGTTACTTCCCCTGACGAAGCCACACGGGTTGTGGCGATACGCGTGGGGTATGGTCCTGGGGTAGCACCCACTTCTTTATATCTTTTGTTGCAGCCTCACTTTCCCCTAGTGGTACCTTCAGTGTTGATGGGGCACAATTGAATGTTGGTTATATATTGGGCCACCTTGTGTTGTGGCCGCATGTGGCATACATTCATTATCAGGTGTTATGCAGGGCTTGTTGCATTAAACATTGTATTATTGTGCAACAATTGCCCTTGGTCTCCATGAGCCTAAATATAGGCCATTGGTCATGGGTATTATAGTGGGGTTAGATTGTACATGGATTATATATGGATTATTGTATTGGGTCTGATAAGTTATATGTGCCATGTTTGACCTTATATACATTGTGGGTGGTTTACCATGTTTTATTGTGTTTTTAATGTATTACCTTTTGCATCAATAAAATTTATTCTATGTGGTTTAGTGTGCGCTTATTGCAGTGGTGCCTTTTTTCCCTTCCTTTACTGATTGTGTTTCCCACTGTTGCGGCACCTAGGCCTTGCAATTATATATTGGCTTATTCACACAGCTGGTGCGCCCTATTGGTTATATTATCAGTGATCTGTGATGTGACAGATCAGCGATCTGTCACAGGACAGTGATGTCCCACCTGGGACTATTTAATAAAGTTAAAAAAAAAAAAAAAAAAAAAGTGTTAAAATAATTTAAAAAAAAATCGCCAAATAAATTAGAAAAAAAAAAATATTCCCTCAAATAAATCCATTTTTTGGAAATAAAAAAAAACAAAACAATAAAAGTACACATATTAGGTATTGACGCATCCGTAACGACCCGCCCTATAAAACTGTCCCATTAGTTAACCCCTTTAGCGAACCCCTTAAAAATAAAAAGAAAAAACGAAGCAAAAAATAATGATTTATTATCATACCGCCAAACAAAAAGTGTAATAACGCGCGATCAAAAAGACGCATATAAATATCCATGGTACCGCTGAAAACGTCATCTTGTCCCGCAAAAAACGAGCTGCCACACAGCATCATCAGCAAAAAAATAAAAAAAAGTTATAGCTCGCAGAATAAAGCGATGCAAAAATAATTATTTTTTATATAAAATAGTTTTCATTGCATAAAACCGACAAAACATAAAAAAATGACCTAAATGAGGTATCGCTGTAACCGTACTGACCCGAAGAATAAAACCGCTTTATCAATTTTACCGCACGCGGAACGGTGTAAACACACTCCCCCAAAAGAAATTCATGAAACGCTGGTTTTTGTTCATTCGGCGTCCCAAAAATCGGAATAAAAAGCGATCAAAAAATGTAACGTGCCCGAAAATGGTACCAATAAAAACGTCAACTCGTCCCGCAAAAAATAAGACCTCACATGACTCGGTGGGTTAAAATACGGAAAAATTATAGCTCTCAATATGTGGTGATGCAAAAACTATTTTTACAATAAAAAGCGTCTTTTAGCGTGCGACAGCTGCCAAACATAAAAACCCACATAAATAGTAAATCAAACCCCCCGTTATCACCCCCTTAGTTAGGGAAAAATAATAAAATAAAAAAAATGTATTTATTTCCATTTTTCCATTAGGGTTTGGGTTAGGGCTAGGGTTAGGGCTAGGGTTAGGGTAGGGTTAGGCTTAGGATTAGGGCTAGGGTTAGAGTTAGGGCTAGGGTTAGGGTTAGGGTTAGGGCTGAGATTAGGGTTAGGGGTGTGTTGGGGTTCGGGTTGGAGTTAGAATTGGGGGGTTCCACTGTTTGGGCACATCAGGGGCTCTCCAAATGCAACATTGCGTCTGATCTCAATTCCAGCCAATTCTGAGTTGAAAAAGTCAAATGGTGCTCCTTCCCTTCCAAGCTCTGCCATGCACCCAAACAGTGTTTTACCTCCACATGTAGGGTATCAGCCTACTCAGGACAAATTGCAAAACAATTTTTGGGGTCCAATTTCTCCTGTTACCCTTAGGAAAATAAAAAATTGGGGGCAAAAATATCATTTTTGTGGAAAAAAATGATTTTTTTAATTTCACGTCCGAGCGTTATAAACTTCTGTGAAGCACTTGGGGGTTCAAAGTGCTCACCACACATCTAGATAAGTTCCGTGGGGGGTCTAGTGTCCAAAATGGGGTCACTTGTGGGGAGTTTCAATAGTTTAGGTACATCAGGAGCTCTCCAAACGCACATGACACCCGCAGACCATTCCATCAAAGTCTGCATTCCAAAACGTCACTGCTTCCCTTCCGAGCCCCGACGTGTGTCCATACAGTAGTTTTCTCCCACATACAGTGGGGCAAAAAAGTATTTAGTCAGTCAGCAATAGTGCAAGTTCCACCACTTAAAAAGATGAGAGGCGTCTGTAATTTACATCATAGGTAGACCTCAACTATGGGAGACAAACTGAGAAAAAAAAATCCAGAAAATCACTTTGTCTGTTTTTTTTCATTTTATTTGCATATTATGGTGGAAAATAAGTATTTGGTCAGAAACAAAATTTCATCTCAATACTTTGTGATATATCCTTTGTTGGCAATGACAGAGGTCAAACGTTTTCTGTAAGTCTTCACAAGGTTGCCACACACTGTTGTTGGTATGTTGGCCCATTCCTCCATGTAGATCTCCTCTAGAGCAGTGATGTTTTTGGCTTTTCGCTTGGCAACACGGACTTTCAACTCCCTCCAAAGGTTTTCTATAGGGTTGAGATCTGGAGACTGGCTAGGCCACTCCAGGACCTTGAAATGCTTCTTACGAAGCCACTCCTTCGTTGCCCTGGCGGTGTGCTTTGGATCATTGTCATGTTGAAAGACCCAGCCACGTTTCATCTGCAATGCCCTTGCTGATGGAAGGAGGTTTGCACTCAAAATCTCACGATACATGGCCCCATTCATTCTTTCATGTACCCGGATCAGTCGTCCTGGCCCCTTTGCAGAGAAACAGCCCCAAAGCATGATGTTTCCACCACCATGCTTTACAGTAGGTATGGTGTTTGATGGATGCAACTCAGTATTCTTTTTCCTCCAAACACGACAAGTTGTGTTTCTACCAAACAGTTCCAGTTTGGTTTCATCAGACCATAGGACATTCTCCCAAAACTCCTCTGGATCATCCAAATGCTCTCTAGCAAACTTCAGACGGGCCCGGACATGTACAGGCTTAAGCAGTGGGACACGTCTGGCACTGCAGGATCTGAGTCCATGGTGGCGTAGTGTGTTACTTATGGTAGGCCTTGTTACATTGGTCCCAGCTCTCTGCAGTTCATTCACTAGGTCCCCCCGCGTGGTTCTGAGATTTTTGCTCACCGTTCTTGTGATCATTCTGACCCCACGGGGTGGGATTTTGCGTGGAGCACCAGATCGAGGGAGATTATCAGTGGTCTTGTATGTCTTCCATTTTCCAATTATTGCTCCCACAGTTGATTTCTTCACTCCAAGCTGGTTGGCTATTGCAGATTCAGTCTTCCCAGCCTGGTGCAGGGCTACAATTTTGTTTCTGGTGTCCTTTGACAGCTCTTTGGTCTTCACCATAGTGGAGTTTGGAGTCAGACTGTTTGAGGGTGTGCACAGGTGTCTTTTTATACTGATGACAAGTTTAAACAGGTGCCATTACTACAGGTAATGAGTGGAGGAAAGAGGAGACTCTTAAAGAAGAAGTTACAGGTCTGTGAGAGCCAGAAATCTTGATTGCTTGTTTCTGACCAAATACTTATTTTCCACCATAATATGCAAATAAAATGAAAAAAAACCAGACAATGTAATTTTCTGGATTTTTTTTTCTCAGTTTGTCTCCCATAGTTGAGGTCTACCTATGATGTAAATTACAGACACCTCTCATCTTTTTAAGTGGTGGAACTTGCACTATTGCTGACTGACTAAATACTTTTTTGCCCCACTGTATGGGGTGTCAGAGTACTCATGACAAATTGGACAACAACTTTTGGGGTCTAATTTCTCCTGTTACCCTTGTGAAAATGAAAAAATTGTTGACTAATTGATCATGTTTGTGGAAAAAATACGATTTTTTTATTTTCATGCCCGGGCATTATAAACTTCTGTGAAGCCCTTGGGGGTTCAAAGTGCTCACCACACATCTAGATAAGTTCCTTAGGGGGTCTCGTTTCCAAAATGGTGTCATTTGTGGGGGTTTCCACTGTTTTGGTACATCAGGGGTTTTCCAATCGCGACATGGTGTCTGATCTCAATTCCAGCCAAAAACGTCAAATGGCGCTGCTTCCCTTCCAAGCTCTGCCATGCGCCCAAATAGTGGTTTACCCCTACATGTGGGGTATCAGCGTACTCAGGACAAATTGCACAATAACTTTTAGGGTCCTGTTACCCTTGGGAAAATAAGAATTGGGGTGAAAAGATCATTTTTGTGGAAAAAATATGATTTTTTAATTGTACCGCTGTACGTTATAAACTTCTGTAAAGCCCTGTGGGTTCAAAGTTCTCACCATATATCTAGATAATTTCCTTGGGGGGTCTAGTTTCCAAAATGGGGTCATTTGTAGGGGGTTTCCACTGTTTAGGTACATCAGGGACTCTCCAAACGTGACATGGCATCCGATCTGAATTCCAGCCAATTTTGCTTTGAAAAAGTCAAACGGCGCTCCTTCCATTCTGAGCTCTGCCATGCGCCGAAACAGTCGTTCCCCCCCACAAATCAGGTATCAGCGTACTCAGGACAAATTGCACAATAACTTTTGTGGTCCAATTTCTCCTGTTACCCTTGGTAAAATAAAAAAAATTGAACCTGAAGTATTTTTTTTGTGAAAAAAAGTTAGATGTTCATTTTTTTTTTAAATATTCAAAAAAATTCCTGTGACACACCTAAAGGGTTAATAAGCATCTTGAATGTGGTTTTGAGCACCTTAAGGGGTGCAGTTTTTAGAATGGTGTCACGTTTGGGTATTTTCTATCATATAGACCCCTCAAAGTGGCTTCAAATGTGATGTGGTCCTAAAAATAAAATGGTGTTGTAAAAATGAGAAATCGCTGGTCAACTTTTAACCCTTATAACTTCCTAACAAAAAAAAATTTTGGTTCCAAAATTGTGCTGATGTAAAGTAAACATGTGGCAAACATTAGTTATCAAGTTTTTTGTGTGCCGTATCTCTGTGATTTAAGGGCATAAAAATTCAAAGTTGGAAAATTGCGAAATTTTCAAAATTTTTGCCAAATTTCCATTTTTTTCACAAATAAACGCAAGTTATTTGAATGAAATTTTACCACTAACATGAAGTACAATATGTCACGAGAAAACAATGTCAGAATCACCGGGATCCATGGAAGCGTTCCAGAGTTATGACCTCATAAAGGTACAGTGGTCAGAATTGTAAAAAGTGGCCCGGTCATGAACGTGCAAACCACCCTTGGGGGTGAAGGGGTTAATCTTGTAAAACAAGTTATCGAAAACGCCATATAATTTTGGTAACAATTTATATTATCTTGTTCCATTAGCACATCCTTATTTTCCTAAATACCTTGTGTTTCACGTAGCGCTAGCAGAGCAGATGGCTGTCTTCATTTGTTATAATTACAGTTAGTATAAAGTCCTTGGCTGGCATTTTTCTACCAAGTAATAGAGCTGTGATCAGTGGGGAACCTACTATAATATTAAAACAAACGACAATTAATATTTCAAAAATCAAATGTAAAATCTCCGGGTGTTCATGTATCTAGTTCTCAAATATTATTTAAACCTAGTGCTGTAAATGGCTGGAAATGAAAAACTAACAATGATATCATACACAAGAGAACAGTTTGATACAAATATATATTTTTTAATTCTAAAATTAAAAATTCATAGGCAGCTTGGCTGGCTGATAGACACAATATTAGTTGCTATAATTACTTGCCATGATAGAACGTTTTTCAAGTTGAAAATATGGTGATTCATAAATCCATCTAATCTAAAACATGACCTGATATAGATTAACAAAAAAGTTGCAACCTTATTGTATATGAAATAGCCAATGCTTTTATATACTCAGACCACTAGTGTTTTTCATCCATTTACAGACAGCATTCTCTAAAAGCTTGTGTGTTTATAAATATAAACACACAGTATGTCCATAAAATGAGTACACCCCTCATTTTTTTATTATAACTTTTCAAGGGACAACAATAGGGTTTAGGACTGGACACATGTTCAACAGGGTTTAGGACTGGACACATGTACAACAGGGTTTAGGACTGGACACATGTACAACAGGGTTTAGGACTGGACCCATGTTTGGCCAGTTCATCACCTTTAACCTCAATTTCTTTAGCAAGGCAATGGTCATCTTGGAGGTGTGTTTGGATCATGTTGGAATACTGCCATGTGGCCTAGTTTCTGTAGGCAGGGGATCATGCTCTGCTTCAGTATGTCACAGTACATGTTGAAATTCATGGTTCCCTCAATGAATTGTAGCTCCCACAGCTGGCAGCACTCATGCAGCCTCAAACCATCACACTTCAACCACCATGCTTGACTGTAGGCAAGACACACTTGTTTTTGTGCACCTCACCTGGTTGACGCCAAACCATCTGAACCAAATAAGTTTATCTTTGTCTCATTATATTTCAGGATAAGGTTCCAGTAGTCCATGTCCTTAGTCTACATGTGATCAGCAAACTGTTTTCTGGATTTCTTGTGCATCATCTTTAGAAGAGGCTTCCTTCTGGGACGACAGCCATGTAGACCAATTTGAAGCAGTGTGCAGCAGCATATGATCTGAGTACTGACAAGCTGAACCCCCACACCTTTAACCTCTTCAGCAATGCTGGCAGCAGTCAAACATCTATTTTGAAAAGACATTTTCTGAATATGACACTGAGCACATGCACTCAACTTCTGTGGTCGACCATGGCAAGGCCTGCTTCCAGGGGAACCTATCTTGTTAAATCGCTGTATGGTCATGGTCACCATGCTGCAGCTCAGTTTCAGGGTGTTGGCAATCTTCTTATAGTCTAGGTCAGTGATGGCGAACCTACGACACGTGTGCCAGAGAAGGCACGCAGAGCCCTCTCAGCTGGCACGCGGCCTCACCTCATTGTTCTCGAGCTGCAGCTTCCTGCCTCTCACACATTGAGCGGCATGGCCACAGAGCTGAATGATGATGTCATGATGTCATCCAGCCAAGGCTGCGCCTCTCAATGTGTGAGAGGAAGTGAGAGGAAGGAAGCTGCCGGCGCAAGGAGAGGTGAGTATGGCCGCTGTGGTGTGTGTGGTGAGTGTGGCCGCTGTGGTGTGTGTGTGGCCGCTGTGGTGTGTGTGTGCGTGGCTGCTGTGGTTTGTGTGTGTGATGATTGTGGCCACTGTGGTGTGTGTGTGTCAATGATGGGGAGAGGGCCAATGATGGAGAGAGGGCCAATGATGGAAGTGATGGGGATAGGGCCAATGATGGCGGTGATGGGGAGAGGGCCAATGATGGGGAGAGAGCCAATGATGGGAGTGATGGGGAGAGGGCCAGTGATGGAGAGAGGGCCAATGATGGAAGTGATGGGGATAGGGCCAATGATGGCGGTGATGGGGAGAGGGCCAATGATGGGAGTGATGGGGAGAGGGCCAATGATGGGTGGATGGCCAATGATGGGAATGATGGGGAGAGGGCAATAATGGGGTGATGGGGAGGAGGAAATGATGGAGGTGGTGGAATGGGCAATTTCTACATTTCTGCATGAAGGGGATCATGATGGGGCATATTTCTACATGAAGGGGATCAAGATGGGGCATATTTCTGCATGAAGGGGATCAAGATGGGGCATATTTGTACATGAATGGCATCATGATGGGGCATATTTGTACATGAAGGGGATTATGATGGGGCATTTCTACATGAAGGGGATCAGATCATGATGGGGCATATTTCTGCATGAAGGGGATCATGATGGGGCATATTTCTGCATGTAGGGGATCATGATGGGGCATATATCTGCATGAAGGGGATCATGATGGGGCATATATCTGCATGAAGGGGATCATGATGGGGCATATTTGTACATGAAGGGGATCATGATGGGGCATATTTCTATATGAATGGGATCATGATGGGGCATATTTCTACATGAAGGGGATCATGATGGGGCATATTTCTACATGAAGGGGATCAGATCATGATGGGGCATATTTCTGCATGAAGGGGATCATGATGGGGCATATTTCTGCATGAAGAGGATCATGATGGGGCATATTTGTACATGAAGGGGATCATGATGGGGCATATTTCTATATGAATGGGATCATGATGGGGCATATTTCTACATGAAGGGGATCATGATGGGGCATATTTCTGCATGTAGGGGATCATGATGGGGCATATTTCTATATGAATGGGATCATGATGGGGCATATTTCTACATGAAGGGGATCATGATGGGGCATTTCTACATGAAGGGGATCAGATCATGATGGGGCATATTTATGCATGAAGGGGATCATGTTGGGGCATATTTCTGCATGTAGGGGGATCATGATGGGGCATATTTCTGCATGAAGGGGATCATGATGGGGCATATTTCTACGTGAAGGGATCATGATGGGGCATTTTTCTGCATGAAAGGGATCATAATGGGGCATATATCTGCATGAAGGGGATCATGATGGGGCATATTTCTACATGAAGGGGATCATGATGGGGCATATTTCTGCATGAAGGGGATCATGATGGGGCATATTTGTACATGAAGGGGATCATGATGGGGCATATTTCTATATGAATGGGATCATGATGGGGCATATTTCTACATGCAGGTGATCATGATGGGGCATTTCTACATGAAGGGGATCAGATCATAATGGGGCATATTTCTGCATGAAGGGGATCATGATGGGGCATATTTCTGCATGTAGGGGATCATGATGGGGCATATTTCTGCATGAAGAGGATCATGATGGGGCATATTTCTGCATGAAGGGGATCATGATGGGGCATATTTCTACGTGAAGGGATCATGATGGGGCATATTTCTACGTGAAGGGATCATGATGGGGCATATTACTACAAGAAGGGGATCATGATGGGGTATTTGGTACGTGTTGGCACTTCGTCATCAATAATTGGGTTTTAGGTTGCAGTTTGGGCCATCGGTCTCAGAAAGGCTCGCCATCACTGGTCTAGGTTATCTTCATGTAGAGCAACAATTCTTTTTTCAGATCCTCGAAAAGTTCTTTGACATGAGGAGCCATGTTTAATTTCCAGTGACCAGTATGAGAGAGCGATAATACAAAATTTTATACACCTTCTCCCCATTCACACCTGAGACCTTGTAACACTAATGAGTCACATGACCCGGGAAAGGGAAAATGGCTGATTGGGCACAATTTGACCAATTTCACTAAGGAATGTACTGACTTTTGTTGCCACCATGGCTTAGACATTAATGGCTGTGTGTTGAGTTATTTTGAGGGCACCAAATTTACATTGTTGTACAAGTTGTACACTGACTACTTAAAATCGTATCAGTGTGTCAGATCTTCAGTGTTGTCCCATGAAAATATACTGTATAATAAAATAATTACAAAAATGTGAAGGGTGTACTCACTCTTCTGTTATACTGTAAATATATATATATATATATATATATATATATATAAAACCAGAACCATCATCAGTACATGAATACATCACCAGAATCATCATCAGTACATCTTAAAGATGCAAATACAATTGAATGCAGGTGCAGGGTACCAAGTCTGTGTTCTGCCATCTACCGGGTGACCAAATCTGTGGTCATTTTAACAATTGATTCAGGCAAACCACTGAGGACCAGCTGAATCCGACCTCTGCATATATCCAGTTAATATATACAAGTGTCACTTTCTAAATCATCACATGACTAGTCTAGCTGCTTTTAAAGGGAATCTGTCAGATAATGTTATTAACCTGCAGAGCCTATTGTCAATCAAAGTTCCATTGTGCGCTTACAGCCATCGGTCACAGTTCTGTGAGTGGTGACTGTGGCTATAAGTCAGTATTTCATTTTCTCCCAGGAGCTACTGCTTCAGTACAGCGGCCGTGCACCTTTCTAATGCTATTAAACAGCATAGTAACGTCATATTGGCAGGTGAATAACATTATCTAATGGGGCAGGTTACCTTTAAATAGTTACCATTAGAGATGATCTGATTAATCATCAGAGGATCGAGTTCCAGTCAAATTTCCTGCAACTTGTGGTTTCAAGAGAATTTGAACACTTTGAGGTTCGCATCGTGGTTCTCAACATAAATCAAAAACTTTCCAGGAATAATTTCCCACTCTCCCGAAGCATCATGGAGTGGGCTAATGCTTTTTTGCTTGGCCATGCGAGTTTCTCTATAATACACTGCAGCTATGATATGTTAAGGAAAGCTCTCGCCCAATCAAGTTAATATGAAAAATTATTCATTAGTACAAAAAACATAAGATAAAAAATATTTTTTAAAAAACGGGAAAACGTATACAAAGATTAGTACACATCTCAGGACAGTAACAAAAGACCCTTCCTACCGGCCCAACCTGTGTCAGGAAAGTGCCTAAGGATATACAATATAATGATTATACAATTAAGTAAAAAGGACTCAGTGATAAATATACACACATGCACTGGCTCATTAAAAAAAAACAATAAGGGTGCCATACTAGGTACAAGTTTCGAACACCGTTGTTTTACTCTGGTAGAACACTGGATAAAAATCATAAATACAGAGCAAGCCCATGCTGAATAAAGTATAATATTTGGAATTGAACTTTTTTTTTATTTTCAGAGTATTTGCCACATGTTGTTAATAAAGTGCCATAGTGCAAGACCTATCATAAAGTGCTGTGTGAAATATTACACTTAAATAGTGCGCATGTCTATGCGCACTATTTAAGTGTAATATTTCACACAGCACTTTATGATAGGTCTTGCACTATGGCACTTTATTAACAACATGTGGCAAATACTCTGAAAATAAAAAAAAAGTTCAATATAAATAAACTGTCTAGTTTATGCAAGGCATCAAATAGTTAAATACATCTGGCTGATACAATATAAGAAAAGAGCAGAAATATAGTGTATGTTAAATAGGCAATTTGGTACAACCTGAGTAGTAGCAGTGGCCCCAATGCGCGTTTCGCATCCGGCTTCTTCCTGGAGGGATAAGTATAGTTTGGAAGTGTCCCTTGTTGGGTCATTATTTTTGGTTTATATGATAAGTTACAGATTATCATACATTGTTCAGTGGTGGTCAGTACCTGAGCGATTATAGATCAGCGCTTCCCAATGGAGCACAGTTTGTACAGCACTGGGTAGTTCTCTCTCTCCTGTAGAGCGTAAGCTCTTATGGTCAGCATTTATTCAAATTCCCTGCACGTGCCTGGATTCTTGGATATAAAATGTATATTATTGATGTAGGTTAGATTTCACATAATTCAAATGATTTCACATAATTCAGTGTATCAATTGAGATAATTTAATGCTTTATCAGACATCAGACTATATTATGACTTTTCGACGCTCCCACCTTTAGAATGAAGCAGGTAGTTCAGAGACTACAGAAGTGTGTTACACATGTACTGGTGTCTCAAACAGCATCAGGTGGACATTTTATGTTAAAAAATCCAGGAGTTTGCAATGAATTTGTCTATATTTATTAAGCGTCTCACTCTAATCTACTAGCACCTCTACAATTTGCACCTGGGCCCCCACCTACAGTTGTGCTCAAAAGTTTACATACCCCAGCAGTATTTTTGCTTTCTTGGCCTTTTTTTCAGAGAATATGAATGATAACACCAAAACTTTTTCTCCACTCATGGTTAGTGGTTGGGTGGAGCCATTTATTGTCAAACTACTGTTTTTTCTCTTTTTAAATCATAATGACAACCCAAAACATCCAAATGACCCAGATCAAAAGTTCACATGCCCTGGTAATTTTGGCCTGATAACATGTACAGAAGTTGACACAAATGGGTTTGAATGGTTACTTAAAGTAACATCCTCACCTGTGATCTGTTTGCTTGTAATCAGTGTGTGTGCATAAAAGCTGAGTGCGTTTCTGGGATCCAGACAGACTCTTGCATCTTTCATCCAGCCACTGACCTTTCTGGATTGTGAGTCATGGGGAAAGCAAAAGAAATGTCAGCGGATCTACGGGAAAAGTTAGCTGAACTGTATAGAACAGGAAAGGGATACAAAAAGATATCCAAGGAATTGATAATGCCAGTCAGCAACGTTCAAACTGTGATTAACAAATGGAAAATCAGGGTCTCTGTAAAAACAAAACCACGGTCAGGTAGACCAACAAAAATTTGGTCCACAACTGCCAGAAAAATTGTTCGGGATGCAAAGAAACCCACAAATGACATCAGCTAAAATACTGGACTCTCTGAAAACTAGCGGTGTGGCTGTTTCAAGATACACAATAAGGAGGTAATTGAAGAAAAATAGGCTGCATGGTCGAGTCGCCAGAAGAAAGCCATTACTGCGCAAATGCCACAAAATATCTTGCCTACAATATGCAAAACAGCACAGAGACAAGCCTCAAAACTTCTGAAACAATGTAATATGGCGTGATGAGCCCAAAAATGAAATCTTTGGCCACAATCATAAACGTTAAATTTGGAGAGAGGTCAACAAGGCCTATGATGAAAGGAACACCATTCCTACTGTAAAGCACGGAGGTGGATTGCTGATGTTTTGGGGATGTGTGAGCTGCAAAGGCACAGGAAACTTGGTCAAAATTGAAGGAAAGATGAATGCAGCACCTTATCATCAAATACTCCTGCGCATGGGACGTACTTGGATGTTCCAACATGACAACGATCCAAAACACAAGGCCAAGTTAACCTGTCATTGGCTTCAGCAGAACAAAGTGAAGGTTCTGGAGTGGCCATCTCAGTCTCCTGATCTCAACATAATTGAGCCACTCTGGGGAGATCTCAAGCTTGCTGCTCATGCTAGACAGCCCAGGAATTTATAGAAACTGGAGGCTTTTTACCAAGAAGAGTGGGCAGCTTTACCATCTGAGAAAATATACAACCTCATCCACAACTACCACAAAAGACTTAAGCTGTCATTGATTTTAGAAGGGGCAATACACGGTATGAAGAAATGGCGTATGTAAACTTTTGATCAGGGTCATTTGGATGTTTTGGGTTGTCATTATGATTTTAAAAGAGAAAACACAGTAGTTTGACAATAAATGACTTCACCCAACCACTAACCATGAGTGGAGAAAATGTTTTGGTGTTATTATTCAAATTCTCTGAAAAAAAGGCCAAGAAAGCAAAATTTCTGCTGGGCTATGTAAACTTTTGAGCACAAATGTATATGTTGGTCAGATGTATGGGCCATTGTTCTAGATCCTATAAAACATATGGTACATGTTTGCCCCCTCATGTAAAATTCCCCCCCATCTTAACTTCTTCTTGTAATAATCTCGCACATCCTGGGCACCATGCTATCACATTTTCCCCCATTCTGGGCTTCTTCCTTGTATAGTGTACCCCATCCTGGTAAAATGTCCCCCATCCTGGTATAATATCCCACATCCTGGTATAATGGCCCACATCCTAATTTAATCTCCCACATCCTGCTAGAATATCCCCCATGCTGGTATAATGTCCCCCTTATGGTATAATGTCCTCATCCTGGTATAATATCCCACATCCTGGTATAATGTCCTCATCCTGGTATAATATCCCCCATCCTGATATAATATCCCACATCCTGGTATAATGTCCCCCATGCTGGTATAATGACCCCCATGCTATTCCCCTTCCGCTCTTCTCCATCATATTATAAAAACAAACAAACAATTCTATTCAACTTTCCCGGCTGCCATGAAGCATCAGCATCCTGTTCAATAGCCGGCACAGGAGCTGGTGGTTGACTTTGGCGTGCAAGTATGGGCAGTGCATGACGTTACTGCCATGTGCTGCGCGTCACTGACAAGCCGACATCTGCTGCTAGACTCTGATTGATCAAAGGTGTGTATTGCAGCACAGAAAGCTGGTGGGTCACTGCACCGTAATACATTTCACCTGAATATGCATCCAAGTACAAATTGACCCCCTCTTGCAACAGGCTCAGTCACAGTTGCACTCTCTGTGACCGCAGTCGCCACACCCCTGAAAAGTATATGAAAAATACTCCAGAAGAACATCCTTATTCCATTATTAGTAAAGTACATAAATAGTGCCTCATGAAATCTTACAGTATGGAGACGATTCTCAATAAAATGAGAGAGAAGAGAACATAGAATCCAAATCCATTTCAAACATATATATATTTATTTATCAAAAAGTAGACACATATCAGAGATACAGGATAATAAAAAGAATCAATAAAATGGGTAATCACATAAGGCCCGATACTAGAAAAAACAAGAGGACGACCTGTATTGGGTATGGTTGCCCAAACGAATCCCGCAGGGAATATATAATTCTATGTGTGAAATATTGAGTTAACCCCGGTTGGTGACTAAATACACATGCCAATGGCTGGTAAATAAATGCCCAAGATGTAAATCACCAGTGTTACAAGAAAGGGAATTTTACAATTGTATGACTCCCATTAGTCATTGTGCCAACCAGAGAAAACAAAAAGCAAAAAACACAAATATCCTGAACTAAAAGTAAAAAATATACTGCAAATAATGCATAAAGGTAATAATAATAATAATAATAATAATAATAAGGGTATTTAGTAAACATAATTTTGATCAAAATAATGAACAAGCCATCCCGCCACGTCACGGCAACCCTTGTGGGACAGTCCCTACTCTAGTATTTAAAACCTTTTCACTTGCCAAGTGGCGTGAATGTGAATAAGGGTCGAGCGGCTGAACCACTTGTAACAGCTTAGGCCAGACTGGATGGCTTTCCCAGCTCAGAAAGAGGGCGGTCACACCCATATATGCACTGAATGCACAATGAAATGAATAAAAAACAAATCTGAACTGAGAAAAGTAAGTTAATGTGTATGCACAATGTAAGTGCATATTAACACATGACCATTAACCAGAGAAAACAAAAAGCAAAAAACACAAATATCCTGAACTAAAAGTAAAAAATATACTGCAAATAATGCATAAAGGTAATAATAATAATAATAATAATAATAAGGGTATTTAGTAAACATAATTTTGATCAAAATAATGAACAAGCCATCCCGCCACGTCACGGCAACCCTTGTGGGACAGTCCCTACTCTAGTATTTAAAACCTTTTCACTTGCCAAGTGGCGTGAATGTGAATAAGGGTCGAGCGGCTGAACCACTTGTAACAGCTTAGGCCAGACTGGATGGCTTTCCCAGCTCAGAAAGAGGGCGGTCACACCCATATATGCACTGTGCCAACCAGGTAGTATATGGTGAGATATGTGGTTCAGAGGTCGCTTATAAAGAGCTTCCCCTATGCAGTATATTGTATTGCATTAAACCCAGAAGAAGACTAACAATACCAATTGTTGATGAGCTAGATGTAAATCAGCCAGTGCTGAGAACGGTTTTGTCACCCCCATATGTTGAAAAATAAAGTAACAACACAATTACCTGTTACTGTTGTAAAAAAGTAAAGAAAAGGAGGACAACCACCGCTCGCCGCACTGGCCGTGGTATAACGTTAGACTGAGTCTTGTTCAGAACTCAGCAATACACCATATCAGCTGCATATATTAGAACATATAACAATAAATCCTGCGGAAAGAAGGCAAAGTGAGCTTAAATAAGCTAGATAAACATACCCATCATGTCCTGGTGTGTAACAGGCGCCAACTTGTATACCCCTACGCGCGTTTCGCAGTATACAAAACGGCTTCCTCGGGGGGCGACGTATGTTTATCTAGCTTATTTAAGCTCACTTTGCCTTCTTTCCACAGGATTTATTGTTATATGTTCTAATATATGCAACTAATATGGTGTATTGCTGAGTTCTGAACAAGACTCAGTCTAACGTTATACCACGGCCAGTGCGGCGAGCGGTGGTTGTCCTCCTTTTCTTTACTTTTTTACAACAGTAACAGGTAATTGTGTTAACTGTTACTTTATTTTTCAACATATGGGGGTGACAAAACCGTTCTCAGCACTGGCTGATTTACATCTAGCTCATCAACAATTGGTATTGTTAGTCTTCTTCTGGGTTTAATGCAATACAATATACTGCATAGGGGAAGCTCTTTATAAGCGACCTCTGAACCACATATCTCACCATGTACTACCTGGTTGGCACAATGACTAATGGGAGTCATACAATTGTAAAATTCCCTTTCTTGTAACACTGGTGATTTACATCTTGGGCATTTATTTACCAGCCATTGGCATGTGTATTTAGTCACCAACCGGGGTTAACTCAATATTTCACACATAGAATCATATATTCCCTGCGGGATTCGTTTGGGCAACCATACCCAATACAGGTTGTCCACTTGTTTTTTCTAGTATCGGGCCTTATGTGATTACCCATTTTATTGATTCTTTTTATTATCCTGTATCTCTGATATGTGTCTACTTTTTGATAAATAAATATATATATATGTTTGAAATGGATTTGGATTCTATGTTCTCTTCTCTCTCACCCCTGAAAAGTAGCAGCCAGGTGCCGCTGATCAAAAGTCTTTGAACACTTATTCAACGACAAGTGGAACCACGTCTAACGGCAGAGCTTTTCTCAGTTTGCTGGTATGGAGCCCTCAGCCATGTGTTAACACAATGCCAAGGAGGACAGACTTCAGCAATAATTTTAGAGAAATAATTGATGGTGGGAATGGTCATAAAGCTGCTTTCAAACAACTTGAAGTTCATCATTTTACTGTAAGAAACATTATATACAAGTAGAAAACATTGAAATCAGTTGACAATCTTCCCAAGAGAAGAGGCCCGACCAAAATCACCACAATGCTCCGAAATATTGCAAAAAGAACAAAAGCATCAATTTTTAATCTTTGCCTAGAAATAAATACTGGAATTTTACGGAATGTTCTGCTTTTGGGATTCTTATTGCTGCTTGGAAAGGAAAATGGCCAAGTTGTAGTGAGCTGATTTATTATTTTTTCTTTATAAAACCTTCAGCATGCATTACTCAGAAATATTGCAAAAACAAAAAAAAAAGAAATGCTTCGTCTCAGACGCTAGTTAGCAAATTATATGTTTCGGTTCAAGACAATACAATTAGAAAAAGACTAAACAATCAAGGCTTATTTGGATGGGTCGATAGGAGAAAGCCATTTCTTTCTAAAACAAAAACCCATGGCAGAACGACTTACGTTTGCAAAGTCGCATCTGTACAAAGACAACCTTCTGGAACAATGTACTTTGGGCAGCTCAGACAAAGATAGAGAAGTTTGGCCATAATGCCCCTTTGGTGAAACAGACTGTAACATCTCAAACACCTCATTCCAATAAGTCACAATAGTAGCAGTGATGATTGGGTTTGTTTTGCAGCCATAGGTTCTGGGCAACTTGAAATCATTGAATTCTAGAGTCAAAATTGAGGCCATCTATCTAAAAACTAAAGCTTGGCCAAAACCGGGGCATACAACAAGACCATGTTCCCAAGTGATTGGCTAAAAAAAAAATCAGAATCAAGGTATTGTAATAGCCATGTCTAAATCCAGACTTCAACTAAATTGAAATGCTATGGTGGATTGTTAAAGAATAGATCTGTGCATAAAGGAATGCCCATATCTCAATGAGCTTGGAAAGAATAGTGGGCCAACGTTCCTCAAGAATGATATGAGACATTGGAAAATTCATACAAAAAAATGACTATTTCAGGTTATTGCTGTTAAATCTGGTTCTATATGTTAATGATTTATGGAGTGTACTTCATTTTCACACTCACATTTTGGCCTAGTTTTTGATAAATAACTAATTACACATGCAATTTGCTCATTTGAGGTTGTAGTTACCTAATTTTTAGACCTTCTAAGATGAGATTTTTTTTAAATTTTCATTATGTCCAGATTTGTAAAAAAACATAGAGGGTGTACTTAGTTTTTTCATGACTGTATATTGGAACAGTAGGCAGTATTTGTCCGTGTAAGCTTTTATTTTGCATTGTTTTTTTTCTATATTTTTGTCCTGTTCACCTCTAGACATAACACAGACATTTTCCTCTAGAGAAAGTGCGCGTGTTGTAAACTTGTGTGACATGCTAGAGTTAGCAATTTTCTACAACAGGCGAATAAAACGTAGTATGTATAAGTGCTTGGCAGCAGGTGTTGAACACCTAGGACTTTACAAGGACAAAGAACAGTGAAATGGAGTTTTATTTCTCTTTTTCTTTCTTTCTACCAACCTTGGAAATAATCTCACTCAATCATAAAATGCGAGCTAGAATCTCTTGGGAAAGTGGTGCATTCATCTGCCACTCTTCAAAAACTGGGCAAACCTAATATCAAAACCATATTGCCTCTATTCCACTGAGCCTACATGTATGATTGATGCAACCTGGCCTTCTTGTTATTTTGTTTTCCTTTTTTGTTTTTTAAAAAATGATGGGAACCTAAAAACTTTATTTCTAGTTTCTTCGTATTGCATCTCAATGCTTAATTTAACATTACAAGTCTATTTACATTTTCTCTTGCATTGTATTTTATACTGTATGTTCCAAAAATTATGATAAAATACAACTGAACAAGAAAAAATTATTCCGACTAATTTAAAAAAAATAGATTTTGATGATTTAAATACAGACAGTAATACCTATTTTAAAAGAAAAATGATAAAAAAAATCATACTTAAGGAAAATTTTTGAAAATGAGAATCGCCCAAGCGCAAGATCCGGATGGGCATCAGTGAAGCAGATAAGTAAAGGCACATAGGACATTGACAGCCAAGGGACAGGAAACTGCAAACAGGTAGGCGGGATGTAGGAAACTACAGGCAGGTAGTATATGTCCAGGTAGCTGCAGGCTAGCAGATGGGATGATGGAAACCTCAGGCAGACAGGTGACATCCTGGAGACCACAGGCAATCAAGCTTGATGCTGAAAACTGCTTGAAGATGGGAGATATACAGAAGATCAGAGGCAAGCATGCAGGATGCTGGAAAATACTGTCAGGTGTGATACATCCAGGAGATCACAGGTAAGCAGGTGTGAGGGTCCAGGAGACCACAGGTAGGCAAGCGAGAGACATCCAAGAAACTGCAGATATGAGCTGAGCCGGTCAAGGTGAGAAGCGCAAGCCAGAGTCTAGCAACATTGAAGTCTTAATACCAAGATACAGGTGTGTGTCTTGATGGGCCTTATATAGATCCAGGCAGATGATCACATGGGAGCATGCTGGGCCCCCTGCAAAGCCTGATGTGGAACACCACAGAGTTTAGCGGACTGAGATGAGGGAAGCAAAGTTAGGATCTGGGAATCATGCATAAAGCAAAATGATTATAATATAAGAAGAGATGATTTGGAATATGTATTTGGCAGGATTCAGACTAGTGTATTTTGGTCAGTATGCTGTCCATTTGAACTAATTTTCTTCAATGTGCAAATGCAAATGCACGCAAGCGATTTTCCAAATGGACCTAAGGTAGTCTGAGCGCAGCCTAAGAATGATGGTAACAGTTACAATTTGTAAAATAGCATCTAAGGAGGAAAGGGAACATTTTTTTAACAGTACAGTAAATATGATCCGATTCATATTCATCTATGCACCTTTTTTCTGCACTAAAAACAGTTGTGAATGTGATAGTAACTTTTGTGTTTCTGACTTATTCATTATTTATTTCGTATTTTTTAGTTCACTTTACATGCTTTTGTATTTTTTTGTTCAACAATGCGGGTGTGGGTTTCCTAATCCAGATGCTTTAGCCTAATTCATAATTTGCAACTTTTGAAATGTCGCTATATTGTTGGGTAATTGTATTCTAGTGCCCTAGTGGACTATAAAATCTATGTACATTTTTTTTTTTACCCAGTTGAAGACTAAGGCCGGGGTCACACTAACCTGCGCAAAATACGGTCCGTAGTTTACAGGCGTAATACGGACGAATGACCCCTAAATAGTGCTCCGTAGGTCATCCGTAAGCAAGGTGCGGTCGCGTATTTTGCGCATGTGAGCATCCGTATGTAATCCGTATGGCATCCGTATGCAATCCGTATGGCGAGATTTTCTCGCAGCCTTGCAAAATGGACATTTAACGGTTTTGAGGCCTACTAACTATTTAAATCATTAGCATGCACTGTATTTATTGGCTCAGGAACAGGTGGCTGCCTCCATTCTGTCCATTTGTCACCTTGCCTTCACTAGGTGTGTTGCTGTGGTATGTGCAACATGGCAGACAGTCTGACTTTCAACACAACTGAGCAGGTTCTCTTCAACTGGCTTTTGTCATGGCGCTTTGGCCAACCATATCCAGTGATAGTGGATCCGCGGAGGAGGAGACGCATGTGGGTACATCCACTTTTGAGGCAACGACTCACAAGAGGTCATTTTCACCGCCTCTATTATTCTCTGTGGGAGCATCCTGTCAAATTCTACCAATACTGTCGCATGAGCCTTGCAACATTTGATAGACTCTTGGAGACAGTGCGCCCTGGGATAACCTTTCAGGATACAAGGATGCGCAAAGCTATATCTGCAGAGGAGCGACTTCTACTCACAATACGGTATGTACTACACGACCATATTCTCTATGTTCATGATGTGTTGGGCAAAGTTTGAATTTTTGCCTACTTGGAGTAAGTTTTAGGCCCTCATCTTAGTCCACATATGTTTCAACTTACAGACCCGAATGTTGTGTGGAATATGTACTGAATATCACTTACTCATTGTGCAAAGCAAGATGTGTGTATTATTTGCTCTGAAATCTTACCAAGTTTGGTATGTATGGACCTGTTTGTTTTGTAAATATGTGCATTCGACAATCATCCTTTTCTGTTGTTCTTCAGCTTCCTGGCCACTGGCCTGTCTTATGCTGCCCTCCACCATGAGTTTCTGATTGGAAGATCCACCATATCTGGCATAGTCAGGTCAACATGTATTGAAATATGGACAAGACAATATCAAGTCGTCATGCCCGAGGCCAGGATGGAAGACTGGTTGAGGATATCAAGGGACTTTGAGGAAGAATGCCAGTTTCCAAATTGTATTGGGGCCCTTGATGGCAAACATATCCGGGTGCGTAAGCCGCCGAACTCTGGCTCCCAATTCTTCAATTATAAACAATACTTTTCTGTTGTATTGTTGGCTCTGGCTGACCCTCAATACAAGTTTATAATTGCTGACATTGGGGCCTATGGAAGGACGGGAGACTCTAGAGTCTTCAATACTTCCATTATGGCTCGGCGGCTACGCACCAACCAGTTGGATCTACCACCACCACGCCAGCTACCAGGCTCCACTCAAGAATCTGTCCCTTATGTTCTTGTGGCAGATGAGGCCTTTCAGTTAACACGCAATGTCATGAGGCCATATCCCCGGCGCAACCTTCACCACAGGTGCAGGATATTTAACTTGCGCCTATCACGTGCTCGGTGACTGGTGGAGTGTTCCTTTGGCATTCTTTGTGCCAAATGGCGGGATCTCCAGTCTGCCATTCAACTGAGTGAACAAAATGTTAATGAAGTAGTGAAAGCCTGTGTGGTTCTTCATAACTTCACCAGGATACATGATTGTTCCTCCTCTGCTGGTGTTTTGCGTAGGCCGGACAATGTGCGTAGTGTGAGACCACCTATCAAACATCAACGTAGACCGATCTCTGGCCTCAAAGTACGTGATATTTTCACTAATTACTTTATGGCACCTCAGGGGGAACCTTCTTGGCAAGAGCATGCTGGATCTATGTTGGCAATGTTGGTTTGATGTGTGTCAAAATATATATATTTCTACCCCTTCTAAATCTATGACTGTTGATTTGATTTGGTAAGCGTATTTTGACAAGCGGGTAAGCGGGTAAGCGGGTTTGGACAATTAAGACAGAGACGTAAAGCGTAGTTGCCAAATTTTTACTTTTGGCTTTTTTTTGTTTTTTTTTTAGTTTGTAAGGCAAACATATTCTTGCCCTATGAAAAACTTGGGCAATGGCACAAATTGGCCTTTTGGTATATTTCAACATTGTTGTTCAAACAAAATTACAAACATATCCTACAACATACATAGTGCAATAACAACATTGCAACTTTACACATTTGTAATCCAAAGTTAAAAAGAGGAATTATCCATCATCAAAATGAGCTACACAAGATAATACTAACATTTATTCTGAAGGTTTTCAAATCATATTAATAAGCCACCATGACAGGCAAGGCTACCTTACACGTTTCTGACACATATTACATGTCTGTAATAAACACAATATTTCACTGCACTATACTGGGAAAGTCAAAGGATCAAATTAGAAGACTGACTTGATAATACATAGAGAGAGCGTGATGGTCTTGAGGCTGTTTGCCTTGATTTTGGAATATAGTTAGCTGGCCTAAATTGGACTAAGTGAATATGGACAGCATGCCTTTTCTATGCATTATCAAGTGAGTACTCTATTTTGATCCTTTGACTTTGCCAGTATAGCCCCATGAAATATTGTATTTTTTAAAGACATGTAATATGTCTTAGAAACGCATAAGGTAGCCTTGCCTGTCATGGTGTCTTAATCATATGATTTGAAAACCGTCATAAGAAATGTTAGTATTATCTGTTTTAGCTCATTTTGCTGATGGAGAAAACCTCTTTTTTACTTTGCCTTGGGATTTTAACCACCAGTTGAAACACACTGGACATCTCCTCAAATCAGACCGATTAAGAACACTCATGTACAGTATGGGTTTACTAATTTCATGTTTTTAGCCACTTATAAATTGTGGAATGTTGGGGAAGGAGAAGGCGGAGGAGCAGCCTGTGGTTGCTGCTGACTACTTTGAGCAACATCGCCCTGTGTGGGTGCATACTGTTGCCCATGCTGTTGGTACTGACCTTCCTCCTGTGATTGTTGGGGGAAGTGGCCATAGTAATATTGCTGAGGGGCATCTTGTTGGGGCGGGTAGGCCCGTGTCTCATACCCACCAATATAGCCATGTCGTCCCCAACCAGGTTGGGACCAGCCTCCAACACTGGGTGGGAATAAGTGGCCATATTGGTGGGGTTGGCTAAAGCCAGAAATCTGTTGCTGCTGTTGTGAAGGTTGGGTAGGGGGAGGAAGGGGGTGAGGTGTAGGCCCACGTATTAGAGGATGTTCAGACCCTGCTTGAGCAAGCATCTGTGTGGGTGGTCTCATGCGCATTAGATTTCTGGGGGAAAGCTGCCACCTCTCCAGATATTCGAAAAGCTCATATGGGGTATTGGGGGGGTGCTTGCATCAAGCAGGATCTGAAAACATCCCCTAATACAGAGCCTGACCTCACGGGAAAGGGCACGGAGATAAAGGGTCAGGCTACGTGAGTAGGTCTCCTCACCATCATCTGTAGTGACTCTAGATAAATAATTTAGCACCCCTGTGTCCACATTGGTCCTGCTCTCTTGAACAGCGACCTGGCGCCTTCTTCGGGCTCGCCGGGATATAACAGCAGCCTGTGGGGATCCCCTGATCTGGCCAGTTGGGCTGCTGCTCAAGTTGCCCGGCTCTTCCAGGATGGGTGATGGGGCAGCAGCAGACGGTCCTGGTGGTGTGGTTTGTTGGGCAGCCAATGAGTTGTCCTGTGATGACTAATCTTCACCCATGCTTCTTGTAGGGGGAGAAGATGGGCCAGCCACCTCATCCCCTACAGGATCAATTATGGGCTCTGTCTCTGAGCCCGTTCCTCGATCCGTAAGGTTGGATTGAGTTCTGTTATGAAATAGAACAGAGGCAAAAATACATCAATATTTTTGGCCCTGTAAAGTATCTGTGTAATGTGGTGTGAGGTATCTTCTTACGGTCTCAGATCCAGAATTGGGGCGAGGAAGGAGAGGCGGTCGTAATAGATATATTTTCTTTTAACGTAGCCAGCATCCCCACTCCTGGACCGCTGCTGGCGTTCCCGGCGGTATTGGTCCCGGATGCTTCGCCAGTGTCTCATCACATCTTCCACTGCAATGTGACAGGAAATATTGTCAAATTCACATATTTGATAGGTCACATTTGCTACCAGTAGTCTAGGCATGGGGCCTTCTGGGGTGTGCTTTCTACCCATGGTGGCATATCTAATTGGGCAGATACACAGGGTCTCTTTAGTTGATGTATGAAATAGCTACACGTAATAATTGTTTTGTCTAGGAGGATGAGGAGCTTGTGGCCTAAACCCAAATTATGTCTGTGTGAATCCACGTGTCACATCCAAATCTAACGGCCTCATGAGGAAAAAAGTACATGCACAGGAAGGGGGGTGCTGATTCTATATTCCTTTTTTGTTGTGGGCTAAGGTTACTCATGTTTTGGCTTGTACTTACGAATTTTATGCTGCTCCTCACGTGGTTGATCACCAAAGTCATGGTACATCTGGCGACAGATGCGCCTCCATGACGCCTCCTTTCTTGCCCGGTTGGAATAATTGGCATCATGTTGGTCCCAGATTTCGGGACGCTCCTGCACCAGGACTATTAACATTTCCACATTAATGTAAGTGGACGCCATGATGCTGCTGTACTCTGTGGATGCGTACTTCCTGGATGTCTGTAGCGCTTTTTGAGCTCTTTTGCATGTCTAGGCTTCCTGATGATGGATTGGCCCATTTCCTGTCACCAGCCAAAAGACCTGCGTATTGCTCGCAGGTCACACGTCTAGTCCGTGTGTAATCCGTATTTTTTGCGCACCCATAGACTTGCATTGGCGTACTACGGCCGTAGTACGCTGACAATCGCAGCATGCTGCGATTGGCACGGACCGTAGAATACGGATGAGAAATATACAGCTGGTGCGAGGGACCCCATAGAGAATCATTTGTCCGTTTGCAATGCGTGCTTTTAGCGCCTCTCACTCGGCCGTATTCCTCGCCAGTGTGACCCCGGCCTAATACACAACATTTTAAAGGATCATATGACATTTTACTCTAAAAAGGCGCAAAAAAAATAAAAGTAAAAAAAACAGATTTTTTTTATTCAAAATTTGTCAAATCGCTTGCACCATTTTGAATAATTTAAAAATTACTTACAGGTCACCGTACTCACTAAGAGCAAAGGCAAGGCAATAAAATCCACTGTGACAAAAAGTCACTCCACCTTTCTTATAAAAATTATCCAGTTTATTTCATTTTATGAATGGTAAAAGATCACATAAAGATACAAAAAGGTGCAAAAAGAAGTCTAAAAAAAGAGAAATCTTCAATTTTACTCAAAATTTGTCAACCTTCTTGCGCCATTTTGAAGTATTTGGTGCAAAAATTTTCAGCTAATACCACAAGACAAGCCACTCTTAAAAAATGCAACTGATGAATTAGGGCCATAGCATACAATATTTTCTGAACAGTGTCTTTCAGTAGTTGCATCTTTGCTTGCATGCCTTGTTATGTACCTACCATATGTATAAAAGGGGTGAACATGCATTTCCCTTCTAGGAAAAAAAGACCATGGTCTAGAATCATCATTGTCTTTAAGCATTTTTTCCATATTAAAATAGTTGTAATGGTTCTGACATTTTTCGCTTGCACCTTGTTAGGAATAAGCGCGCACTAAAATGCTCATTACTCAAACCAAGCAATTCTTAATGCTCGGATGCTCATTTCGAGTAATGAGTAGGGATGAGCGAGTATACTCGTTAGGATTCGGTACTCGGCAAGTAATGCGGTACTCGCAGTACTCGAATCCTGGTGAGTATTTCACTACTCGCCTCGCAATATTCGGCACAGCCCGCACAGTCCCCGCACAGCCCAGCACAGTCCCCGCACAGCCAAGCACAGTCCCCGCACAGTCCCCACACAGCCCAGCACAGTCCCGCACAGTACCTGCGCAGCCCAGCACAATCCCGCACAGCCCAGCACAGTCCCACACAGCCCGGCATAGTCCCCGCACAGTACCTGCAAAACCCAGCACAGTCCCGCTCAGCCTGGCACAGTCTTTACACAGGCCAGCACAGTCCCGCACAGTCTTCGCACAGGCCAGCACAGTCCAGCACAGCCTGGCACAGTCTTCACACAGGCCAGCACAGTCCCGAACAGCCTGACAAAGTCTTCACACAGGCCAGCACAGTCCCGCACAGCCCGACACAAGCTTCACACAGGCCAGCACAGTCCCGCACAGCCAGGCACAGTCTTTACACAGGCCAGCACAGTCCCGCACAGCCCGGCACAGTCTTCGCATAGTCCCTGCCCAGCCCAGCACACACACACAGCCCTAATAATAATAATCCCATATGACGTACTATCCCGTCGATGTGCCCTGGGACTTAATTCCCAGGAACGGGATAGTACGTCATAGCGATCAGCGGCGCCCACGTGGTGAGCGCCGCTGATCGCGGCCGGGTGTCAGCTGATTATCACAGCTGACACCCGGCACAATGTGTCAGGGGACGGGTCACGGACCCGTAACGTGTCACGGACCGCCCCGACACGTTAACCCCTTGCACACCGCGATCAAACACGATCGCGGTGTACCGGGGGTTAAAGGGAAGCATCGGCAGGGAGGGGGCTCCCTCCGTGCTTCCCTGAGTCCCCCACGGCAGCGCAATGTGCAGCGCTGCTGCGGGGGGCTCCTTCCCTGCAGGCCCCCGAATCCAAGATGGCAACGGGGACCTTCGGGGGCCTGCAAGGAGCCAGCTTCCTCAGTGCCTGAAAAGCGCAGGCACGAGGAAGCCTGCTGCACTGCCTGTGACACATCGCTGATCTGTCACAGTGATGTGACAGATCAGCGATCTGTCACAGGACAGTGATGTCCCACCTGGGACAATGTAATAAAGTTAAAAAAAAAAGTGTTAAAATAATTAACAAAAAATCGCCAAATAAATTAGAAAAAAAAAAAATATTCCCCCATTAAATTAATTTTTTGGAAATAAAAAACAAAACAAAACAATAAAAGTACACAAATTTGGTATTGCCACGTCCGTAACGACCTGCCCTATAAAACTGTCCCATTAGTTAACTCCTTTAGCGAACCCCTTAAAAAATAAAAATAAAAAGCGAAGCAAAAAATAATGATTTATTATCATACTGCCGAACAAAAAGTGCAATAACGCGCGATCAAAAAGACGCATATAAATATCCATGGTACCGCTGAAAATGTCATCTTGTCCCGCAAAAAACTAGCCACCATACAGCATCATCAGCGAAAAAATAAAAAAGTTATAGCTCGCAGAATAAAGCGATGCAAAAATAATTATTTTTTATATAAAATAGTTTTCATTGCATAAAACCGACAAAACATAAAAAAATGACCTAAATGAAGTATCGCTGTAACCGCACTGACCCATAGAATAAAAGGGATTTATCAATTTTATCGCACGCGGAACGGTGTAAACGCACCCACCAAAAGAAATTCATGAAATAATGGTTTTTGTTCATTCTGCGTCCCAAAAATCGGAATAAAAAGTGATCAAAAAATGTCATGTGCCCGAAAATGGTACCAATAAAAACGTCAACTCGTCCCGCAAAAAATAAGACCTCACATGACTCGGTGGGTCAAAATACGGAAAAATTATAGCTCTCAATATGTGGTGATGCAAAAACAATTTTTACAATAAAAAGCGTCTTTTAGCGTGTGACAGCTGCCAAACATAAAAACCCGCCATAAATAGTAAATCAAACCCCCCATTATCACCCCCTTAGTTAGGGAAAAATAATAAAATTAAAAGAAAATGTATTTATTTCCATTTTCCAATTAGGGTTAGGGCTAGGGCTAGGGTTAGGGCCAGGGCTAGGACTGGGCTAGGGCTAGGGTTAGGTCTAGGGTTAGGGTTAGGGCTAGGGTTAGGGCTGAGATTAGGGTTAGGGGTGTGTTGGGGTTAGGGATGGAGTTAGAATTGGTGGTTTCCACTGTTTGGGCACATCAGGTGCTCTCCAAATGCAACATGGCGTCTGATCTCAATTCCAGCCAATTCTGAGTTGAAAAAGTCAAATGGTGGTCCTTCCCTTCCAAGCTCTGCTATTCGCCCAAACAGTGTTTTTCCCCCACATATGGGGTATCAGCCTACTCAGGACATTGCAAAACAACTTTTGGGGTCCAAATTCTCCTGTTACCCTTAGGAAAATAAAAAATTGGGGGCAAAAATATCATTTTTGTGGAAAAAAATGATTTTTTTATTTTCACGCCCGGGCGTTATAAACTTCTGTGAAGCACTTGGGGGTTCAAAGTGCTCACCACACATCTAGATAAGTTCCGTGGGGGGTCTAGTTTCCAAAATGGGGTCACTTATGGGGGGTTTCAATAGTTTAGGTACATCAGGGGCTCTCCAAACGCACATGACACCTGCAGACCATTCCATCAAAGTGCATTCCAAAACGTCACTACTTCCCTTCCGAGACCCGACGTGTGCCCATACAGTAGTTTTCTCCCACATATGGGGTATCAGCGTACTCAGGACAAATTGGACAACAACTTTTGGGGTCCAATTTCTCCTGTTACCCTTGGAAAAATAAAAAAAATTGGGGACTAATTGATCATGTTTGTGGAAAAAATACGATTTTTTTATTTTCATGCCCGGGCCTTATAAACTTCTGTGAAGCCCTTTGGGGTTCAAAGTGCTCACCACACAACTAGATAAGTTCCTTAGGGGGTCTAGTTTCCAAAATGGGGTCACTTGTGGGGGGTTTCCACTGTTTAGGTACATCAGGGGCTCTCCAAAAGCAACATAACACCCGCAGACCATTCCATCAAAGTGCATTCCAAAATGTCACTACTACCCTTCCGAGACCCGACGTGTGCCCATACAGTAGTTTTCTCCCACATATGGGGTATCAGCGTACTCAGGACAAATTGGACAACAACATTTGTTGTCCAATTTCTCCTGGTACCCTTGGGAAAATAAAAAAAATTGTGACTAAAAGATCATGTTTGTGGAAAAAATACAATTTTTTTATTTTCACGCCCGGGCGCTTTAAACTTCTGTGAAGCACTGGAGGGGTCAAAGTGCTCAACACAGATAGATAAGTTCCTTGGGGGGTCTAGTTTCCCAAATGGTGTCATTTGTGGGGGTTTCCACTGTTTTGATACATCAGGGGCTCTCCAAACGCAACATGGTGTCCGATCTCAATTCCAGTCAAAAACGTCAAATGGCGCTGCTTCCCTTCCGAGCTCTGCCACGCACCCAAATAGTGGTCTACCCCCACATATGCGGTATCAGCGTACTCAGGACAAATTGCACAATAACTTTTAGGGTCCTGTTACCCTTGGAAAAATAAGAATTGAGGGTGAAAAGATCATTTTTGTGGAAAAAATATGATTTTTTAATTGTACGGCTGTATGTTATAAACTTCTGTGAAGCCCTTGGGGGTTCAAAGTTCTCACCACACATCTAGATAAGTTCCTTGGGGGGTCTAGTTTCCAAAATGGTGTCATTTGTGGGGGGTTTCCACTGTTTTGGTACATCAGGGGTTTTCCAATCGCGACATGGTGTCCGATCTCAATTCCAGCCAAAAACGTCAAATGGCGCTGCTTCCCTTCCGAGCTCTGCCATGTGCCCAAATAGTGGTTTACCCCCACATGTGGGGTATCAGCGTACTCAGAACAAATTGCACAAAAACTTTTAGGGTCCTGTTACCCTTGGGAAAATAAAAATTGGGGGTGAAAATATCATTTTTTTGGAAAAAATATGATTCTTTAATTGTACCGCTGTACGTTATAAACTTCTGTGAAGCCCTTGTGGGTTCAAAGTTCTCACCACATATCTAGATAAGTTCCTTGGGGGGGTCTAGTTTCCAAAATGGGGTCACTTGCAGGGGTTTCCACTGTTTAGGTACATCAGGGGCTCTCCAAACGTGACATGGCGTCTGATCTGAATTCCAGCCAATTTTGCATAGAAAAAGTCAAACGCCGCTCCTTCCCATCTGAGCTCAGCCATGCGCCGAAACAGTGGTTCCCCCCCACATATCAGGCATCAGTGTACTCAGGACAAATTGCACAATAAATTTTGCAGTCCAATTTCTCCTGTTACCCTTGGTAAAATAAAAAAAATTGAACCTGAAGTATTTTTTTGTGAAAAAAAGTTAAATGTTCATTTTTTTTAAATATTCAAAAAATTCCTGTGACGCACGTAAAGGGTTAATAAACTTCTTGAATGTGGTTTTGAGCACCTTAAGGGGTGCAGTTTTTAGAATGGTGTCACTTTTTGGTATTTTCTATCATATAGACCCCTCAAAGTGGCTTCAAATGTGATGTGGTCCGTAAAAATAAAATGGTGTTGCAAAAATGAGAAATCGCTGGTCAAATTTAACCCTTATAACTTCCTAACAAAAAAAAATTTTGGTTCCAAAATTGTGCTGATGTAAAGTAAACATGTGGGAAATGTTACTTATCAAGTTTTTTGTGTACCGTATCTCTGTGATTTAAGGGCATAAAAATTCAAAGTTGGAAAATTGCTAAATTTTCAAAATTTTCTCCAAATTTCCGTTTTTTTCACAAATAAGCGCAAGTTATTTGTATGAAATTTTACCACTAACATGAAGTACAATATGTCACGAGAAAACAATGTCAGAATCACCAGGATCCATGGAAGCATTTCAGAGTTATTACCTCATAAATGGACAGTGGTCAGAATTGTAAAAATTGGCCCGGTTATGAACGTGCAAACCACCCTTGGGGCTTAAGGGGTTAATTTCCCATAGACTTACATTGGACTCGCTACTCGTTACGAGTACCCGAGTATTAGGAGGTACTCGTAACGAGTACAGCGAGTCCGAATACTTCACTACTCGCTCATCCCTAGTAACGAGTATAATGGGAGTCAATGGAAACAAAAAGTGCTGAATGGAATGATAATATAGCATGGGCAAGACCCCTGGAAGCATCTCTGACTCCCAGATCGCTACTGAGAACAATAGTGTCACACATTTTTTTCTCCACTTTTAAGACTGACAATAAAACACTTAAAATTGATGAGAAATTGGAATCTACAGGAATTTTTTTTCCTGTATAATGACTTGTATATAAAGCAGCATTTAAAAAGGATTAAAAAATAATTTAAGTAAATCAAATTGACATTTTTATTAACTTTTTTACAAAAAAATAGGAAATTTCAGTGTAATTTATGAAGGAAGCAAGAATTGCCAACAATTAGATGGAAGAGGGACTCAGATACACCGTGTATTAGACATAAAGGATGGCCTCACACACATTATGTTCAAATTGTCATGTAGTGGTACTCCTAGACTCATAATGGCTGTAAAGCATGCCAAAAATGACAAGCAGGGTAATCCATACACCTTTGAAGGCATCAACTGTAGTGGACTCATTAAAATATTGTGCACAAAGTGTAGTTGTGGTACTTTCACACTCATAAAAGTTCTGCACACAGTACAAAGCCTGCCAAAAATTACAAGCAGGGTCATCCATACACCCTTGAAATCACCAACTGGACTGCATCATTCAAATATAGTGCACAGAGTGTACTTGTGGTACTTCTACACTCATAAAAGCTCTGGACACTGTGCACAGCCGGACAAAAATTATAAGGATGGTCATCCATACACCTTTAAAGGCAACAACTGATGGGCCTCATTTAAATATCTTGAAAGTGTAGTTGATGTACTCCTACACTCATAAAGGCTTTGTACAAGTGCAAAGCCAGGATAAAATGACAAGGAGGGATATACAGTAATCCTCTTCAGGTGTCCACATCTTCTCCTTCCTTGGGAGGCTGGGGGGACTGCCTCCACCTGCTTTCTGGAGCACAATTTCCAGGTGCCCGGGCTCTAAGTGACCTAGCTTTGGGTAGTGCCAAAACCCCCGACATGTAGAAATGGGCGACAGACCCCTGTGTAACCTGCACCATCGCCTGCTCCCACATTGGAGGTGGGGAACCCCGAGGACAATCCGATCTATCGAGGGTTGTAACCCTGTCTCAAGTCACCTCAAGAAGCCTCTACCAGGCCTGTTCATTTTGCAAGAATGGTTTATCCTGCTCCCTTCTTTCTCGGATTACACCCACCGCATACCAGCGATGTTGCCCCTCCATTTTGAGGAACATGACCTTGGTTCCAGCCTTCAGATCTTTCAGCCTTCGAGGCAAGTGTTCCGTCTCTACTGCCCGCTGGTTAAGCAAGATGCGATGACAGGTCCCAAACTCCTCTATGGATCCCCATCTCTGTTGCAGATCGTACGTCATAACCTCCCCCTGGGATGCCAACTCTCGGTACCTTGCAGCTAGCGAGCCCACTAGCAGTTCTCCAGCCCTGGTCCTGGCTCTCCTCCTTGTCTCTTCTGATCAGCCTAGGCCCCGCAGTCCGCTCACCAGTTGCTGGATCCTGGCTCTTCCATCCACAGTCTGCAAGAACTCTAGTAGTGAAGGCTGTTGCCTGGGTTCAGGCCTTGGTGGTTCCTGTAAAGCGTCTGGATTCAGACCGCAGGCTCCTGCTGCCTCTGCTGTCGCGCCAGCTTGGTCTGGCTCCAATATTCTTCCAATTGCTTACTTGCGATTCGTGGGAGTCTTCCATCTCTGTCACCTTGTCACCCAATAATCACGTTAGACTCTATGGATTACTAATTAAATACAAAAACAATGTTGAACTTTTTCTGTAGTGTTATATACCACTGTAATGAACACAAAGCATGTAATACTGTATGGATAACTAATTCAATCCAGAAAAAATGTTGAACACTTTTTTTAAGTGTTATATACCACTGTAATGTAACACAAAGCAAGTAATACTCTGTAGATAACTAATTACATCCAGAAATTTTTTTCGATGCTTTTTTGGAGTGTTATATACCACTGCAATGTAGCACAAAGCATGTAATACTCTATAGATGACTAATTGAATCCAGAAAAAAATATAAACACTTTTTTGAAGTTTTACATACGCCCAAAATGTAATACAAAGCATCTAATACTCTAATGGAAACAAATTGAACTCAGAAAAATTTTTGAACCCCTTTTTGGAGTGTTATATACCACTGAAATGTAACACAAACCACTCAGTACTGTAAGAATGACTAATTGAACCTCTTGAGCCACAGGTTGCACCAATAGTGTATTCATCCCTGGTTGGTTGAGTATAAAAGTTATATTTTATATATGTATCAGTCAGGGGAATTTGGAGCAAAAAATGGCAACGAATACTGCATGAAAAAAAATTAAAAAAAATTAGCAAATGATGAATTAGACAGTTTTATTTGTGTAGTTTATTTTTTACTTTGCCCGAGAGTGTTCAGCAGTTTATAACTTTATAGTTATCTCTTGTTGTATGTTTTGTTTTTTACTTCTTTAGCATCATTTGACGCTGGAATGCGGGCATTATACACAGGGGCGTACCTGGTGTTTCCATTTCTAGCAGTGGCATTATGACTGTGGTGCTTGGTTTACCTTTTACCTAGAGGCCTTGTAATTTGTGGCCAAGAAAGTTCAAGTTATTTCTATGATTACATAGAAAGAAAAGAACCAATTAATCAGATTGGACTGTGACCAACGAATGGAGATTGACTGCAATCTTATTTTTAGGGCAAACATATCTTTTGAATCCTGCATAGTAAAATGTAGTATAAAATCACAAGTCCGCTACTCAAAGTACTATTTTCTTGATTTATTGCAAAATTCTTGGCTACGAGCCTACAGAAAATGGAAATGTGTGCAGTTTTGTGTAGAGTATCGGGTCCATGTTAGGTTTTACACAGGGGATTTTTCTACAATTTGCTCTATAAAGTTTTCATGCTCGACGTAGCATCAGTCTAATAAATATCTAAGAATGTAAAACGTAGTAAAAAATATGCTGGGTGAGATCATCACCATAAAATTTAAGTGCTACTTTTCTTCCTAAAAATGTAGCCTAAGTGTATTAATTTTAGGAAGCCCCTGTAACGCATTAATGTGCAGACCAGGCTGCCGTTCTTCAGGTTATACTTATCTCTGAAAGAGTTTGTTTTACATAGTAGTTACATAGAGAGTACGGTTGAAAAACAACACATATTCATCAAGTTCAAATGAGTGATGAAAGATAAAAGGAGTATAAGTACAACTATAACACATCAACCAATCAGCCCTAAAAGACAAAAAAATTTCCCTCCTGATCCTGAGTCGTGATCGTCCCCATCAACATTCAAGTACAAGAATTTTATAAATGTAAATACTATACTTATTTATTTTATGTTTTTTCTAAAAAAATCGTCTAAGTCTTTTTGGATACCATCAACATGTCCCACCATAACTAGCTCCTCAGGTAGGCTGTTGTAGAGATTACAAGTTCTCAAGGTAACGAGGACTTGTCTCCTCTGGAGATTGAACCTTGGATGGAATCCACTTTTCTCTTTCAAGAGAATTTTACATTAAACCTTTCAGAACAGGGTAATTTTCTATTTTTTTCATTTTTGATTTTTCTTCTCCTTCTTCCAAGAGCCATAACTTTTTTTTTATTTTTCTGTACATATATCCATGTGAGGGCTTGTTTTTTTGCAAGACAAGTTGTACTTTTGAATGACATCATTCATTTTATCATGTGATGCACAAGAACCACCGCACGACCCGCTCTACTCTCTCCTAGTGTATCCTCACCCATCCCTGTAGACTGTGAGCCCTCGCGGGCAGGGTCCTCTCTCCTTCTGTACTTGTGTGTCCCTTGTCCTACACATGTTTATTGTACTTGTCTATATTTCCCCTTTTCACCTGTAAAGCGCCATGGAATAAATGGCGATATATAAATGCATAATAATAATAACAATAAAAGCAGGTGGGGAAAAAATTCCAAGTTTGCTGAAATTACAAAAAAATGCAATTTTGCAATTGTTTTTGGAGTTTTTTTTTAATTTAACATGCTCACTATATGGAAAACTTACCTGGCAATATGATTCTCCAGTATGATTATTCAGATACCAAACATGTATAGTTTTTGTTTATTTAAAAGGATTTTCCCATGAACAAAGTTCATTTTAATCAGTAAATCTAGGAATAATAATAATTTCCACAATTAGATGTGTTTAAATAAAATGTTCCTGTGCTGAGATATTCTTATAAATGTGCCCCTTCTGTGTACTGTGTAATGGCGGTGTCTGACCGTGCAGGAACATGGTCTGATCATACCACATCTCCTGGGCAGGGGAGGAAGCAAAAGAGAGTATCCGGTGTATCTTGGTGTCTGGTGCTGAACTCCGAGCACAGACTTCTCCCAAAGAGTTAGTGTTCGGAGTTCTGGGAGAAGAGAGAAAAACTCTGCTTCCTTTAGCAGCCCAATAGTCCCATTTTACAGCACCAAAGTTCGAGTCCCCATTGACTTTTATAGAGTTTGGGTTCTGGTTCAAGTTCAGGTAGAATTCTGGTACCCAAACCAAACTTTGGACTAAAGTTCCGTCGAAAATTACGAACCCGAACATCGACGGGTCCGCTTATCCCTAAGAACTTTGGTACCTGAACCAAACCTTGGACTAAAGTTCAGTCAAACACGACGAACTCGAACATTGACGGGTCTGCTTATCCCTAAGAATTCTGGTACATGAACCAGACTTTGAGATAATGTTCGATTGATCACGACAAACCCGAACATCGACTGGTCCACTGATCCCTAAGAATTCTGATACCTGTACCAAAGTTTGGACTAAAGTTCGGTCAAACACGACGAACCCGAAAATCGATGGGTCACTTGCAGACATGCGATATTGTATCATTTTCCTAATTAATTATAGTCTAATATTTTTGACTCTTTTGTTTGATTTGGTTCTCTTCACCTACTTTTAGGATTTCTGATCTGATGTAGTTTTAGATTAAATTTATGCAGTAATATGGAAAATCCTGAAGGATTCATAATTTTTTTTTAACTCAGCTCTGTATAGTTATACAATCATGATGAATTTTGCTGTGTTCCATCAAGAAATGTTCTTTTCCTAAAGTGGCTGTATGAACAACACATGACCTGAGCATTTATTTCAAACTAAGTGACATAACAGTAATATCCATTAACAAGAGACACATCAAGGAGAAAAGAGACAGAGAATAAAATAAGTTACTTCTGATGTCTTTCCCTTATATGTTTAGACCTGTGGTTGCAGATTTACGAGTCAGTCGTTTTGGCAGATCGGCAATTACTATGCTTACTAGCATCCATTCCCATGTACGGTAAGTGTTAGATTCTAAGTTCTAACAATTATGAGTCGCTATGCTTGCTATATGTATTATAAACCTTTCACATTAAAATCACATCTGTGCTTGTCATCTTGGACAATCAAGTCAGATGGTGCTGTCATACAGATTTGGTTTGACAGGTCAGAGAAAAGTCAATTGAAATCAAGCGTATAATGTCAAACTAACAAGGCAATTAGCCCAAAGGTAGTATTCCAATGACAGCCCCTTGAGGTTTGACAATGTGAATAACAGAAAAACACCGAGAGGCCTTCATCACATGGAATAGCAGCAGCAAATCAACACAATTGCAGTAAAGTGATGGACAGGGGAGGTATATCTGCTTCAGAGGATGAACATGCCTCGTCCTAGTTGTTGTCTTCTACAGATCACTATAGAAGAGTCTCTTCTCCAGCAAGCACTGAACATAATGGGAAACCCATAGCTGTCAATCATTTCTACTTCTTCATATCATGGAAGTGACTGGCATTTACAGCATTCTTCTTGAATAATTGATGTACCTGAGGCTAGCGGATTTCTTCATATTGCAGATTTAGAAGGCAACACATGATCACCAAGCCAAAAGAAATGAATCTACAAAGAAGTTCTCACTTGTTTTAACAAATTCAGTGACTAAAATAAATGTGTCTTAAAGGACAGGAAACAAAGAGTCGTTGTAAATGGTACAACCACCCATAAGGGGTAAAGTCAGCATCGTTAAAGGGAACCTGTCAGATGATACCCACTGCCCGATCCACAGGCAGCATTTATCAGGTATTTCCTGTATGATTTCAGCCATATATGTTTTACTCTGAAAACATATTTTATAAGTCGTAGAGGATGGAGTCGCACAGTAGACTCGTCGGACAAGCGGGTCCCAGGTGGCTTTTCCCACTAAATGTTATGGCGGGACAGTCTCTCTCTATACACACACTCAGGGAGTGAACTTTCACTCTAGGGCAGCAGGTGGGAAGAAGTCACCAGGGACCCACCTTTCCGACTAGTTTCCCATGCTACTTGTTCCCTGGATGCTTTTTTCTTAAACATCACAGCGGTTCAAAAGTCAAACATATGTATATGGCTGAAATTGTGCAACCAGTGTCTGATACTTGCCACCCATGTATTAGCTGTCAGGTTTTCTTTAATGACCTTGTGGATGGGATTGAGAGTAAAGTATTTTGCTGATGACACAAAACTACATAGGGTAATAAAAACTGACTGTGACAGTATAATATTACAAAAGGAACTAGATAAAATATCTGCTTGGACAAACACTTGGCAAATGAGGTTTAATGTAGATAAATGTAGAGTAACGCACCTAGGACGGAGTAATCCTATTGTTGCATATACAATAAATGGGAGTATACTCGGGACTACAGAACAGGAGAAGGACTTGGGTAAGCTGAGCAGCAGTACTCAATGTCAGGCAGCAGCTGCAAAAGCAAACAAGATTTTAGGATCTATAAAAAGAGAAATAAAATATAGAGAAGCTCCTTATGTCACGATTTGCAGATATTCAAAGGGTTATGCAACTCTTTCAAAATTATATTTCAATTTTGTAAAATGCCAGAGTAAAAAACTTATCAATATTCATTATATTGCAAATATACAGAAGAATGCAGCACTGCATTATAGCCAGCTGCTTACCAGGCCACTGTTTACCTTCTGATAAAGTAATATTTCGCCTTGTGGTCACATGGTCCTTTCCCTTGTGTAAATTCACAAAAGGTCACTGCTAACGTACTCCTCACCACTGGGTATTGTGACAAAGTCACTGGCAAGGTGCTGGAGGGGAGATATGTTTATTTGAGGCTCATGGCTCCAGTAATCTAAAAACCCAGAAGTTTTTTCTTCAACACACTAGAGTGGTGTGGGAGGTTGTCCACCTTATCTCCACCCCAGGGTGTGGTCAGGGGCTTAAATAGCTGACCTCCAGAGGCAGTAGGGTTTCAGTGTCTGGAGAGGAAACAATCCAGAGAAGTGATTTTGTGTTGTATGCTAACACCTGAACCGTGGATCTTGCTAGCTAAGAGCGGGCTTATCCCGCAAGCGGAAGGCCTGTGTTTTCTTCTATTTTGTTTTGCTGTTTTTGCCCAGAGGGCTGTGTTTACTTTTTCCAGCTTGGTTTATGCTGCACCTAATAAACCAAGGACGTTCTTAGAGACAGTGTTCCCGTTTCTACCATCGTGTCCAGCCGAGTGAACTGATCTACCACAGTAGTCTCAAGATTTGTAATCAAAATCCCAGAAAAATGTTTTAAAAGGGTTGTCTCAAATTCGTAAATGGGTAAAATTGTAAAGTGCTTCTGAGGAGTGGTGCGCTCTTGAAAGAAACTTTTTTAATCTATGTTAACTTGAATGCAGAAAAAAAGCAATTTTGAGATTTTTATTTATAGCAATTACTGATCAACATGAATAACGAGTTCAATGTATTGTGCAGACACTATGGTTATTGGGCTACCAAACATATCTATAAACTTTGCAATTTTGCAATACTGACAACATTATAGCCTTAAAGGGGGTTGTCAGCACAAAATTACTGTTCAAACCAAGCACAGACATTAGGAGCACCCTTGACATTGCCAGACTAACAGTTCAGTGGATCTTCCCACCTATTTGGCATCTATCTTCTCCCTTCATTGTGTCCTGTAAAGCCAGAGCTGTCATTCAACGAAGAGGAGTATAGAGATAGATGGGAAACAAGGACATGGAGAGAGGCACTGAATTGTTTGGCCACACCAAGGGTGCACCGAGCACCTGTACTTGTGCTGAGAGCCCCTTTAACAAGGAAGAGTAATACCAGTAGTCAGTCTTGTATTATTACTATCATTATTTATTATTATAGCGCCATTTATTCCATGGCGCTTTACATGTGAGGAGGGGTATACATAATAAATACAAGTACAGTAGTCTTAAACAATACAAGTCACGACTGGTACAGGAGGAAGGAGGACCCTGCCCGTGAGGGCTCACAATCTACAAGGGATGGGTGAGGATACAGTAGGCGAGGGTAGAGCTGGTCATGCAGCGGTTTGGTGGATCGGTGGTTACAGCAGGTTGTAGGCTTGTTGGAAGAGGTAGGTCTTCAGGTTCTTTTTGAAGGTTTCTATGGTAGGCGAGAGTCTGATATGTTGTGGTAGAGAGTTCCAGAGTAGAGGGGATGCGCGGGAGAAATCTTGTATGCGATTGTGGGAAGAGGAGATAAAAGGGGAGTAGAGAAGGAGATCTTGTGAGGATCGGAGGTTGTGTGCAGGTAAGTACCGGGAGACGAGGTCACAGATGTATGGAGGGGACAGGCTGTGGATGGCTTTGTATGTCGTGGTTAGGGTTTTGAACTGGAGTCTTTGGGCAATGGGGAGCCAGTGCAGGGATTGATAGAGGGGAGAGGCCGGGGAATAGAGGGGGACAGGTGGATTTGTCGGGCAGCAAAGTTTAGAATAGATTGGAGGGGTGAGAGAGTGTTAGAGAGGAAACCACAGAGCAGGAGGTTGCAGTAGTCAAGGCGGGAGATGATGAGGGCATGGACTAGGGTTTTTGCAGATTCTTGGTATGTTCTACCTTGAATTTACCACCTTGACAAAATTACATAAACATGTCAAAAACAAGTCAAACATAAACCAGCGTAGGTTATTCCATACATCAAATGATAAAATGTGTATAAAAATGCAAATGAGATAAAAGAACATCACACCAATGGCCCAGAAACTGGAGGGCAGAACATTGTGAATCTCTGTGCTGTTCACCTTTTCCTTTGCTTATGATGTACATAGATACAATACATATAAAGAGAATGCACTGTGTAATTTCTTCAATGGTCCAGTGTAAGGAAACGGAGCAGACAATAGCAATAAGTTCGGCTTTGCTGTGGCTTGGATCCCAGGCCTCAATAGGTTAAAAAGAAAATCACAGAAAAAGGCAACCTCGCCTATGAACATTAAGTCCCAATACCAAAGCAGAAAAGAATGCAGCAGACCCCATAAGGCTACTTTCAGACTTCAGATTTTTAAATCCGGCGGGCTGCGGCGAAAAGTTGTCAAACCTGATCCGGTAGAAGCCGCAGCCTGCTGGATCATCTGTTTTTGCCCGATACGGTGCAGGAGAGGGAGAGGGAGAAAGAGTCTTTGCGCATGCGCTCTTCAAAAAAGCGGTCCGGCGCTATCAAAAAAACGTTGCATAGAACTTCTTTTGCAGTCGCCGGACAGGCATTTTTTGCCATTTCCGGCAAAAGCCGGACACACCACATGGCCATCAGGCGCAATGCGGTGATAATGTAAGTCTATGGGAAAAAAGCTGGATCCGGTGGCAACAGGCGCCGGATCCGGCTTTTACATTTTTCGCCGCATCGCGCCTGATGCTTCAAAACGGAAATCTGAAAGTAGCCTAATAAAGGCAGGGTCAGGTGTAATCTTAGAAATTTACAGTATGAGGCTACACCAGGATCTGTCACTATAAGGACGTGTGATTTATTCCATCTGTGTTATTCCCTTTACGTCTCTGTGTAATTAGCAAAAATGGAGAAAACACATGTTAGAAAGCTTAGATTACACCATCTGTAATGATCTTTGATTTTTCGCTCACATTTTTTAATCGGCATCTCGGGATGTGGCTCTGTCCTTACTTCAATCAACGAACATTGTGTGCCGGAGATGTAATGTAATTGCTCTTTTTTTTGCCTATCGGATGTTAGGCATAAACATCATGGACTTGCATACATATTTACTCGTTAGCTGTATGAAGAACGTATAAAGCAGGACACAAGGAGGTGAGAAGAAAATTACAGCCTGATTATAAGACCTGCCTGGACTTGATGAAAGGTGGGAGACCCTGCGAAAGAGTAAAACCTCGTACATTGCCAAAAGATTTGGCATCCTCCTGGTAGAGTCCCTCCCATGCAACGAATATCGAAGAAGCATGGAAGAAATGTGTTTACCGTGAAAGCTCAGACTTAAAATGCAAATTAATAATTTCATATTTCCTAAAATTTAAGACGTACTCAACAGACCAACTACTGTTCAAAATCGTATGAAGCCATATATTAGGTTTCTAGATAATTAATAAAGTGGGTTATACACATCTGACCGCTCTCATCTATCTTTACCAACTCCCGCATCAACATGCACACTCGGGGTAATTGAGTGTGCATGTTTATTTTAGTACAAAACCCAAGAGAAAAGCAAAATGAGCAAATACACTGCAGTAAATAAATAAACAGCATCAGGGCTGCGTGTTTTTATTTACTGCAGGGTTTTCGGTCATTTTATTTTTCTCTTGGGTTTTGTCTGCTTAGTAGCCAGTGTGAACTTGCACTTACATGCTGCTTGCACACCAACATACATTCCAGTTCACTGTTTTTGCTTGCTGTTTATTTCAGTAGATAGTGGAAACACCAGTTCGTATGCAGGGGCGTACATACAAATCATGGGGCCCCATAGCAAAAGTCTGAATGGGCCCCCCCCAAAAAAAAAAAAAAAAATCAACAGCTGCTCTTAACTCCAGGCATGCATGTTATAGGTCAAACGATTAATTTTATAGCTAGTCTTTGATTTTTTCAGCTCTCAGCATGTATGTGCTGCTGAGAATAATAATAATTTATGCACACAAAACAATCTACTGTATACTGATCATCCTGTGAGCATAAGAAATGCCAAAATGGGCTATCAGCTATTGGCTAACAAGTAGCTGATTGATTGTCAATATATATCACAGACATTTAGCAAGGCAGAATAAATCATTGATGGCTCAGTGGTGTATATATATATATATATACATATATATATACACACACACACACCTGCAGTGCATGCAGGGCCCCCTCCACAGTGGGTGCAGCCGGGCCCCCCTCCCTAAGGTGCAAAGTGCAGCCAGAGCCATTGTAAATGAAAGTGCCAGGCTGCCAGCAGACGCTGAATAACAAGCACAGGACGCTGTTTATCGCACACAGGACGCTGTATATCGCACACAGGATGCTGTATATCACACACAGGACACTGTATATCGCACACAGGACGCTGTATATCACACACAGGACGCTGTATATCACACACAGGACGCTGTATATCGCACACAGGACGCTGTGTATCGCACACAGGGCGCTGTATATCACACACAGGACGCTGTATATCACACACAGGACGCTGTATATCACACACAGGACGCTGTATATCGCACACAGGATGCTGTGTATCGCACACAGGGCGCTGTATATCACACACAGGACGCTGTATATCGCACACAGGATGCTGTATATCGCACACAGGACGCTGTGTATCGCACACAGGGCGCTGTATATCGCACACAGGAGGCTGTATATCGCATACAGGACACTGTATATCACACACAGGATGCTGTATATCACACAGAGGACGCTGTATATCGCACACAGGACGCTGTATATCGCACACAGGACGCTGTATATCGCACACAGGACACTGTATATCGCACACAGGACGCTGTATATCGCACACAGGACACTGTATAGCGCACACAGGACGCTGTATATCGCACACAGGACACTGTATATCGCACACAGGACGCTGTATATCGCACACAGGACACTGTATATCGCACACAGGACGCTGTATATCACACACAGGATGCTGTATATCACACACAGGACGCTGTATATCACACACAGGACGCTGTATATCACACACAGGACGCTGTATATCACACACAGGACGCTGTATATCGCACACAGGACGCTGTGTATCGCACACAGGGCGCTGTATATCACACACAGGACGCTGTATATCACACACAGGACGCTGTATATCACACACAGGACGCTGTATATCGCACACAGGATGCTGTGTATCGCACACAGGGCGCTGTATATCACACACAGGACGCTGTATATCGCACACAGGATGCTGTATATCGCACACAGGACGCTGTGTATCGCACACAGGGCGCTGTATATCACACACAGGACGCTGTATATCGCACACAGGATGCTGTATATCGCATACAGGACACTGTATATCACACACAGGACGCTGTATATCACACAGAGGACACTGTATATCGCACACAGGATGCTGTATATCACACACAGGACACTGTATATCGCACACAGGACGCTGTATATCGCACACAGGATGCTGTATATCGCATACAGGACACTGTATATCACACACAGGACGCTGTATATCACACAGAGGACGCTGTATATCACACACAGGATGCTGTATATCACACACAGGACACTGTATATCGCACACAGGACGCTGTATATCGCACACAGGATGCTGTATATCACACACAGGATGCTGTATATCACACACAGGACACTGTATATCACACACAGGACGCTGTTTATCGCACACAGGACGCTGTATATCGCACACAGGATGCTGTATATCACACACAGGATGCTGTATATTGCACACAGGACGCTGTATATCACACACAGGACGCTGTATATCGCACACAGGACGCTGTATATCGCACACAGGACGCTGTATATCGCACACAGGACGCTGTATATCACACACAGGACGCTGTATATCACACACAGGACGCTGTATATCGCACACAGGACGCTGTATATCGCACACAGGACGCTGTATATCACACACAGGACGCTGTATATCGCACACAGGACGCTGTATATCACACGCAGGACGCTGTATATCGCACACAGGATGCTGTATATCACACACAGGACGCTGTATATCGCACACAGGACGCTGTATATCGCACACAGGACGCTGTATATCGCACACAGGACGCTGTATATCACACACAGGACGCTGTATATCGCACACAGGACGCTGTATATCACACGCAGGACGCTGTATATCGCACACAGGATGCTGTATATCACACACAGGACGCTGTATATCGCACACAGGACGCTGTATATCGCACACAGGACGCTGTATATCACACGCAGGACGCTGTATATCACACACAGGACGCTGTATATCGCACACAGGACGCTGTATATCGCACACAGGACGCTGTATATCACACACAGGACGCTGTATATCGCACACAGGACGCTGTGTATCGCACACAGGGCGCTGTATATCACACACAGGACGCTGTATATCGCACACAGGATGCTGTATATCGCACACAGGACACTGTATATCACACACAGGACGCTGTATATCGCACACAGGACGCTGTATATCGCACACAGGACGCTGTATATCACACACAGGACGCTGTATATCGCACACAGGACGCTGTGTATCGCACACAGGGCGCTGTATATCACACACAGGACGCTGTATATCGCACACAGGATGCTGTATATCACACACAGGACGCTGTATATCACACACAGGACGCTGTATATCACACAGAGGACGCTGTATATCGCACACAGGACGCTGTATAGCGCACACAGGACGCTGTATATCGCACACAGGACACTGTATATCGCACACAGGACGCTGTATATCGCACACAGGACACTGTATATCGCACACAGGACGCTGTATATCACACACAGGATGCTGTATATCACACACAGGATGCTGTATATCACACACAGGACACTGTATATCGCACACAGGATGCTGTATATCGCACACAGGATGCTGTATATCACACACAGGATGCTGTATATCACACACAGGACACTGTATATCACACACAGGACGCTGTTTATCGCACACAGGACGCTGTATATCGCACACAGGATGCTGTATATCACACACAGGATGCTGTATATTGCACACAGGACGCTGTATATCACACACAGGACGCTGTATATCGCACACAGGACGCTGTATATCGCACACAGGACGCTGTATATCCCACACAGGACGCTGTATATCACACACAGGACGCTGTATATCGCACACAGGACGCTGTATATCGCACACAGGATGCTGTATATCACACACAGGATGCTGTATATCACACACAGGACACTGTATATTGCACACAGGACGCTGTATATCGCACACAGGATGCTGTATATCACACACAGGATGCTGTATATCACACACAGGACACTGTATATCACACACAGGACGCTGTTTATCGCACACAGGACGCTGTATATCGCACACAGGATGCTGTATATCACACACAGGATGCTGTATATTGCACACAGGACGCTGTATATCACACACAGGACGCTGTATATCGCACACAGGACGCTGTATATCGCACACAGGACGCTGTATATCGCACACAGGACGCTGTATATCACACACAGGACGCTGTATATCACACACAGGACGCTGTATATCGCACACAGGACGCTGTATATCGCACACAGGACGCTGTATATCACACACAGGACGCTGTATATCGCACACAGGACGCTGTATATCACACGCAGGACGCTGTATATCGCACACAGGATGCTGTATATCACACACAGGACGCTGTATGTATATCGCACACAGGACGCTGTATATCGCACACAGGACGCTGTATATCGCACACAGGACGCTGTATATCACACACAGGACGCTGTATATCGCACACAGGACGCTGTATATCACACGCAGGACGCTGTATATCGCACACAGGATGCTGTATATCACACACAGGACGCTGTATATCGCACACAGGACGCTGTATATCGCACACAGGACGCTGTATATCACACGCAGGACGCTGTATATCACACACAGGACGCTGTATATCGCACACAGGACGCTGTATATCGCACACAGGACGCTGTATATCACACACAGGACGCTGTATATCGCACACAGGACGCTGTGTATCGCACACAGGGCGCTGTATATCACACACAGGACGCTGTATATCGCACACAGGATGCTGTATATCGCACACAGGACACTGTATATCACACACAGGACGCTGTATATCGCACACAGGACGCTGTATATCGCACACAGGACGCTGTATATCACACACAGGACGCTGTATATCGCACACAGGACGCTGTGTATCGCACACAGGGCGCTGTATATCACACACAGGATGCTGTATATCGCACACAGGATGCTGTATATCACACACAGGACGCTGTATATCACACACAGGACGCTGTATATCACACAGAGGACGCTGTATATCGCACACAGGACGCTGTATAGCGCACACAGGACGCTGTATATCGCACACAGGACACTGTATATCGCACACAGGACGCTGTATATCGCACACAGGACACTGTATATCGCACACAGGACGCTGTATATCACACACAGGACGCTGTATATCACACACAGGACGCTGTATATTACACACAGGACGCTGTATATCACACACAGGACGCTGTATATCACACACAGGACGCTGTATATCACACACAGGACGCTGTATATCGCACACAGGACGCTGTGTATCGCACACAGGGCGCTGTATATCACACACAGGACGCTGTATATCACACACAGGACGCTGTATATCACACACAGGACGCTGTATATCGCACACAGGATGCTGTGTATCGCACACAGGGCGCTGTATATCACACACAGGACGCTGTATATCGCACACAGGATGCTGTATATCGCACACAGGACGCTGTGTATCGCACACAGGGTGCTGTATATCGCACACAGGAGGCTGTATATCGCATACAGGACACTGTATATCACACACAGGACGCTGTATATCACACAGAGGACGCTGTATATCGCACACAGGACGCTGTATATCGCACACAGGACGCTGTATATCGCACACAGGACACTGTATATCGCACACAGGACGCTGTATATCGCACACAGGACACTGTATAGCGCACACAGGACGCTGTATATCGCACACAGGACACTGTATATCGCACACAGGACGCTGTATATCGCACACAGGACACTGTATATCGCACACAGGACGCTGTATATCACACACAGGATGCTGTATATCACACACAGGACGCTGTATATCACACACAGGACGCTGTATATCACACACAGGACGCTGTATATCGCACACAGGACGCTGTGTATCGCACACAGGGCGCTGTATATCACACACAGGACGCTGTATATCACACACAGGACGCTGTATATCACACACAGGACGCTGTATATCGCACACAGGATGCTGTGTATCGCACACAGGGCGCTGTATATCACACACAGGACGCTGTATATCGCACACAGGATGCTGTATATCGCACACAGGACGCTGTGTATCGCACACAGGGCGCTGTATATCACACACAGGACGCTGTATATCGCACACAGGATGCTGTATATCGCATACAGGACACTGTATATCACACACAGGACGCTGTATATCACACAGAGGACGCTGTATATCGCACACAGGACGCTGTATATCGCACACAGGACACTGTATATCGCACACAGGACGCTGTATATCGCACACAGGACACTGTATATCGCACACAGGACGCTGTATATCACACACAGGATGCTGTATATCACACACAGGACGCTGTATATCACACACAGGACGCTGTATATCACACACAGGACGCTGTATATCACACACAGGACGCTGTATATCGCACACAGGACGCTGTGTATCGCACACAGGGCGCTGTATATCGCACACAGGATGCTGTATATCACACACAGGATGCTGTATATCACACACAGGACGCTGTATATCGCACACAGGATGCTGTGTATCGCACACAGGGCGCTGTATATCACACACAGGATGCTGTATATCGCACACAGGATGCTGTATATCGCACACAGGACACTGTATATCACACACAGGACGCTGTATATCACACAGAGGACGCTGTATATCGCACACAGGATGCTGTATATCGCACACAGGACGCTGTATATCGCACACAGGACACTGTATATCGCACACAGGACGCTGTATATCGCACACAGGACACTGTATATCGCACACAGGACGCTGTATATCACACACAGGATGCTGTATATCACACACAGGATGCTGTATATCGCACACAGGACACTGTATATCGCACACAGGACGCTGTATATCACACACAGAACGCTGTATATCACACACAGGATGCTGTATATCGCACACAGGACACTGTATATCGCACACAGGACGCTGTATATCACACACAGGACGCTGCATATCACACACAGGATGCTGTATATCGCACACAGGACGCTGTATATCGCACACAGGACACTGTATATCACACACAGGACACTGTATATCGCACACAGGATGCTGTATATCGCACACAGGACGCTGAATATCACACACAGAATGCTGTATATCACACACAGGATGCTGTATATCGCACACAGGATGCTGTATATCACACACAGGATGCTGTATATCGCACACAGGACACTGTATATCGCACACAGGATGCTGTATATCGCACACAGGATGCTGTATATCACACACAGGATGCTGTATATCACACACAGGATGCTGTATATCACACACAGGACACTGTATATCACACAGAGGACGCTGTATATCACACACAGGACACTGTATATCACACACAGGATGCTGTATATCGCACACAGGACACTGTATATCGCACACAGGACGCTGTATATCACACACAGGATGCTGTATATCACACACAGGATGCTGTATATCGCACACAGGATGCTGTATATCACACACAGGATGCTGTATATCGCACACAGGATGCTGTATATCACACACAGGATGCTGTATATCACACACAGGACGCTGTATATCACACAGAGGACGCTGTATATCACACACAGGACACTGTATATCACACACAGGATGCTGTATATCGCACACAGGACACTGTATATCGCACACAGGACGCTGTATATCACACACAGGACGCTGTATATCACACACAGGATGCTGTATATCGCACACAGGACGCTGTATATCACACACAGGATGCTGCATATCACACACAGGATGCTGTATATCGCACACAGGATGCTGTATATCGCACACAGGACACTGTATATCGAACACAGGACACTATATCGCACACAGGACGCTGTATATTGCACACAGGACACTGTATATCACAAACATGTCGCTGTATATCGCACACAGGACGCTGTATATCACACAGAGGACGCTGTATATCACACACAGGATGCTGTATATCGCACACAGGACGCTGTATATCGCACACAGGACACTGCATATCGCACATAGGACGCTGTATATCTCACACAGGACGCTGTATATCACACACAGGACGCTGTATATCACACACAGGACGCTGTATATCGCACACAGGACACTGTATATCACACACAGGACGCTGTATATCACACAGAGGATGCTGTATATCGCACACAGGACGCTGTATATCGCACACAGGATGCTGTATATCGCACACAGGACGCTGTATATCGCTCACAGGACACTGTGTATCGCACACAGGACCCTGTATATAGCACACAGGACACTGTATATCGCGCACAGGATGCTGTATATCACACACAGGACGCTGTATATCGCACACAGGACACTGTACATCACACACAGGATGCTGTATATCGCACATAGGATGCTGTATATCACACACAGGATGCTGTATATCGCACACAGGACTCTGTATATCGAACACAGGACACTGTATATCGCACAAAGGACGCTGTATATCGCACACAGGACACTGTATATCACACACAGGATGCTGTATATCGCACACAGGACGCTGTATATCACACACAGGACGCTGCATATCACACACAGGATGCTGTATATCGCACACAGGACGCTGTATATCGCACACAGGACACTGTATATCACACACAGGACACTGTATATCGCACACAGGATGCTGTATATCGCACACAGGACGCTGAATATCACACACAGGATGCTGTATATCACACACAGGATGCTGTATATCGCACACAGGACTCTGTATATCGAACACAGGACACTGTATATCGCACACAGGACGCTGTATATTGCACACAGGACACTGTATATCACAAACAGGACGCTGTATATCGCACACAGGACGCTGTATATCACACACAGGACACTGTATATCACACACAGGATGCTGTATATCGCTGTATATCGCACACAGGACGCTGTATATCGCACACAGGACACTGTATATAGCACACAGGACACTGTATATCACACACAGGATGCTGTATATCACACACAGGACGCTGTATATCACACACAGGACACTGTATATCACACACAGGACGCTGTATATCACACACAGGATGCTGTATATCGCATACAGGACACTGTATATCACACACAGGACACTGTATATCGCACACAGGATGCGGTATATCGCACACAGGACGCTGTATATAACACACAGGATGCTGTATATTGCACACAGGACTCGGTATATGGAATAAAGGACACTGTATATCACACACAGGACGCTGTATATTGCACACAGGACACTGTATATCACACACAGGACGCTGTATATTGCACACAGGACGCTGTATATCACACACAGGACACTGTATATCACACACAGGATGCTGTATATCGCTGTATATCGCACACAGGATGCTGTATATCGCACACAGGACACTGTATATAGCACACAGGACGCTGTATATCACACACAGGATGCTGTATATCGCACACAGGACGCTGTATATCACACACAGGATGCTGTATATCACACATAGGATGCTGTATATCGCACACAGGATGCTGAATATCGCACACAGGACGCTGTATATAGCACACAGGATACTGTATATCACACACAGGACACTGTATATCACACACAGGATGCTGTATATCGCTGTAAATCTCACACAGCACAGTGAGGGGACACATTTAACAAAAAAGTCCACCCCCAGCCGGGCTCACTGAGTCACCGTCTTGTGTGTGTCCCTGTCCCTGAGTGAGAGAGGTGTTATGAATGAGTCACCGTAGGAGGCAAAAACAGAGATACTAGCTAAGTCCAGAAAACCAGAGAAGTAGGCAGCTATCGGATTGCAGACCCCTGAACCTATCAACAACAACTAGCAGTAGCCGTGGGGGGTTTCTACGGTGCCCTAGACCCCTCGATCACAGCCGGAGAACTAAATAGCCTAAAGACAGAAAGGGAAATCTAAACTGCCCCAGAGCAGACCCCAAAGCAATAGGCAGCCCCCAACATATAATGACGGTGAAGCAAGATGAAAAAACACTCACACAGATAGAAAGATAGGCTGAGCAAATGATGGGGCCCAAGCTAACTAAATAGGACAGGATAGAAAAGCTGCTGTCTGCAATCCGCCAAAAACCCTATCAAAACAAGAGCCAACAGACTGATAGGGAAAAAAGCCCTGAAGACGCTAGGCTTCAAAAAGACTATATCAGTACTCAGGTATTTTCTGAAGACAGAGCAAAAAGGAATTCAGCTCACCCCGGCAGGGAATGGCAGAAATCCAGAAAAACAAGGCAAAACAAAACCAAAACACAAATGCAAAAAGCAGAGCAAAAAACTTAGCTTTTGAGGAGCAGGAATCAGGCTGGTCTCCTAGAATCCCTCAGAGAAATCACCCGTAAGGCAGAAGGGCGTCGGCTGCCTTATATCCAGTCAGCAATTCCAGTCACCCAGTCATCATCATTCTGCTCAGGTGCTTGGTAATCAGCCTCACTACCTTCCTTCACCAGAAGAGGGAGTTCATCAGACATCAATGGTGAAGGGGAAAATGAACTCACAACAGAGAGGCTCATGATGAATGTTTTCTGGCTGCCAGGAGCCGTGGTGTTCTTATGCAAATCCAGCCAGAGACTTCAGCCAACTGCTGACCAGGAAACAAGGAAAGGGGAGCTTCAAGGGGCCCAGGCAGGGGGTATACAGCGCCGACGGCCGTCGCTTACATTTAATTAAAGGAGATAGTACTGTGTCAGCACAGCACAGCTGTCAAACTGCAGCGGCCGCCGCGGGCCCCCTCACCCATCAGGGCCCCCTTACCTCTCCGGGCCCCATAGCAGCTGCGTGGTCTGCTACTATTGATGGTACGCCCCTGTTCGTATGGTAATAAAGGATCAGGTACAGTATGTTGAAGTTGGGGGATCTGTTTGGAGGAACCATACACATTATATCATCAACGGTCATTCCAGGTAAGAATGGCAGGCGTGGCCAGCTTATATTCAATGTGTTTTGCTAGCTATCTTTTAGAGATGAGCAGATAGAGTTCACATCAGATTTCCTGTAATTCACCGTTTCACACAAATTCGAATATTTTGAAATTTGATTTTCACTTTAAAAAATAAACAAAAAACATTCACCATCATTTTATGATGCTAGACTTTCCCATAATGCACTGTAGCTATGACATCTAGCGGATTATCTCACTTTACACAGAGGTGGTCAATACCTGGGCTATCACAGATCTCTGAAGTCACTGAGTAAGTCTCTATCTTCTGTAGAATGTAAGCTCTTATGGTCAGCAGAGTCCTTTCTCTTCCTCTCTCTCTCTCTCTCTCTCTCGTAGAGTGTAAGCTCTTATGATAAGCGGGGTGTTCTCTTCCTCCCTTTTCTTCTCTCTCTCCTGTAGAGTGTAAGCTCTTATGGTCAGTGGAGTTCTTTCTATTCTTCTCTCTCTCCTGTAGAGCGTAAGCTCTTATGGCCAGTGGAATTCTCTATCTTCTTATTCTCTCTTCTGTAGAGTGTAAGCTCTTATGGCCAGTGGAGTTCTATCTTTTCTTCTCTCTCTCCAGTAGAGTGTAAGCTCTTATGGCCAGTGGAGTTCTCTCTCTTCTCTCTCTCCGGTAGAGTGTAAGCTCTTATGGCCAGTGGAGTTCTCTCTCTTCTCTCTCTCCGGTAGAGTGTAAGCTCTTATGGTCAGTGGAGTTTTCTTCTCTCTCTCCTGTAGAGTGTAAGCTCTTATGGTCAGTGGAGTTCTCTATCTTCTTATTCTCTCTTCTGTAGAGTGTAAGCTCTTATGGACAGTGGAGTTATCTCTCTTCTTCTCTCTCCTGTAGAGTGTAAGTTCTTAGGGCCCCATCACACATAGCGACTCACCAGTGATCCTGACAATGATATGAACTTGTCAGGATCGCTGGTGTGTCGCTACATGATTGCTGGTGAGCTGCCAAACAGGCAGATCTAAGCAGCGATCAGGACAGCGACACGCGGGTAACAAGCGACGCACGTCGCTTAGTTACACGCAGTGTACGTTAAGATACCAGCACGCTGGTGCAGGGAGCTGGTAACCAAGCTAAACACCGGATTTCTAAGCGCTGCGCGGCGCTTAGAAACCCGATGTTTATCTTGGTTACCAGCTCCCTGCCCCAGCGTGCTGGTATCTAATGTACACATCGGGTTTCTAAGCGCCGCGCGTCGCTTGTTACCCGCATGTCGCTGTCCTGATCGCTGCTGAGATCTGCCTGTTTGGCAGCTCACCAACGATGCATGCTGGCCAGTGGGAGACCAACGATCAAAGAAATGCCCAGGCCATTCGAGCATGATCAGCGATACCGGCAGGGGGGCCGGTCGCTGATAAGTGTCACACACAGCGATCTCACTCGTGAGATCGCTGTTGCATCACAAAACTTGTGACTCAGCAGTGATCTCGCTAGCGAGATCGCTGTGTGTGACGGGGGCTTTATGGTCAGCGGGGTCCTCTCTCTTCTTCTGTCTCTCCTGTAGCGTACAAGGCAAGAAGGCAATATGTGTCAATTTGACTTCCATTAGAATCCTGCTGGCTTATGTAGGGATTTAGGTGATAACCAACCTGATACAACGTGATCCTCTAACTGACCTGTTATTTTAGTGATAAGAATTAGTGATGAGCAAACATGCTCAGATAAAGTGTTATTCGAGCATGCTCTGGTGCTAATCGAGTATCTTTGGTGTGCTCTAAAAATATGTATGAGTCCCCACGGCTGTTTAACAGCCGCAACACATGTAGGGATTGTGTGTTTGTTAGACAATCCCTACATGTGTTGCAGCTGTCGAGCAGAAATGTGATATGCAGCTGCCGGGACTTCAACTTCTTTCGAGCATGTCGAAGTCACTCGGTTAGCACACGAGCATGCTCGGATAATGCCTTATCCGAATACATTCGCTTATCACTAATAATAATAATCAATTCTTTAGCTTTTTAATAATAATTCAATTCTTAAGTTTTTAGCATGAAGACCTTTTTTTTAATTAATATTGTTCTTGAGTTGCAGAAAGGCTCATGATTAGGGATGAGCGGAACCATGGATCTTTGGGTTTGTTGGGTTCGAGCGATCTTTAGTCCAAAGTTTGGTTTGGGTACCAGAACTCTACTCAAACTTGAATCCAAACCCCATAGAAGTCAATGGGGACTCAAACTTTGGTTGTGTGCTGCTCACTCTCTCTCTCTCTCTCTCTCTCGGCATCCGAGTTCCGAAAACTGAAAAGGACTTGTTCGGAGTTCATCACTGGACACTTGTTGTCTAGTACTAACCCTGAACTTTACTCTTTGGATTCTCTCATCTCTACTGATGATCCCCACTACCCTCTATATAAATCACTGTGTTGCAGCAGGCAGATGCCTTTAATTCTAAGGTTAAAGCCAAGAATAGAGTTGAGCGAAACGGGTCGAAAAAATTCAAAAGTCGCCGACTTTTGGCAAAGTCGGGTTTCATGAAACGAAACCCGACCCTAGGATGAGGTCGGCCACGAGGTCGGCGACTTACGCGCCAAAGTCGCGTTTCAAAAGTTTGTTTTGCGCTCTTTTTCAGCCAATCAGGATCCACGGACACTGTGGGCAACGTGATGACCTAGGCACGGGTCACCACCATCTTTCAGAAGGGCATGCAAGTGATTGGCTTGCTTTGGTGGGCGTCACAGGGGGTATAAAAGGGCGTGCACGCCGACCGCCATCTTACTTCTGCCGATCTTAGTATAGGGAGAGGTTGCTGCTGATTCTGTAGGGAGAGCGTTAGGCAGGGAAGAAGACAAAAAAACTGCTTCTGCTGCTAGCGATTTGGCCTGCACAACACACAAGTCACTGTGTGTGCAGTGCAAGGGGAGGCTATATTGTGGTGTATCAGTGGTGTTGGTTGTTGGGCTGCCTTTTAAGGCTTCCTGACACGCTGGCATTGCTGTTTACCCACTGCTCCGCAAACTGCTTTTTTAAAAGCAATCCAATCTCCCTTATCCTCTCGTCACTTTGGTCACAGGCAGCTGTGCCATCGAGCGTGTCACATAGCACTCAGATATCAGTGGGCCGCACACAATCCACAAGTGTCCAGTGTCCAAAAGTGTACGCAGAGATTCAAAATCTCCATTATCCTCTCGTCACTTTGGTCACAGGCAGCTGTGCCATCGAGCGTGTCACATAGCGCTCAGATATCAGTGGGCCGCACACAATCCACAAGTGTCCAGTGTCCAAAAGTGTACGCAGAGATTCAAAATCTCCATTATCCTCTCGTCACTTTGGTCACAGGCAGCTGTGCCATCGAGCGTGTCACATAGCGCTCAGATATCAGTGGGCCGCACACAATCCACAAGTGTCCACTGTCCACAAGTGTACGCAGAGATTCAAAATCTCCATTATCCTCTCGTCACTTTGGTCACAGGCAGCTGTGCCATCGAGCGTGTCACATAGCGCTCAGATATCAGTGGGCCGCACACAATCCACAAGTGTCCACTGTCCACAAGTGTACGCAGAGATTCAAAATCTCCATTATCCTCTCGTCACTTTGGTCACAGGCAGCTGTGCCATCGAGCGTGTCACATAGCGCTCAGATATCAGTGGGCCGCACACAATCCACAAGTGTCCACTGTCCACAAGTGTACGCAGAGATTCAAAATCTCCATTATCCTCTCGTCACTTTGGTCACAGGCAGCTGTGCCATCGAGCGTGTCACATAGCGCTCAGATATCAGTGGGCCGCACACAATCCACAAGTGTCCAGTGTCCAAAAGTGTACGCAGAGATTCAAAATCTCCATTATCCTCTCGTCACTTTGGTCACAGGCAGCTGTGCCATCGAGCGTGTCACATAGCGCTCAGATATCAGTGGGCCGCACACAATCCACAAGTGTCCAGTGTCCAAAAGTGTACGCAGAGATTCAAAATCTCCATTATCCTCTCGTCACTTTGGTCACAGGCAGCTGTGCCATCGAGCGTGTCACATAGCGCTCAGATATCAGTGGGCCGCACACAATCCACAAGTGTCCAGTGTCCAAAAGTGCACGCAGAGATTCAAAATCTCCATTATCCTCTCGTCACTTTGGTCACAGGCAGCTGTGCCATCGAGCGTGTCACATAGCGCTCAGATATCAGTGGGCCGCACACAATCCACAAGTGTCCACTGTCCACAAGTGTACGCAGAGATTCAAAATCTCCATTATCCTCTCGTCACTTTGGTCACAGGCAGCTGTGCCATCGAGCGTGTCACATAGCGCTCAGATATCAGTGGGCCGCACACAATCCACAAGTGTCCAGTGTCCAAAAGTGTACGCAGAGATTCAAAATCTCCATTATCCTCTCGTCACTTTGGTCACAGGCAGCTGTGCCATCGAGCGTGTCACATAGCGCTCAGATATCAGTGGGCCGCACACAATCCACAAGTGTCCACTGTCCACAAGTGTACGCAGAGATTCAAAATCTCCATTATCCTCTCGTCACATTGGTCACAGGCAGCTGTGCCATCGAGCGTGTCACATAGCTCTCAGATATCAGTGGGCCGCACACAATCCACAAGTGTCCACTGTCCACAAGTGTACGCAGAGATTCAAAATCTCCATTATCCTCTCGTCACTTTGGTCACAGGCAGCTGTGCCATCAAGCGTGTCACATAGCGCTCAGATATCAGTGGGCCGCACACAATCCACAAGTGTCCAGTGTCCAAAAGTGTACGCAGAGATTCAAAATCTCCATTATCCTCTCGTCACTTTGGTCACAGGCAGCTGTGCCATCGAGCGTGTCACATAGCGCTCAGATATCAGTGGGCCGCACACAATCCACAAGTGTCCACTGTCCAAAAGTGTACGCAGAGATTCAAAATCTCCATTATCCTCTCGTCACTTTGGTCACAGGCAGCTGTGCCATCGAGCGTGTCACATAGCGCTCAGATATCAGTGGGCCACACACAATCCACAAGTGTCCAGTGTCCAAAAGTGTACGCAGAGATTCAAAATCTCCATTATCCTCTCGTCACTTTGGTCACAGGCAGCTGTGCCATCGAGCGTGTCACATAGCGCTCAGATATCAGTGGGCCGCACACAATCCACAAGTGTCCACTGTCCACAAGTGTACGCAGAGATTCAAAATCTCCATTATCCTCTCGTCACTTTGGTCACAGGCAGCTGTGCCATCGAGCGTGTCACATAGCGCTCAGATATCAGTGGGCCGCACACAATCCACAAGTGTCCACTGTCCACAAGTGTACGCAGAGATTCAAAATCTCCATTATCCTCTCGTCACTTTGGTCACAGGCAGCTGTGCCATCGAGCGTGTCACATAGCGCTCAGATATCAGTGGGCCGCACACAATCCACAAGTGTCCACTGTCCACAAGTGTACGCAGAGATTCAAAATCTCCATTATCCTCTCGTCACTTTGGTCACAGGCAGCTGTGCCATCGAGCGTGTCACATAGCGCTCAGATATCAGTGGGCCGCACACAATCCACAAGTGTCCAGTGTCCAAAAGTGTACGCAGAGATTCAAAATCTCCATTATCCTCTCGTCACTTTGGTCACAGGCAGCTGTGCCATCGAGCGTGTCACATAGCGCTCAGATATCAGTGGGCCGCACACAATCCACAAGTGTCCACTGTCCAAAAGTGTACGCAGAGATTCAAAATCTCCATTATCCTCTCGTCACTTTGGTCACAGGCAGCTGTGCCATCGAGCGTGTCACATAGCGCTCAGATATCAGTGGGCCGCACACAATCCACAAGTGTCCAGTGTCCAAAAGTGTACGCAGAGATTCAAAATCTCCATTATCCTCTCGTCACTTTGGTCACAGGCAGCTGTGCCATCGAGCGTGTCACATAGCGCTCAGATATCAGTGGGCCGCACACAATCCACAAGTGTCCACTGTCCACAAGTGTACGCAGAGATTCAAAATCTCCCTTATCCTCTCGTCACTTTGGTCACAGGCAGCTGTGCCATCGAGCGTGTCACATAGCGCTCAGATATCAGTGGGCCGCACACAATCTACAAGTGTCCAGTGTCCAAAAGTGTACGCAGAGATTCAAAATCTCCATTATCCTCTCGTCACTTTGGTCACAGGCAGCTGTGCCATCGAGCGTGTCACATAGCGCTCAGATATCAGTGGGCCGCACACAATCCACAAGTGTCCAGTGTCCAAAAGTGTACGCAGAGATTCAAAATCTCCATTATCCTCTCGTCACTTTGGTCACAGGCAGCTGTGCCATCGAGCGTGTCACATAGCGCTCAGATATCAGTGGGCCGCACACAATCCACAAGTGTCCACTGTCCACAAGTGTACGCAGAGATTCAAAATCTCCATTATCCTCTCGTCACTTTGGTCACAGGCAGCTGTGCCATCGAGCATGTCACATAGCGCTCAGATATCAGTGGGCCTCACACAATCCACAAGTGTCCAGTGTCCAAAAGTGTACGCAGAGATTCAAAATCTCCATTATCCTCTCGTCACTTTGGTCACAGGCAGCTGTGCCATCGAGCGTGTCACATAGCGCTCAGATATCAGTGGGCCTCACACAATCCACAAGTGTCCACTGTCCACAAGTGTACGCAGAGATTCAAAATCTCCATTATCCTCTCGTCACTTTGGTCACAGGCAGCTGTGCCATCGAGCGTGTCACATAGCGCTCAGATATCAGTGGGACGCACACAATCCACAAGTGTCCACTGTCCACAAGTGTACGCAGAGATTCAAAATCTCCATTATCCTCTCGTCACTTTGGTCACAGGCAGCTGTGCCATCGAGTGTGTCACATAGCGCTCAGATATCAGCGGGCCGCACACAATCCACAAGTGTCCACTGTCCACAAGTGTACGCAGAGATTCAAAATCTCCATTATCCTCTCGTCACTTTGGTCACAGGCAGCTGTGCCATCGAGCGTGTCACATAGCGCTCAGATATCAGTGGGCCGCACACAATCCACAAGTGTCCAGTGTCCAAAAGTGTACGCAGACATTCAAAATCTCCATTATCCTCTCGTCACTTTGGTCACAGGCAGCTGTGCCATCGAGCGTGTCACATAGCGCTCAGATATCAGTGGGCCGCACACAATCCACAAGTGTCCACTGTCCACAAAAGTACGCAGAGATTCAAAATCTCCATTATCCTCTCGTCACTTTGGTCACAGGCAGCTGTGCCATCGAGCGTGTCACATAGCGCTCAGATATCAATGGGCCGCACACAATCCACAAGTGTCCACTGTCCACAAGTGTACGCAGAGATTCAAAATCTCCATTATCCTCTCGTCACTTTGGTCACAGGCAGCTGTGCCATCGAGCGTGTCACATAGCGCTCAGATATCAGTGGGCCGCACACAATCCACAAGTGTCCAGTGTCCAAAAGTGTACGCAGAGATTCAAAATCTCATTATCCTCTCGTCACTTTGGTCACAGGCAGCTGTGCCATCGAGCGTGTCACATAGCGCTCAGATATCAGTGGGCCGCACACAATCCACATGTGTCCAGTGTCCAAAAGTGTACGCAGAGATTCAAAATCTCCATTGTCCTCTCGTCACTTTGGTCACAGGCAGCTGTGCCATCGAGCGTGTCACATAGCGCTCAGATATCAGTGGGCCGCACACAATCCACAAGTGTCCACTGTCCACAAGTGTACGCAGAGATTCAAAATCTCCATTATCCTCTCGTCACTTTGGTCACAGGCAGCTGTGCCATCGAGCGTGTCACATAGCGCTCAGATATCAGTGGGCCGCACACAATCCACAAGTGTCCACTGTCCACAAGTGTACGCAGAGATTCAAAATCTCCATTATCCTCTCGTCACTTTGGTCACAGGCAGCTGTGCCATCAAGCGTGTCACATAGCGCTCAGATATCAGTGGGCCGCACACAATCCACAAGTGTCCAGTGTCCAAAAGTGTACGCAGAGATTCAAAATCTCCATTATCCTCTCGTCACTTTGGTCACAGGCAGCTGTGCCATCGAGCGTGTCACATAGCGCTCAGATATCAGTGGGCCGCACACAATCCACAAGTGTCCAGTGTCCAAAAGTGTACGCAGAGATTCAAAATCTCCATTATCCTCTCGTCACTTTGGTCACAGGCAGCTGTGCCATCGAGCGTGTCACATAGCGCTCAGATATCAGTGGGCCGCACACAATCCACAAGTGTCCAGTGTCCAAAAGTGTACGCAGAGATTCAAAATCTCCATTATCCTTTCGTCACTTTGGTCACAGGCAGCTGTGCCATCGAGCGTGTCACATAGCGCTCAGATATCAGTGGGCCGCACACAATCCACAAGTGTCCACTGTCCACAAGTGTACGCAGAGATTCAAAATCTCCATTATCCTCTCGTCACTTTGGTCACAGGCAGCTGTGCCATCGAGCGTGTCACATAGCGCTCAGATATCAGTGGGCCGCACACAATCCACAAGTGTCCACTGTCCACAAGTGTACACAGAGATTCAAAATCTCCATTATCCTCTCGTCACTTTGGTCACAGGCAGCTGTGCCATCGAGCGTGTCACATAGCGCTCAGATATCAGTGGGCCGCACACAATCCACAAGTGTCCAGTGTCCAAAAGTGTACGCAGAGATTCAAAATCTTCATTATCCTCTCGTCACTTTGGTCACAGGCAGCTGTGCCATCGAGCGTGTCACATAGCGCTCAGATATCAGTGGGCTGCACACAATCCACAAGTGTCCACTGTCCAAAAGTGTACGCAGAGATTCAAAATCTCCATTATCCTCTCGTCACTTTGGTCACAGGCAGCTGTGCCATCGAGCGTGTCACATAGCGCTCAGATATCAGTGGGCCGCACACAATCCACAAGTGTCCAGTGTCCAAAAGTGTACGCAGAGATTCAAAATCTCCATTATCCTCTCGTCACTTTGGTCACAGGCAGCTGTGCCATCGAGCGTGTCACATAGCGCTCAGATATCAGTGGGCCGCACACAATCCACAAGTGTCCACTGTCCACAAGTGTACGCAGAGATTCAAAATCTCCATTATCCTCTCGTCACTTTGGTCACAGGCAGCTGTGCCATCGAGCGTGTCACATAGCGCTCAGATATCAGTGGGCCGCACACAATCCACAAGTGTCCAGTGTCCAAAAGTGTACGCAGAGATTCAAAATCTCCATTATCCTCTCGTCACTTTGGTCACAGGCAGCTGTGCCATCGAGCGTGTCACATAGCGCTCAGATATCAGTGGGCCGCACACAATCTACAAGTGTCCAGTGTCCAAAAGTGTACGCAGAGATTCAAAATCTCCATTATCCTCTCGTCACTTTGGTCACAGGCAGCTGTGCCATCGAGCGTGTCACATAGCGCTCAGATATCAGTGGGCCGCACACAATCCACAAGTGTCCACTGTCCACAAGTGTACGCAGAGATTCAAAATCTCCATTATCCTCTCGTCACTTTGGTCACAGGCAGCTGTGCCATCGAGCGTGTCACATAGCGCTCAGATATCAGTGGGCCGCACACAATCCACAAGTGTCCAGTGTCCAAAAGTGTACGCAGAGATTCAAAATCTCCATTATCCTCTCGTCACTTTGGTCACAGGCAGCTGTGCCATCGAGCGTGTCACATAGCGCTCAGATATCAGTGGGCCGCACACAATCCACAAGTGTCCACTGTCCACAAGTGTACGCAGAGATTCAAAATCTCCATTATCCTCTCGTCACTTTGGTCACAGGCAGCTGTGCCATCGAGCGTGTCACATAGCGCTCAGATATCAGTGGGCCGCACACAATCCACAAGTGTCCACTGTCCACAAGTGTACGCAGAGATTCAAAATCTCCATTATCCTCTCGTCACTTTGGTCACAGGCAGCTGTGCCATCGAGCGTGTCACATAGCGCTCAGATATCAGTGGGCCTCACACAATCCACAAGTGTCCAGTGTCCAAAAGTGTACGCAGAGATTCAAAATCTCCATTATCCTCTCGTCACTTTGGTCACAGGCAGCTGTGCCATCGAGCGTGTCACATAGCGCTCAGATATCAGTGGGCCTCACACAATCCACAAGTGTCCACTGTCCACAAGTGTACGCAGAGATTCAAAATCTCCATTATCCTCTCGTCACTTTGGTCACAGGCAGCTGTGCCATCGAGCGTGTCACATAGCGCTCAGATATCAGTGGGCCGCACACAATCCACAAGTGTCCAGTGTCCAAAAGTGTACGCAGAGATTCAAAATCTCCATTATCCTCTCGTCACTTTGGTCACAGGCAGCTGTGCCATCGAGCGTGTCACATAGCGCTCAGATATCAGTGGGCCGCACACAATCCACAAGTGTCCACTGTCCACAAGTGTACGCAGAGATTCAAAATCTCCATTATCCTCTCGTCACTTTGGTCACAGGCAGCTGTGCCATCGAGTGTGTCACATAGCGCTCAGATATCAGCGGGCCGCACACAATCCACAAGTGTCCACTGTCCACAAGTGTACGCAGAGATTCAAAATCTCCATTATCCTCTCGTCACTTTGGTCACAGGCAGCTGTGCCATCGAGCGTGTCACATAGCGCTCAGATATCAGTGGGCCGCACACAATCCACAAGTGTCCAGTGTCCAAAAGTGCACGCAGAGATTCAAAATCTCCATTATCCTCTCGTCACTTTGGTCACAGGCAGCTGTGCCATCGAGCGTGTCACGTAGCGCTCAGATATCAGTGGGCCGCACACAATCCACAAGTGTCCAGTGTCCAAAAGTGTACGCAGACATTCAAAATCTCCATTATCCTCTCGTCACTTTGGTCACAGGCAGCTGTGCCATCGAGCGTGTCTCATATATCGCTCAGATATCAGTGGGCCGCACACAATCCACAAGTGTCCACTGTCCACAAGTGTACGCAGAGATTCAAAATCTCCATTATCCTCTCGTCACTTTGGTCACAGGCAGCTGTGCCATCGAGCGTGTCACATAGCGCTCAGATATCAATGGGCCGCACACAATCCACAAGTGTCCACTGTCCACAAGTGTACGCAGAGATTCAAAATCTCCATTATCCTCTCGTCACTTTGGTCACAGGCAGCTGTGCCATCGAGCGTGTCACATAGCGCTCAGATATCAGTGGGCCGCACACAATCCACAAGTGTCCAGTGTCCAAAAGTGCACGCAGAGATTCAAAATCTCCATTATCCTCTCGTCACTTTGGTCACAGGCAGCTGTGCCATCGAGCGTGTCACATAGCGCTCAGATATCAGTGGGCCGCACACAATCCACAAGTGTCCAGTGTCCAAAAGTGTACGCAGACATTCAAAATCTCCATTATCCTCTCGTCACTTTGGTCACAGGCAGCTGTGCCATTGAGCGTGTCACATAGCGCTCAGATATCAGTGGGCCGCACACAATCCACAAGTGTCCACTGTCCACAAGTGTACGCAGAGATTCAAAATCTCCATTATCCTCTCGTCACTTTGGTCACAGGCAGCTGTGCCATCGAGCGTGTCACATAGCGCTCAGATATCAATGGGCCGCACACAATCCACAAGTGTCCACTGTCCACAAGTGTACGCAGAGATTCAAAATCTCCATTATCCTCTCGTCACTTTGGTCACAGGCAGCTGTGCCATCGAGCGTGTCACATAGCTCTCAGATATCAGTGGGCCGCACACAATCCACAAGTGTCCAGTGTACAAAAGTGTACGCAGAGATTCAAAATCTCATTATCCTCTCGTCACTTTGGTCACAGGCAGCTGTGCCATCGAGCGTGTCACATAGCGCTCAGATATCAGTGGGCCGCACACAATCCACAAGTGTCCAGTGTCCAAAAGTGTGCGCAGAGATTCAAAATCTCCATTGTCCTCTCGTCACTTTGGTCACAGGCAGCTGTGCCATCGAGCGTGTCACATAGCGCTCAGATATCAGTGGGCCGCACACAATCCACAAGTGTCCACTGTCCACAAGTGTACGCAGAGATTCAAAATCTCCATTATCCTCTCGTCACTTTGGTCACAGGCAGCTGTGCCATCGAGCGTGTCACATAGCGCTCAGATATCAGTGGGCCGCACACAATCCACAAGTGTCCACTGTCCACAAGTGTACGCAGAGATTCAAAATCTCCATTATCCTCTCGTCACTTTGGTCACAGGCAGCTGTGCCATCGAGCGTGTCACATAGCGCTCAGATATCAGTGGGCCGCACACAATCCACAAGTGTCCACTGTCCACAAGTGTACGCAGAGATTCAAAATCTCCATTATCCTCTCGTCACTTTGGTCACAGGCAGCTGTGCCATCGAGCGTGTTACATAGCGCTCAGATATCAGTGGGCCGCACACAATCCACAAGTGTCCACTGTCCACAAGTGTACGCAGAGATTCAAAATCTCCATTATCCTCTCGTCACTTTGGTCACAGGCAGCTGTGCCATCGAGCGTGTCACATAGCGCTCAGATATCAGTGGGCCGCACACAATCCACAAGTGTCCAGTGTCCAAAAGTGTACGCAGAGATTCAAAATCTCCATTATCCTCTCGTCACTTTGGTCACAGGCAGCTGTGCCATCGAGCGTGTCACAGAGCGCTCAGATATCAGTGGGCTGCACACAATCCACAAGTGTCCACTGTCCAAAAGTGTACGCAGAGATTCAAAATCTCCATTATCCTCTCGTCACTTTGGTCACAGGCAGCTGTGCCATCGAGCGTGTCACATAGCGCTCAGATATCAGTGTGCCGCACACAATCCACAAGTGTCCAGTGTCCAAAAGTGTACGCAGAGATTCAAAATCTCCATTATCCTCTCGTCACTTTGGTCACAGGCAGCTGTGCCATCGAGCGTGTCACATAGCGCTCAGATATCAGTGGGCCGCACACAATCCACAAGTGTCCACTGTCCACAAGTGTACGCAGAGATTCAAAATCTCCATTATCCTCTCGTCACTTTGGTCACAGGCAGCTGTGCCATCGAGCGTGTCACATAGCGCTCAGATATCAGTGGGCCGCACACAATCCACAAGTGTCCAGTGTCCAAAAGTGTACGCAGAGATTCAAAATCTCCATTATCCTCTCGTCACTTTGGTCACAGGCAGCTGTGCCATCGAGCGTGTCACATAGCGCTCAGATATCAGTGGGCCGCACACAATCCACAAGTGTCCACTGTCCACAAGTGTACGCAGAGATTCAAAATCTCCATTATCCTCTCGTCACTTTGGTCACAGGCAGCTGTGCCATCGAGCGTGTCACATAGCGCTCAGATATCAGTGGGCCGCACACAATCCACAAGTGTCCAGTGTCCAAAAGTGTACGCAGACATTCAAAATCTCCATTATCCTCTCGTCACTTTGGTCACAGGCAGCTGTGCCATCGAGCGTGTCACATAGCGCTCAGATATCAGTGGGCCGCACACAATCCACAAGTGTCCACTGTCCACAAAAGTACGCAGAGATTCAAAATCTCCATTATCCTCTCGTCACTTTGGTCACAGGCAGCTGTGCCATCGAGCGTGTCACATAGCGCTCAGATATCAATGGGCCGCACACAATCCACAAGTGTCCACTGTCCACAAGTGTACGCAGAGATTCAAAATCTCCATTATCCTCTCGTCACTTTGGTCACAGGCAGCTGTGCCATCGAGCGTGTCACATAGCGCTCAGATATCAGTGGGCCGCACACAATCCACAAGTGTCCAGTGTCCAAAAGTGTACGCAGAGATTCAAAATCTCATTATCCTCTCGTCACTTTGGTCACAGGCAGCTGTGCCATCGAGCGTGTCACATAGCGCTCAGATATCAGTGGGCCGCACACAATCCACATGTGTCCAGTGTCCAAAAGTGTACGCAGAGATTCAAAATCTCCATTGTCCTCTCGTCACTTTGGTCACAGGCAGCTGTGCCATCGAGCGTGTCACATAGCGCTCAGATATCAGTGGGCCGCACACAATCCACAAGTGTCCACTGTCCACAAGTGTACGCAGAGATTCAAAATCTCCATTATCCTCTCGTCACTTTGGTCACAGGCAGCTGTGCCATCGAGCGTGTCACATAGCGCTCAGATATCAGTGGGCCGCACACAATCCACAAGTGTCCACTGTCCACAAGTGTACGCAGAGATTCAAAATCTCCATTATCCTCTCGTCACTTTGGTCACAGGCAGCTGTGCCATCAAGAGTGTCACATAGCGCTCAGATATCAGTGGGCCGCACACAATCCACAAGTGTCCAGTGTCCAAAAGTGTACGCAGAGATTCAAAATCTCCATTATCCTCTCGTCACTTTGGTCACAGGCAGCTGTGCCATCGAGCGTGTCACATAGCGCTCAGATATCAATGGGCCGCACACAATCCACAAGTGTCCACTGTCCACAAGTGTACGCAGAGATTCAAAATCTCCATTATCCTCTCGTCACTTTGGTCACAGGCAGCTGTGCCATCGAGCGTGTCACATAGCGCTCAGATATCAGTGGGCCGCACACAATCCACAAGTGTCCAGTGTACAAAAGTGTACGCAGAGATTCAAAATCTCATTATCCTCTCGTCACTTTGGTCACAGGCAGCTGTGCCATCGAGCGTGTCACATAGCGCTCAGATATCAGTGGGCCGCACACAATCCACAAGTGTCCAGTGTCCAAAAGTGTGCGCAGAGATTCAAAATCTCCATTGTCCTCTCGTCACTTTGGTCACAGGCAGCTGTGCCATCGAGCGTGTCACATAGCGCTCAGATATCAGTGGGCCGCACACAATCCACAAGTGTCCACTGTCCACAAGTGTACGCAGAGATTCAAAATCTCCATTATCCTCTCGTCACTTTGGTCACAGGCAGCTGTGCCATCGAGCGTGTCACATAGCGCTCAGATATCAGTGGGCCGCACACAATCCACAAGTGTCCACTGTCCACAAGTGTACGCAGAGATTCAAAATCTCCATTATCCTCTCGTCACTTTGGTCACAGGCAGCTGTGCCATCGAGCGTGTCACATAGCGCTCAGATATCAGTGGGCCGCACACAATCCACAAGTGTCCACTGTCCAAAAGTGTACGCAGAGATTCAAAATCTCCATTATCCTCTCGTCACTTTGGTCACAGGCAGCTGTGCCATCGAGCGTGTTACATAGCGCTCAGATATCAGTGGGCCGCACACAATCCACAAGTGTCCACTGTCCACAAGTGTACGCAGAGATTCAAAATCTCCATTATCCTCTCGTCACTTTGGTCACAGGCAGCTGTGCCATCGAGCGTGTCACATAGCGCTCAGATATCAGTGGGCCGCACACAATCCACAAGTGTCCAGTGTCCAAAAGTGTACGCAGAGATTCAAAATCTCCATTATCCTCTCGTCACTTTGGTCACAGGCAGCTGTGCCATCGAGCGTGTCACAGAGCGCTCAGATATCAGTGGGCTGCACACAATCCACAAGTGTCCACTGTCCAAAAGTGTACGCAGAGATTCAAAATCTCCATTATCCTCTCGTCACTTTGGTCACAGGCAGCTGTGCCATCGAGTGTGTCACATAGCGCTCAGATATCAGTGTGCCGCACACAATCCACAAGTGTCCAGTGTCCAAAAGTGTACGCAGAGATTCAAAATCTCCATTATCCTCTCGTCACTTTGGTCACAGGCAGCTGTGCCATCGAGCGTGTCACATAGCGCTCAGATATCAGTGGGCCGCACACAATCCACAAGTGTCCACTGTCCAAAAGTGTACGCAGAGATTCAAAATCTCCATTATCCTCTCGTCACTTTGGTCACAGGCAGCTGTGCCATCAAGCGTGTCACATAGCGCTCAGATATCAGTGGGCCGCACACAATCCACAAGTGTCCAGTGTCCAAAAGTGTACGCAGAGATTCAAAATCTCCATTATCCTCTCGTCACTTTGGTCACAGGCAGCTGTGCCATCGAGCGTGTCACATAGCGCTCAGATATCAGTGGGCCGCACACAATCCACAAGGGTCCACTGTCCAAAAGTGTACGCAGAGATTCAAAATCTCCATTATCCTCTCGTCACTTTGGTCACAGGCAGCTGTGCCATCGAGCGTGTCACATAGCGCTCAGATATCAGTGGGCCACACACAATCCACAAGTGTCCAGTGTCCAAAAGTGTACGCAGAGATTCAAAATCTCCATTATCCTCTCGTCACTTTGGTCACAGGCAGCTGTGCCATCGAGCGTGTCACATAGCGCTCAGATATCAGTGGGCCGCACACAATCCACAAGTGTCCACTGTCCACAAGTGTACGCAGAGATTCAAAATCTCCATTATCCTCTCGTCACTTTGGTCACAGGCAGCTGTGCCATCGAGCGTGTCACATAGCGCTCAGATATCAGTGGGCCGCACACAATCCACAAGTGTCCACTGTCCACAAGTGTACGCAGAGATTCAAAATCTCCATTATCCTCTCGTCACTTTGGTCACAGGCAGCTGTGCCATCGAGCGTGTCACATAGCGCTCAGATATCAGTGGGCCGCACACAATCCACAAGTGTCCACTGTCCACAAGTGTACGCAGAGATTCAAAATCTCCATTATCCTCTCGTCACTTTGGTCACAGGCAGCTGTGCCATCGAGCGTGTCACATAGCGCTCAGATATCAGTGGGCCGCACACAATCCACAAGTGTCCAGTGTCCAAAAGTGTACGCAGAGATTCAAAATCTCCATTATCCTCTCGTCACTTTGGTCACAGGCAGCTGTGCCATCGAGCGTGTCACATAGCGCTCAGATATCAGTGGGCCGCACACAATCCACAAGTGTCCACTGTCCAAAAGTGTACGCAGAGATTCAAAATCTCCATTATCCTCTCGTCACTTTGGTCACAGGCAGCTGTGCCATCGAGCGTGTCACATAGCGCTCAGATATCAGTGGGCCGCACACAATCCACAAGTGTCCAGTGTCCAAAAGTGTACGCAGAGATTCAAAATCTCCATTATCCTCTCGTCACTTTGGTCACAGGCAGCTGTGCCATCGAGCGTGTCACATAGCGCTCAGATATCAGTGGGCCGCACACAATCCACAAGAGTCCACTGTCCACAAGTGTACGCAGAGATTCAAAATCTCCCTTATCCTCTCGTCACTTTGGTCACAGGCAGCTGTGCCATCGAGCGTGTCACATAGCGCTCAGATATCAGTGGGCCGCACACAATCTACAAGTGTCCAGTGTCCAAAAGTGTACGCAGAGATTCAAAATCTCCATTATCCTCTCGTCACTTTGGTCACAGGCAGCTGTGCCATCGAGCGTGTCACATAGCGCTCAGATATCAGTGGGCCGCACACAATCCACAAGTGTCCAGTGTCCAAAAGTGTACGCAGAGATTCAAAATCTCCATTATCCTCTCGTCACTTTGGTCACAGGCAGCTGTGCCATCGAGCGTGTCACATAGCGCTCAGATATCAGTGGGCCGCACACAATCCACAAGTGTCCACTGTCCACAAGTGTACGCAGAGATTCAAAATCTCCATTATCCTCTCGTCACTTTGGTCACAGGCAGCTGTGCCATCGAGCGTGTCACATAGCGCTCAGATATCAGTGGGCCTCACACAATCCACAAGTGTCCAGTGTCCAAAAGTGTACGCAGAGATTCAAAATCTCCATTATCCTCTCGTCACTTTGGTCACAGGCAGCTGTGCCATCGAGCGTGTCACATAGCGCTCAGATATCAGTGGGCCTCACACAATCCACAAGTGTCCACTGTCCACAAGTGTACGCAGAGATTCAAAATCTCCATTATCCTCTCGTCACTTTGGTCACAGGCAGCTGTGCCATCGAGCGTGTCACATAGCGCTCAGATATCAGTGGGCCGCACACAATCCACAAGTGTCCACTGTCCACAAGTGTACGCAGAGATTCAAAATCTCCATTATCCTCTCGTCACTTTGGTCACAGGCAGCTGTGCCATCGAGTGTGTCACATAGCGCTCAGATATCAGCGGGCCGCACACAATCCACAAGTGTCCACTGTCCACAAGTGTACGCAGAGATTCAAAATCTCCATTATCCTCTCGTCACTTTGGTCACAGGCAGCTGTGCCATCGAGCGTGTCACATAGCGCTCAGATATCAGTGGGCCGCACACAATCCACAAGTGTCCAGTGTCCAAAAGTGTACGCAGACATTCAAAATCTCCATTATCCTCTCGTCACTTTGGTCACAGGCAGCTGTGCCATCGAGCGTGTCACATAGCGCTCAGATATCAGTGGGCCGCACACAATCCACAAGTGTCCACTGTCCACAAAAGTACGCAGAGATTCAAAATCTCCATTATCCTCTCGTCACTTTGGTCACAGGCAGCTGTGCCATCGAGCGTGTCACATAGCGCTCAGATATCAATGGGCCGCACACAATCCACAAGTGTCCACTGTCCACAAGTGTACGCAGAGATTCAAAATCTCCATTATCCTCTCGTCACTTTGGTCACAGGCAGCTGTGCCATCGAGCGTGTCACATAGCGCTCAGATATCAGTGGGCCGCACACAATCCACAAGTGTCCAGTGTCCAAAAGTGTACGCAGAGATTCAAAATCTCATTATCCTCTCGTCACTTTGGTCACAGGCAGCTGTGCCATCGAGCGTGTCACATAGCGCTCAGATATCAGTGGGCCGCACACAATCCACATGTGTCCAGTGTCCAAAAGTGTACGCAGAGATTCAAAATCTCCATTGTCCTCTCGTCACTTTGGTCACAGGCAGCTGTGCCATCGAGCGTGTCACATAGCGCTCAGATATCAGTAGGCCGCACACAATCCACAAGTGTCCACTGTCCACAAGTGTACGCAGAGATTCAAAATCTCCATTATCCTCTCGTCACTTTGGTCACAGGCAGCTGTGCCATCGAGCGTGTCACATAGCGCTCAGATATCAGTGGGCCGCACACAATCCACAAGTGTCCACTGTCCACAAGTGTACGCAGAGATTCAAAATCTCCATTATCCTCTCGTCACTTTGGTCACAGGCAGCTGTGCCATCAAGAGTGTCACATAGCGCTCAGATATCAGTGGGCCGCACACAATCCACAAGTGTCCAGTGTCCAAAAGTGTACGCAGAGATTCAAAATCTCCATTATCCTCTCGTCACTTTGGTCACAGGCAGCTGTGCCATCGAGCGTGTCACATAGCGCTCAGATATCAGTGGGCCGCACACAATCCACAAGTGTCCAGTGTCCAAAAGTGTACGCAGAGATTCAAAATCTCCATTATCCTCTCGTCACTTTGGTCACAGGCAGCTGTGCCATCGAGCGTGTCACATAGCGCTCAGATATCAGTGGGCCGCACACAATCCACAAGTGTCCAGTGTCCAAAAGTGTACGCAGAGATTCAAAATCTCCATTATCCTTTCGTCACTTTGGTCACAGGCAGCTGTGCCATCGAGCATGTCACATAGCGCTCAGATATCAGTGGGCCGCACACAATCCACAAGTGTCCACTGTCCACAAGTGTACGCAGAGATTCAAAATCTCCATTATCCTCTCGTCACTTTGGTCACAGGCAGCTGTGCCATCGAGCGTGTCACATAGCGCTCAGATATCAGTGGGCCGCACACAATCCACAAGTGTCCACTGTCCACAAGTGTACACAGAGATTCAAAATCTCCATTATCCTCTCGTCACTTTGGTCACAGGCAGCTGTGCCATCGAGCGTGTCACATAGCGCTCAGATATCAGTGGGCCGCACACAATCCACAAGTGTCCAGTGTCCAAAAGTGTACGCAGAGATTCAAAATCTTCATTATCCTCTCGTCACTTTGGTCACAGGCAGCTGTGCCATCGAGCGTGTCACATAGCGCTCAGATATCAGTGGACTGCACACAATCCACAAGTGTCCACTGTCCAAAAGTGTACGCAGAGATTCAAAATCTCCATTATCCTCTCGTCACTTTGGTCACAGGCAGCTGTGCCATCGAGCGTGTCACATAGCGCTCAGATATCAGTGGGCCGCACACAATCCACAAGTGTCCAGTGTCCAAAAGTGTACGCAGAGATTCAAAATCTCCATTATCCTCTCGTCACTTTGGTCACAGGCAGCTGTGCCATCGAGCGTGTCACATAGCGCTCAGATATCAGTGGGCCGCACACAATCCACAAGTGTCCACTGTCCACAAGTGTACGCAGAGATTCAAAATCTCCATTATCCTCTCGTCACTTTGGTCACAGGCAGCTGTGCCATCGAGCGTGTCACATAGCGCTCAGATATCAGTGGGCCGCACACAATCCACAAGTGTCCACTGTCCACAAGTGTACGCAGAGATTCAAAATCTCCATTATCCTCTCGTCACTTTGGTCACAGGCAGCTGTGCCATCGAGCGTGTCACATAGCGCTCAGATATCAGTGGGCCGCACACAATCCACAAGTGTCCAGTGTCCAAAAGTGTACGCAGAGATTCAAAATCTCCATTATCCTCTCGTCACTTTGGTCACAGGCAGCTGTGCCATCAAGCGTGTCACATAGCGCTCAGATATCAGTGGGCCGCACACAATCCACAAGTGTCCAGTGTCCAAAAGTGTACGCAGAGATTCAAAATCTCCATTATCCTCTCGTCACTTTGGTCACAGGCAGCTGTGCCATCGAGCGTGTCACATAGCGCTCAGATATCAGTGGGCCGCACACAATCCACAAGTGTCCAGTGTCCAAAAGTGTACGCAGAGATTCAAAATCTCCATTATCCTCTCGTCACTTTGGTCACAGGCAGCTGTGCCATCGAGCGTGTCACATAGCGCTCAGATATCAGTGGGCCGCACACAATCCACAAGTGTCCAGTGTCCAAAAGTGTACGCAGAGATTCAAAATCTCCATTATCCTTTCGTCACTTTGGTCACAGGCAGCTGTGCCATCGAGCGTGTCACATAGCGCTCAGATATCAGTGGGCCGCACACAATCCACAAGTGTCCACTGTCCACAAGTGTACGCAGAGATTCAAAATCTCCATTATCCTCTCGTCACTTTGGTCACAGGCAGCTGTGCCATCGAGCGTGTCACATAGCGCTCAGATATCAGTGGGCCGCACACAATCCACAAGTGTCCACTGTCCACAAGTGTACACAGAGATTCAAAATCTCCATTATCCTCTCGTCACTTTGGTCACAGGCAGCTGTGCCATCGAGCGTGTCACATAGCGCTCAGATATCAGTGGGCCGCACACAATCCACAAGTGTCCAGTGTCCAAAAGTGTACGCAGAGATTCAAAATCTTCATTATCCTCTCGTCACTTTGGTCACAGGCAGCTGTGCCATCGAGCGTGTCACATAGCGCTCAGATATCAGTGGACTGCACACAATCCACAAGTGTCCACTGTCCAAAAGTGTACGCAGAGATTCAAAATCTCCATTATCCTCTCGTCACTTTGGTCACAGGCAGCTGTGCCATCGAGCGTGTCACATAGCGCTCAGATATCAGTGGGCCGCACACAATCCACAAGTGTCCAGTGTCCAAAAGTGTACGCAGAGATTCAAAATCTCCATTATCCTCTCGTCACTTTGGTCACAGGCAGCTGTGCCATCGAGCGTGTCACATAGCGCTCAGATATCAGTGGGCCGCACACAATCCACAAGTGTCCACTGTCCACAAGTGTACGCAGAGATTCAAAATCTCCATTATCCTCTCGTCACTTTGGTCACAGGCAGCTGTGCCATCGAGCGTGTCACATAGCGCTCAGATATCAGTGGGCCGCACACAATCCACAAGTGTCCAGTGTCCAAAAGTGTACGCAGAGATTCAAAATCTCCATTATCCTCTCGTCACTTTGGTCACAGGCAGCTGTGCCATCGAGCGTGTCACATAGCGCTCAGATATCAGTGGGCCGCACACAATCTACAAGTGTCCAGTGTCCAAAAGTGTACGCAGAGATTCAAAATCTCCATTATCCTCTCGTCACTTTGGTCACAGGCAGCTGTGCCATCGAGCGTGTCACATAGCGCTCAGATATCAGTGGGCCGCACACAATCCACAAGTGTCCACTGTCCACAAGTGTACGCAGAGATTCAAAATCTCCATTATCCTCTCGTCACTTTGGTCACAGGCAGCTGTGGCATCGAGCGTGTCACATAGCGCTCAGATATCAGTGGGCCGCACACAATCCACAAGTGTCCACTGTCCACAAGTGTACGCAGAGATTCAAAATCTCCATTATCCTCTCGTCACTTTGGTCACAGGCAGCTGTGCCATCGAGCGTGTCACATAGCGCTCAGATATCAGTGGGCCTCACACAATCCACAAGTGTCCAGTGTCCAAAAGTGTACGCAGAGATTCAAAATCTCCATTATCCTCTCGTCACTTTGGTCACAGGCAGCTGTGCCATCGAGCGTGTCACATAGCGCTCAGATATCAGTGGGCCGCACACAATCCACAAGTGTCCACTGTCCACAAGTGTACGCAGAGATTCAAAATCTCCATTATCCTCTCGTCACTTTGGTCACAGGCAGCTGTGCCATCGAGCGTGTCACATAGCGCTCAGATATCAGTGGGCCGCACACAATCCACAAGTGTCCAGTGTCCAAAAGTGCACGCAGAGATTCAAAATCTCCATTATCCTCTCGTCACTTTGGTCACAGGCAGCTGTGCCATCGAGCGTGTCACATAGAGCTCAGATATCAGTGGGCCGCACACAATCCACAAGTGTCCAGTGTCCAAAAGTGTACGCAGACATTCAAAATCTCCATTATCCTCTCGTCACTTTGGTCACAGGCAGCTGTGCCATCGAGCGTGTCACATAGCGCTCAGATATCAGTGGGCCGCACACAATCCACAAGTGTCCACTGTCCACAAGTGTACGCAGAGATTCAAAATCTCCATTATCCTCTCGTCACTTTGGTCACAGGCAGCTGTGCCATCGAGCGTGTCACATAGCTCTCAGATATCAGTGGGCCGCACACAATCCACAAGTGTCCAGTGTCCAAAAGTGCAGGCAGAGATTCAAAATCTCCATTATCCTCTCGTCACTTTGGTCACAGGCAGCTGTGCCATCGAGCGTGTCACATAGCGCTCAGATATCAGTGGGCCGCACACAATCCACAAGTGTCCAGTGTCCAAAAGTGTACGCAGAGATTCAAAATCTCCATTATCCTCTCGTCACTTTGGTCACAGGCAGCTGTGCCATCGAGCGTGTCACATAGCGCTCAGATATCAGTGGGCCGCACACAATCCACAAGTGTCCACTGTCCACAAGTGTACGCAGAGATTCAAAATCTCCATTATCCTCTCGTCACTTTGGTCACAGGCAGCTGTGCCATCGAGCGTGTCACATATCGCTCAGATATCAGTGGGCCGCACACAATCCACAAGTGTCCACTGTCCACAAGTGTACGCAGAGATTCAAAATCTCCATTATCCTCTCGTCACTTTGGTCACAGGCAGCTGTGCCATCGAGCGTGTCACATAGCGCTCAGATATCAGTGGGCCGCACACAATCCACAAGTGTCCAGTGTCCAAAAGTGTATGCAGAGATTCAAAATCTCCATTATCCTCTCGTCACTTTGGTCACAGGCAGCTGTGCCATCGAGCGTGTCACATAGCGCTCAGATATCAGTGGGCCGCACACAATCCACAAGTGTCCAGTGTCCAAAAGTGTACGCAGAGATTCAAAATCTCCATTATCCTCTCGTCACTTTGGTCACAGGCAGCTGTGCCATCGAGCGTGTCACATAGCGCTCAGATATCAGTGGGCCGCACACAATCCACAAGTGTCCACTGTCCACAAGTGTACGCAGAGATTCAAAATCTCCATTATCCTCTCGTCACTTTGGTCACAGGCAGCTGTGCCATCGAGCGTGTCACATAGCGCTCAGATATCAGTGGGCCGCACACAATCCACAAGTGTCCACTGTCCACAAGTGTACGCAGAGATTCAAAATCTCCATTATCCTCTCGTCACTTTGGTCACAGGCAGCTGTGCCATCGAGCGTGTCACATAGCGCTCAGATATCAGTGGGCCGCACACAATCCACAAGTGTCCAGTGTCCAAAAGTGTACGCAGAGATTCAAAATCTCCATTATCCTCTCGTCACTTTGGTCACAGGCAGCTGTGCCATCGAGCGTGTCACATAGCGCTCAGATATCAGTGGGCTGCACACAATCCACAAGTGTCCACTGTCCAAAAGTGTACGCAGAGATTCAAAATCTCCATTATCCTCTCGTCACTTTGGTCACAGGCAGCTGTGCCATCGAGCGTGTCACATAGCGCTCAGATATCAGTGGGCCGCACACAATCCACAAGTGTCCAGTGTCCAAAAGTATACGCAGAGATTCAAAATCTCCATTATCCTCTCGTCACTTTGGTCACAGGCAGCTGTGCCATCGAGCGTGTCACATAGCGCTCAGATATCAGTGGGCCGCACACAATCCACAAGTGTCCACTGTCCACAAGTGTACGCAGAGATTCAAAATCTCCATTATCCTCTCGTCACTTTGGTCACAGGCAGCTGTGCCATCGAGCGTGTCACATAGCGCTCAGATATCAGTGGGCCGCACACAATCCACAAGTGTCCAGTGTCCAAAAGTGTACGCAGAGATTCAAAATCTCCATTATCCTCTCGTCACTTTGGTCACAGGCAGCTGTGCCATCGAGCGTGTCACATAGCGCTCAGATATCAGTGGGCTGCACACAATCCACAAGTGTCCACTGTCCAAAAGTGTACGCAGAGATTCAAAATCTCCATTATCCTCTCGTCACTTTGGTCACAGGCAGCTGTGCCATCGAGCGTGTCACATAGCGCTCAGATATCAGTGGGCCGCACACAATCCACAAGTGTCCAGTGTCCAAAAGTATACGCAGAGATTCAAAATCTCCATTATCCTCTCGTCACTTTGGTCACAGGCAGCTGTGCCATCGAGCGTGTCACATAGCGCTCAGATATCAGTGGGCCGCACACAATCCACAAGTGTCCACTGTCCACAAGTGTACGCAGAGATTCAAAATCTCCATTATCCTCTCGTCACTTTGGTCACAGGCAGCTGTGCCATCGAGCGTGTCACATAGCGCTCAGATATCAGTGGGCCGCACACAATCCACAAGTGTCCAGTGTCCAAAAGTGTACGCAGAGATTCAAAATCTCCATTATCCTCTCGTCACTTTGGTCACAGGCAGCTGTGCCATCGAGCGTGTCACATAGCGCTCAGATATCAGTGGGCCGCACACAATCCACAAGTGTCCAGTGTCCAAAAGTGTACGCAGAGATTCAAAATCTCCATTATCCTCTCGTCACTTTGGTCACAGGCAGCTGTGCCATCGAGCGTGTCACATAGCGCTCAGATATCAGTGGGCCGCACACAATCCACAAGTGTCCACTGTCCACAAGTGTACGCAGAGATTCAAAATCTCCATTATCCTCTCGTCACTTTGGTCACAGGCAGCTGTGCCATCGAGCGTGTCACATAGCGCTCAGATATCAGTGGGCCGCACACAATCCACAAGTGTCCACTGTCCACAAGTGTACGCAGAGATTCAAAATCTCCATTATCCTCTCGTCACTTTGGTCACAGGCAGCTGTGCCATCGAGCGTGTCACATAGCGCTCAGATATCAGTGGGCCTCACACAATCCACAAGTGTCCAGTGTCCAAAAGTGTACGCAGAGATTCAAAATCTCCATTATCCTCTCGTCACTTTGGTCACAGGCAGCTGTGCCATCGAGCGTGTCACATAGCGCTCAGATATCAGTGGGCCTCACACAATCCACAAGTGTCCACTGTCCACAAGTGTACGCAGAGATTCAAAATCTCCATTATCCTCTCGTCACTTTGGTCACAGGCAGCTGTGCCATCGAGCGTGTCACATAGCGCTCAGATATCAGTGGGCCGCACACAATCCACAAGTGTCCAGTGTCCAAAAGTGTACGCAGAGATTCAAAATCTCCATTATCCTCTCGTCACTTTGGTCACAGGCAGCTGTGCCATCGAGCGTGTCACATAGCGCTCAGATATCAGTGGGCCGCACACAATCCACAAGTGTCCACTGTCCACAAGTGTACGCAGAGATTCAAAATCTCCATTATCCTCTCGTCACTTTGGTCACAGGCAGCTGTGCCATCGAGTGTGTCACATAGCGCTCAGATATCAGCGGGCCGCACACAATCCACAAGTGTCCACTGTCCACAAGTGTACGCAGAGATTCAAAATCTCCATTATCCTCTCGTCACTTTGGTCACAGGCAGCTGTGCCATCGAGCGTGTCACATAGCGCTCAGATATCAGTGGGCCGCACACAATCCACAAGTGTCCAGTGTCCAAAAGTGCACGCAGAGATTCAAAATCTCCATTATCCTCTCGTCACTTTGGTCACAGGCAGCTGTGCCATCGAGCGTGTCACGTAGCGCTCAGATATCAGTGGGCCGCACACAATCCACAAGTGTCCAGTGTCCAAAAGTGTACGCAGACATTCAAAATCTCCATTATCCTCTCGTCACTTTGGTCACAGGCAGCTGTGCCATCGAGCGTGTCTCATATATCGCTCAGATATCAGTGGGCCGCACACAATCCACAAGTGTCCACTGTCCACAAGTGTACGCAGAGATTCAAAATCTCCATTATCCTCTCGTCACTTTGGTCACAGGCAGCTGTGCCATCGAGCGTGTCACATAGCGCTCAGATATCAATGGGCCGCACACAATCCACAAGTGTCCACTGTCCACAAGTGTACGCAGAGATTCAAAATCTCCATTATCCTCTCGTCACTTTGGTCACAGGCAGCTGTGCCATCGAGCGTGTCACATAGCGCTCAGATATCAGTGGGCCGCACACAATCCACAAGTGTCCAGTGTCCAAAAGTGCACGCAGAGATTCAAAATCTCCATTATCCTCTCGTCACTTTGGTCACAGGCAGCTGTGCCATCGAGCGTGTCACATAGCGCTCAGATATCAGTGGGCCGCACACAATCCACAAGTGTCCAGTGTCCAAAAGTGTACGCAGACATTCAAAATCTCCATTATCCTCTCGTCACTTTGGTCACAGGCAGCTGTGCCATTGAGCGTGTCACATAGCGCTCAGATATCAGTGGGCCGCACACAATCCACAAGTGTCCACTGTCCACAAGTGTACGCAGAGATTCAAAATCTCCATTATCCTCTCGTCACTTTGGTCACAGGCAGCTGTGCCATCGAGCGTGTCACATAGCGCTCAGATATCAATGGGCCGCACACAATCCACAAGTGTCCACTGTCCACAAGTGTACGCAGAGATTCAAAATCTCCATTATCCTCTCGTCACTTTGGTCACAGGCAGCTGTGCCATCGAGCGTGTCACATAGCGCTCAGATATCAGTGGGCCGCACACAATCCACAAGTGTCCAGTGTACAAAAGTGTACGCAGAGATTCAAAATCTCATTATCCTCTCGTCACTTTGGTCACAGGCAGCTGTGCCATCGAGCGTGTCACATAGCGCTCAGATATCAGTGGGCCGCACACAATCCACAAGTGTCCAGTGTCCAAAAGTGTGCGCAGAGATTCAAAATCTCCATTGTCCTCTCGTCACTTTGGTCACAGGCAGCTGTGCCATCGAGCGTGTCACATAGCGCTCAGATATCAGTGGGCCGCACACAATCCACAAGTGTCCACTGTCCACAAGTGTACGCAGAGATTCAAAATCTCCATTATCCTCTCGTCACTTTGGTCACAGGCAGCTGTGCCATCGAGCGTGTCACATAGCGCTCAGATATCAGTGGGCCGCACACAATCCACAAGTGTCCACTGTCCACAAGTGTACGCAGAGATTCAAAATCTCCATTATCCTCTCGTCACTTTGGTCACAGGCAGCTGTGCCATCGAGCGTGTCACATAGCGCTCAGATATCAGTGGGCCGCACACAATCCACAAGTGTCCACTGTCCACAAGTGTACGCAGAGATTCAAAATCTCCATTATCCTCTCGTCACTTTGGTCACAGGCAGCTGTGCCATCGAGCGTGTTACATAGCGCTCAGATATCAGTGGGCCGCACACAATCCACAAGTGTCCAGTGTCCACAAGTGTACGCAGAGATTCAAAATCTCCATTATCCTCTCGTCACTTTGGTCACAGGCAGCTGTGCCATCGAGCGTGTCACATAGCGCTCAGATATCAGTGGGCCGCACACAATCCACAAGTGTCCAGTGTCCAAAAGTGTACGCAGAGATTCAAAATCTCCATTATCCTCTCGTCACTTTGGTCACAGGCAGCTGTGCCATCGAGCGTGTCACAGAGCGCTCAGATATCAGTGGGCTGCACACAATCCACAAGTGTCCACTGTCCAAAAGTGTACGCAGAGATTCAAAATCTCCATTATCCTCTCGTCACTTTGGTCACAGGCAGCTGTGCCATCGAGCGTGTCACATAGCGCTCAGATATCAGTGTGCCGCACACAATCCACAAGTGTCCAGTGTCCAAAAGTGTACGCAGAGATTCAAAATCTCCATTATCCTCTCGTCACTTTGGTCACAGGCAGCTGTGCCATCGAGCGTGTCACATAGCGCTCAGATATCAGTGGGCCGCACACAATCCACAAGTGTCCACTGTCCACAAGTGTACGCAGAGATTCAAAATCTCCATTATCCTCTCGTCACTTTGGTCACAGGCAGCTGTGCCATCGAGCGTGTCACATAGCGCTCAGATATCAGTGGGCCGCACACAATCCACAAGTGTCCAGTGTCCAAAAGTGTACGCAGAGATTCAAAATCTCCATTATCCTCTCGTCACTTTGGTCACAGGCAGCTGTGCCATCGAGCGTGTCACATAGCGCTCAGATATCAGTGGGCCGCACACAATCCACAAGTGTCCACTGTCCACAAGTGTACGCAGAGATTCAAAATCTCCATTATCCTCTCGTCACTTTGGTCACAGGCAGCTGTGCCATCGAGTGTGTCACATAGCGCTCAGATATCAGCGGGCCGCACACAATCCACAAGTGTCCACTGTCCACAAGTGTACGCAGAGATTCAAAATCTCCATTATCCTCTCGTCACTTTGGTCACAGGCAGCTGTGCCATCGAGCGTGTCACATAGCGCTCAGATATCAGTGGGCCGCACACAATCCACAAGTGTCCAGTGTCCAAAAGTGCACGCAGAGATTCAAAATCTCCATTATCCTCTCGTCACTTTGGTCACAGGCAGCTGTGCCATCGAGCGTGTCACGTAGCGCTCAGATATCAGTGGGCCGCACACAATCCACAAGTGTCCAGTGTCCAAAAGTGTACGCAGACATTCAAAATCTCCATTATCCTCTTGTCACTTTGGTCACAGGCAGCTGTGCCATCGAGCGTGTCACATAGCGCTCAGATATCAGTGGGCCGCACACAATCCACAAGTGTCCACTGTCCACAAGTGTACGCAGAGATTCAAAATCTCCATTATCCTCTCGTCACTTTGGTCACAGGCAGCTGTGCCATCGAGCGTGTCACATAGCGCTCAGATATCAATGGGCCGCACACAATCCACAAGTGTCCACTGTCCACAAGTGTACGCAGAGATTCAAAATCTCCATTATCCTCTCGTCACTTTGGTCACAGGCAGCTGTGCCATCGAGCGTGTCACATAGCGCTCAGATATCAGTGGGCCGCACACAATCCACAAGTGTCCAGTGTCCAAAAGTGCACGCAGAGATTCAAAATCTCCATTATCCTCTCGTCACTTTGGTCACAGGTAGCTGTGCCATCGAGCGTGTCACATAGCGCTCAGATATCAGTGGGCCGCACACAATCCACAAGTGTCCAGTGTCCAAAAGTGTACGCAGATATTCAAAATCTCCATTATCCTCTCGTCACTTTGGTCACAGGCAGCTGTGCCATTGAGCGTGTCACATAGCGCTCAGATATCAGTGGGCCGCACACAATCCACAAGTGTCCACTGTCCACAAGTGTACGCAGAGATTCAAAATCTCCATTATCCTCTCGTCACTTTGGTCACAGGCAGCTGTGCCATCGAGCGTGTCACATAGCGCTCAGATATCAATGGGCCGCACACAATCCACAAGTGTCCACTGTCCACAAGTGTACGCAGAGATTCAAAATCTCCATTATCCTCTCGTCACTTTGGTCACAGGCAGCTGTGCCATCGAGCGTGTCACATAGCGCTCAGATATCAGTGGGCCGCACACAATCCACAAGTGTCCACTGTCCACAAGTGTACGCAGAGATTCAAAATCTCCATTATCCTCTCGTCACTTTGGTCACAGGCAGCTGTGCCATCGAGCGTGTCACATAGCGCTCAGATATCAGTGGGCCGCACACAATCCACAAGTGTCCACTGTCCACAAGTGTACGCAGAGATTCAAAATCTCCATTATCCTCTCGTCACTTTGGTCACAGGCAGCTGTGCCATCGAGCGTGTCACATAGCGCTCAGATATCAGTGGGCCGCACACAATCCACAAGTGTCCACTGTCCAAAAGTGTACGCAGAGATTCAAAATCTCCATTATCCTCTCGTCACTTTGGTCACAGGCAGCTGTGCCATCGAGCGTGTTACATAGCGCTCAGATATCAGTGGGCCGCACACAATCCACAAGTGTCCACTGTCCACAAGTGTACGCAGAGATTCAAAATCTCCATTATCCTCTCGTCACTTTGGTCACAGGCAGCTGTGCCATCGAGCGTGTCACATAGCGCTCAGATATCAGTGGGCCGCACACAATCCACAAGTGTCCAGTGTCCAAAAGTGTACGCAGAGATTCAAAATCTCCATTATCCTCTCGTCACTTTGGTCACAGGCAGCTGTGCCATCGAGCGTGTCACAGAGCGCTCAGATATCAGTGGGCTGCACACAATCCACAAGTGTCCACTGTCCAAAAGTGTACGCAGAGATTCAAAATCTCCATTATCCTCTCGTCACTTTGGTCACAGGCAGCTGTGCCATCGAGTGTGTCACATAGCGCTCAGATATCAGTGTGCCGCACACAATCCACAAGTGTCCAGTGTCCAAAAGTGTACGCAGAGATTCAAAATCTCCATTATCCTCTCGTCACTTTGGTCACAGGCAGCTGTGCCATCGAGCGTGTCACATAGCGCTCAGATATCAGTGGGCCGCACACAATCCACAAGTGTCCACTGTCCACAAGTGTACGCAGAGATTCAAAATCTCCATTATCCTCTCGTCACTTTGGTCACAGGCAGCTGTGCCATCGAGCGTGTCACATAGCGCTCAGATATCAGTGGGCCGCACACAATCCACAAGTGTCCAGTGTCCAAAAGTGTACGCAGAGATTCAAAATCTCCATTATCCTCTCGTCACTTTGGTCACAGGCAGCTGTGCCATCGAGCGTGTCACATAGCGCTCAGATATCAGTGGGCCGCACACAATCCACAAGTGTCCACTGTCCACAAGTGTACGCAGAGATTCAAAATCTCCATTATCCTCTCGTCACTTTGGTCACAGGCAGCTGTGCCATCGAGCGTGTCACATAGCGCTCAGATATCAGTGGGCCGCACACAATCCACAAGTGTCCACTGTCCACAAGTGTACGCAGAGATTCAAAATCTCCATTATCCTCTCGTCACTTTGGTCACAGGCAGCTGTGCCATCGAGCGTGTCACATAGCGCTCAGATATCAGTGGGCCGCACACAATCCACAAGTGTCCAGTGTCCAAAAGTGTACGCAGAGATTCAAAATCTCCATTATCCTCTCGTCACTTTGGTCACAGGCAGCTGTGCCATCGAGCGTGTCACATAGCGCTCAGATATCAGTGGGCCGCACACAATCCACAAGTGTCCACTGTCCACAAGTGTACGCAGAGATTCAAAATCTCCATTATCCTCTCGTCACTTTGGTCACAGGCAGCTGTGCCATCGAGCGTGTCACATAGCGCTCAGATATCAGTGGGCCGCACACAATCCACAAGTGTCCACTGTCCACAAGTGTACGCAGAGATTCAAAATCTCCATTATCCTCTCGTCACTTTGGTCACAGGCAGCTGTGCCATCGAGCGTGTCACATAGCGCTCAGATATCAGTGGGCCGCACACAATCCACAAGTGTCCACTGTCCACAAGTGTACGCAGAGATTCAAAATCTCCATTATCCTCTCGTCACTTTGGTCACAGGCAGCTGTGCCATCGAGCGTGTCACATAGCTCTCAGATATCAGTGGGCCGCACACAATCCACAAGTGTCCAGTGTCCAAAAGTGCACGCAGAGATTCAAAATCTCCATTATCCTCTCGTCACTTTGGTCACAGGCAGCTGTGCCATCGAGCGTGTCACATAGCACTCAGATATCAGTGGGCCGCACACAATCCACAAGTGTCCAGTGTCCAAAAGTGTACGCAGAGATTCAAAATCTCCATTATCCTCTCGTCACTTTGGTCACAGGCAGCTGTGCCATCGAGCGTGTCACATAGCGCTCAGATATCAGTGGGCCGCACACAATCCACAAGTGTCCACTGTCCACAAGTGTACGCAGAGATTCAAAATCTCCATTATCCTCTCGTCACTTTGGTCACAGGCAGCTGTGCCATCGAGCGTGTCACATAGCGCTCAGATATCAGTGGGCCGCACACAATCCACAAGTGTCCACTGTCCACAAGTGTACGCAGAGATTCAAAATCTCCATTATCCTCTCGTCACTTTGGTCACAGGCAGCTGTGCCATCGAGCGTGTCACATAGCGCTCAGATATCAGTGGGCCGCACACAATCCACAAGTGTCCAGTGTCCAAAAGTGTACGCAGAGATTCAAAATCTCCATTATCCTCTCGTCACTTTGGTCACAGGCAGCTGTGCCATCGAGCGTGTCACATAGCGCTCAGATATCAGTGGGCCGCACACAATCCACAAGTGTCCAGTGTCCAAAAGTGTACGCAGAGATTCAAAATCTCCATTATCCTCTCGTCACTTTGGTCACAGGCAGCTGTGCCATCGAGCGTGTCACATAGCGCTCAGATATCAGTGGGCCGCACACAATCCACAAGTGTCCACTGTCCACAAGTGTACGCAGAGATTCAAAATCTACATTATCCTCTCGTCACTTTGGTCACAGGCAGCTGTGCCATCGAGCGTGTCACATAGCGCTCAGATATCAGTGGGCCGCACACAATCCACAAGTGTCCACTGTCCACAAGTGTACGCAGAGATTCAAAATCTCCATTATCCTCTCGTCACTTTGGTCACAGGCAGCTGTGCCATCGAGTGTGTCACATAGCGCTCAGATATCAGTGGGCCGCACACAATCCACAAGTGTCCACTGTCCACAAGTGCACGCAGAGATTCAAAATCTCCATTATCCTCTCGTCACTTTGGTCACAGGCAGCTGTGCCATCGAGCGTGTCACATAGCGCTCAGATATCAGTGGGCCGCACACAATCCACAAGTGTCCAGTGTCCAAAAGTGTACGCAGAGATTCAAAATCTCCATTATCCTCTCGTCACTTTGGTCACAGGCAGCTGTGCCATCGAGCGTGTCACATAGCGCTCAGATATCAGTGGGCCGCACACAATCCACAAGTGTCCACTGTCCACAAGTGTACGCAGAGATTCAAAATCTCCATTATCCTCTAGTCACTTTGGTCACAGGCAGCTGTGCCATCGAGCGTGTCACATAGCGCTCAGATATCAGTGGGCCGCACATAATCCACGAGTGTCCACTGTCCACAAGTGTACGCAGAGATTCAAAATCTCCATTATCCTCTCGTCACTTTGGTCACAGGCAGCTGTGCCATCGAGCGTGTCACATAGCGCTCAGATATCAGTGGGCCGCACACAATCCACAAGTGTCCAGTGTCCAAAAGTGTACGCAGAGATTCAAAATCTCCATTATCCTCTCGTCACTTTGGTCACAGGCAGCTGTGCCATCGAGCGTGTCACATAGCGCTCAGATATCAGTGGGCCGCACACAATCCACAAGTGTCCACTGTCCACAAGTGTACGCAGAGATTCAAAATCTCCATTATCCTCTCTTCACTTTGGTCACAGGCAGCTGTGCCATCGAGCGTGTCACATAGCGCTCAGATATCAGTGGGCCGCACACAATCCACAAGTGTCCAGTGTCCAAAAGTGTAAGCAGAGATTCAAAATCTCCATTATCCTCTCGTCACTTTGGTCACAGGCAGCTGTGCCATCGAGCGTGTCACATAGCGCTCAGATATCAGTGGGCCGCACACAATCCACAAGTGTCCACTGTCCACAAGTGTACGCAGAGATTCAATATCTCCATTATCCTCTCGTCACTTTGGTCACAGGCAGCTGTGCCATCGAGCGTGTCACATAGCGCTCAGATATCAGTGGGCCGCACACAATCCACAAGTGTCCACTGTCCACAAGTGTACGCAGAGATTCAAAATCTCCATTATCCTCTCGTCACTTTGGTCACAGGCAGCTGTGCCATCGAGCGTGTCACATAGCGCTCAGATATCAGTGGGCCGCACACAATCCACAAGTGTCCACTGTCCACAAGTGTGTGCAGAAATTCTAAAACTCCCCTGTCCTATAGACACCTTGTACCTTGTTTTACATTACTATATAGTTTGTTGGTTTTCGTCTACATTTCTACCAAAAATGAGGAAGGCTGGTGGAAGAGGCCGTGGAATTGGGCGGGGGTTGGCAGCTGGTAATGATGGTGTTGGTGGTGGATCTGATGGTAGTGGCAAGAGCAAAATAGGACCAAATGCAGGAGGTGCTGACCCTGCGTCATCGTCTGTCTACATAAGGCCTCGAACGCTTAGTTTTCTAGGAGTTGGCAAACCGCTTTTAAAGGCAGAGCATCAGGAAAAAGTTTTGTCTTACATTGCTGACTCAGCCTCCAGCTCTATCGCCTCCTCTTCTTCAGTTGTAAAAAGTAAAAGCACTGAGTCGTCATTGGAGGCTCATGTTCATGAACCACACCTTTCCTTGTGTCCTTCACCCCAACCAAGATTGAAGGATGACGCAGGCCATACTACTGATTACTCCATGGAGCTGTTTTCACATACCATGCCTGGATTATCAAGTCAAATGGTGAATTACCCAGGCCAAGATGAATCTGACATGGAGTGCACTGATGCACAGCCGCTGATGGATGATTCTGCTGGTACATTCACTCACAGCACTACATTGTCCTCGCAGTGTACAGAGCCAGATTTTGACCCTGATGAATCATAGAATCATAGAATCATAGAATCATAGAATCGTAGAGTTGGAAGGGACCTCCTGGGCCATCTGGTCCAACCCCCTGCTCAAAGCAGGATTCGCTAAATCATCCCAGTTAGATGTCTGTCCAGCCTCTGTTTGAAGACTTCCATTGAAGGAGAACTCACCACTTCTCATGGCAGCCTGTTCCACTCATTGATCACTCTAACTGTCAAAAAGTTTTTTCTAATATCTAATCTGTGTCTCCTCCCATTCAGCTTCATCCCATTGCTTCTAGTCTTTCCTTGTGCAAATGAGAATAAAGTTGATCCTTCTACAATGTGACAGCCCTTTAGATATTTGTAGACAGCTATTAAGTCTCCTCTCAGTCTTCTCTTTTGCAAACTAAACATTCCCAAATCCTGCAACCTTTCCTCATAAGACAGGGTTTGCAGACCGGTCACCATTCTGGTCGCTCTTTTCTGAACTTGCTCCAGTTTGTTGATGTCTTTTTTAAAATGTGGTGCCCAAAATTGGACACAATATTCCAGATGAGGTCTGACCAAAGAGGAGTAGAGGGAAATAATTACTTCACGTGATCTAGACTGTATGCTTCTGTTAATACATCCTAGAATTGCATTTGCCTTTTTTGCTGCTGCATCACACTGTTGACTCATATTCAGTCTGTGATCTATTAGTATACCCAAGTCTTTTTCACATGTGCTGTCACTTAGCCCTATTCCTCCCATTCTATATATGCTTTTTTCATTTTTATTGCCCAGATGTAGTACTTTGCATTTCTCCCTGTTAAAAACCATTCTGTTAGTTGCTGCCCACTTCTCCAGTTTATTTAAATCTTTTTGAATCCTCTCTCTCTCTTCTCTAGTATTAGCTATCCCTCCTAGCTTTGTGTCATCAGCAAATTTAATCAGTTTACCCTCAATTCCTTCATCTAAATCGTTGATAAAGATGTTGAACAATACAGGGCCCAGGACAGAGCCCTGTGGTACCCCACTTGAGACATTCTTCCAACTGGATGTGCAGCCATTTACGACCACTCTTTGGGTCCGATCACTAATCCAGTTATGAATCCACCTAACAGTTGCCTTGTCCATTCCATACTTAGTCATTTTTTCAATAAGGATTGTATGAGAGACTTTGTCAAATGCTTTGCTGAAGTCAAGATATACTATATCTACAGCATTTCCTTGATCCACCCAATCAGTAATACCATCATAGAAGGAAATTAAATTAGTCTGACATGACTTATTAGTTACAAACCCATGCTGACTCTGTTTAATCACTTCATTCTTATGCAGGTATTGACATATATGTTGTTTAATAATTTGTTCAAAGATCTTTCCTGGTATAGAAGTCAGACTCACCGGCCTATAGTTGCCTGGGTCCACCTTCTTCCCCTTTTTGAAGATAGGAACAACATTTGCTCTTCTCCAGTCTTCTGGCACTTCTCCTGTTCTCCAAGAATTTTCAAAGATTATGGAGAGGGGTTCAAAAATTTCTTCTGCTATCTAATTCAGTACTCTGGGGTGTAATTCATCTGGACCTGGAGACTTGAATACATTTAGGTTAGCTAAGTGTTTCCTCACTATCTTTCTGTTTATAGATATCCTGGATTCTTCTATTCCCTTAATAGGACAGTGAATAACAGTTGATGTTACATTTCCTTTCTGAGAGAAAACAGATGCAAAATAGGAATTTAAAAGTTCAGCCTTCTCAACATCCTGTCTTACCATTTCATCATTTTCATCCTGTAAAAATCCTATAGCATCTTTGACTTTTCTTTTACTTTTGACATATCCCCAAAATCCTTTATTATAGCTTTTGACATCTCTTGCAAGCCTCAATTCATTTTCAGCTTTAGATAATCTGATTTGTGCCTTGCAGGTTCTGCAGACAGCATTATATTCTTCTTTAGATATGCCTCCTTCTTTCCATTTTATAAACATTTTTTGCTTCCTTTTTAGCATGTGCTTAAGTTCTGTGTTCATCCATCCTGGTTTCCTTAAATGCTTCCTATTCTTCCCTCTTTTCGGAATTGTTAACAACTGTGCTTTGAGAATTTCATTTTTCAAGATTTCCCATCCTTCCTGGACATTTTTGTCTTTAAGGATATCCAGCCATTGGATCCCTCCAATTCTCTTTCTGAATCCCTTAAAATCTGCCTTTCTGAAATCTAACCTTGACGTCTGAGTCTTCACAGGTCTTCCGCCTCTAGTTATCCAAAATTCTAAAATAGCATGGTCGCTACCTCCTAGGGTCCCAGCCACTTTTACCTCCTCAACCATTTCCTCCCTGTTTATAAGGATTAGATCCAAGGTAGCAGACTCAGGTGCCCCTTCCCGCACACTATACCACCATACACGGTGACACAGAGAAAGGTGCACATGACATAGAAGAGGAGGTGATGGATGACCCAGTTGTTGACCCAGATTGGCATCCATTGGGGGAAGAGGGTGCTGCTTCCAATAGCTCAGATGAGGAGCATCCACAGCAGACATCGACATCGCAACAGCTGTTATCTGGCAGGCCCGGAGCACTCCAAAGACAGGTTCCAAACATCAAAAGAGTTGCTGGACAGCTTGTCCAGAGGGTCAAAAGATCACAGCGTGCTAGGCCGCAAAATGTCTGCCAAAGTAGGAAGAGTGCAGTGTGGCAGTTTTTTGAACAAAATCCTCATGATCAGGCCAAGGTTATCTGTAAGAAGTGCGCAAAGACCTTTAGCCGAGGGAAAAATCTGAAAAATTTGAATACCAGTTGCATGCTTAGACATTTAACCAGCATGCACTTGCAAGCGTGGACACAACACCAAACCTCAAGTGCCACATGTGCAACTGATCACAACGAAGGTAGTCAGCAACGCTACATTGTTTCCCCCACTGTAAGCACACCGGTTAGCACAGCAGCAAATGTTGAGGTGTCGTTGCAAGGCCACAGCAGTCAGGGAATCCCACTGTTATATCAACGAAAGACTGATTCTAGGCCATCAGAAAGAACACCAACTCCATCACCATCATCAACCCTCTCTCAGTCCGCCCTGTCCACCGCTACTTCCACCATATGCAGCTCTCAAGTCCAGCTCACCCTCCCAGACACTATGAGTAGGTCAAGAAAGTACTCAGTCTCTCATCCGCGTACACTGGGTTTGAACGCCCACATTGCCAAACTAATCTCGTTTGAGATGATGCCCTTTCGGTTGGTGGAAAGCACAGCTTTCCGCGAACTCATGGCCTATGCAGTACCACGCTATGACCTACCCAGTCGCCACTTATTCTCTCGCAAAGCCATCCCAGCCCTCCACCATCATGTGAAAGACCGCATTGTCCATGCACTCAAGCAGTCAGTGAGCGGAAAGGTGCACCTCACAACTGATGCATGGTCCAGTCGGCATGGCCAGGGCCGTTACGTGTCCATCACTGCGCACTGGGTTAATGTGGTGGATGCAGGGTCCACAGGGGACAGCGGTGGTGGGACAGTGCTGCCTAGCCCACGGTATAGGAAACAGTTGGCTGTAGGCGTTCGACCCTCCTCCTCCTCCTCCAGAAGCGACAGCTCGTCCACAGAGCGCAGTCGTACGAGAACTCCATCTGCAGCTGCCACTGTTGCACACGATGTGTCCCCCTATCGAGCAGCTAGTGGAAAGCGTCAGCAGGCTGGGTTGCAGATGATGTGTTTGGGCGACAGACACACCGCCGAGGTGCTGGCCGAGTACTTGAAGCGACAAACTGAGTCATGGCTGGGCAGTGTACATCTTGAGGCAGGCAAGGTAGTTAGTGATAACGGCCGTAATTTTGTGGCAGCCATAGCCCTTTCAAAACTCAGCCACATACCTTGCTTGGCTCACACCTTGAACCTGGTGGTGCAGTGCTTCCTCAAAAATTATCCGGAGTTAACAGCCCTGCTCCAGAAGGTGCGAAGACTGTGCGCGCACATCCGCCGGTCGCCTGTACACTCCGTTCGTATGCAGAAGCTGCAGCGATTGCTCCACCTTCCCAACCACCGCCTCATTATCGACATTGCAACAAGGTGGAACTCCACCCTGCACATGGTGGAGCGGCTGTGCGAGCAGAGGCAGGCCATAATGCATTTGTGGGAGGATACACGGCCAGGCACTTTGAGAGCAGACATGGAGTTGACAGGCGTGCAGTGGTCGAAGCTGAAAGACCTTTGTAAAGTCCTTCAGTGTTTTGAGGAATGCACACGGCTGGTAAGCGCAGACGACGCCATCCTAAGCATGAGCATCCCACTTATGCGTCTGCTCATGCAAACTTTGACGCACCTTAAGGAGCAGGCATCTGCAGCCAATGTTGATGAGGAGGAAGAGGAGGAGGGAATCCTTGATGACATTCAGCCATTGTCTGCTCAGGGACCTCTCCTGGACGAGGTGGAGGAAGAAGAGGAGGAGGAGGAGGATGATGGGGATGATTACTTAGGGGAGGAGGATGCATCTCGTGGGGCAAGTGAAAATGTTGGCGTGGCAAGGTCTGGTACAGGGTTTGTGCGTGACTGGAGGGATGTGGATTTGCCAGAAAGTGCTCCTCCACCCAGCACTCGCAGTGCATCATTGACACCGGGAACATTGGCCCACATGTCAGATTATGCCTTGCGGATCCTAAAAAGGGACCCCCGCATTGCCAAAATGATGAACGATGACGACTACTGGTTGGCCAGCATCCTGGATCCACGCTATAAAGGCAAATTACAAAACATCATGCCACAGGAGAACCTTGACCTAATATTGGCTAATAAACAAGCAACTCTGGTAAATCGGTTGCTTGAGGCATTCCCAGCACACAGCAGCGGTGATGGTTCTCACACGAGCCGTACGGGCCGGGGGCAGCTTGGCAGAGGTGTTCGTGGTGCACACAGCAGAAGTGGCGTTGGAGACAGGGGTTTCATGACAATGTTGTGGACTGATTTTTCAAATACCGCTCACACAACTGGTAATACTGCATCGATGGAAAGTGACAGGAGACAGCAGTTGTCAACTATGGTTACAAACTACTTTTCCTCCCATATCGATGTTCTCCCACACAGGTCATTCCCCTTTGACTATTGGGCCGCTAAACTGGACACCTGGCCTGAATTGGCCCAATATGCCTTACAGGAGCTCGCTTGCCCAGCTGCAAGTGTGCTATCGGAAAGAGTCTTCAGTGCAGCTGGATCAATCCTGACAGAAAAAAGGACCCGTCTGTCAACCCAAAATGTGGATGATCTAACCTTCATTAAAATGAACCACGCATGGGTTTCCAAGGATTTTGTCCCACCTTCCCCTGATGACACATAGGGTGACAGAAAAATGGCTTGCTTTGGTCCACCTCTTCCTGGTACTTCACCTATTTCGCCTTTTGCATCAGTTGAATGTCCAACATCAACATATGCCACTTTCTAAAACTCCCTAACTGTGCTGCCTCCCCCCCATGGCCGGGGTCACCACCTAGCGCACGACACCGTGCGAGTGCCGTTGCCCTGGACAGGTGGGTAGGCCGACTCTTGGGCGCGGGCACTGGCACAGGGTCCCTCATAGTGCAATCAAGTGTCTCTGACGGCGGTGGTGCACACCCGCCATCAGACACACCGCCGTACTATGAGGGGCCCAGTGCCAGTACCGACGCCCACGAGTGTTCCCCCTTGCTTGGCCAGGGCCCCAGCATTTGCAATCTTTACCTCTCCCTGCTCCTCCGCTGTGTAATCTGGGCCGTCAAATCCATACTGTGCCTGACACCGTCTGAGCCTGCCTCCTGATGTATAGACATATATTTTGAATGTGTATGCTATCCATACATGTTATCCGGGGATACGGTACCCCTTCTAACCTTTGTGCAATGACGTGCAATCCATACTGGGCCTAACACCGTCTGAGCCTGCCTCATGCTGTATAGACATATATTTTGAATGTGTACGCTATCCATACATGTTATCCAGGGATACGGTACCCTTTCTAACCTTTGTGCAATGACGTGCAATCCATACTGGGCCTAACACCGTCTGAGCCTGCCTCATGCTGTATAGACATATATTTTGATTGTGTACGCTATCCATACATGTTATCCAGGGATACGGTACCCTTTCTAACCTTTGTGCATTGACGCGCAATCCATACTGGGCCTAACACCGTCTGAGCCTGCCTCATGCTGTATAGACATATATTTTGAATGTGTACGCTATCCATACATGTTATCCGGGGATACGGTACCCTTTCTAACCTTTGTGCAATGACGTTCAATCCATACTGGGCCTAACACCGTCTGAGCCTGCCTCATGCTGTATAGACATATATTTTGAATGTGTACGCTATCCATACATGTTATCTGGGGATACGGTACCCTTTCTAACCTTTGTGCAATGACGTGCAATCCATACTGGGTCTAACACCGTCTGAGCCTGCCTCATGCTGTATAGACATATATTTTGAATGTGTACGCTATCCATACATGTTATCCAGGGATACGGTACCCTTTCTAACCTTTGTGCAATGACGTGCAATCCATACTGGGCCTAACACCGTCTGAGCCTGCCTCATGCTGTATAGACATATATTTTGAATGTGTACGCTATCCATACATGTTATCCGGGGATACGGTACCCCTTCTAACCTTTGTGCAATGACGTGCAATCCATACTGGGCCTAACACCGTCTGAGCCTGCCTCATGCTGTATAGACATATATTTTGAATGTGTATGCTATCCATACATGTTATCCGGGGATACGGTACCCTTTCTAACCTTTGTGCAATGACGTTCAATCCATACTGGGCCTAACACCGTCTGAGCCTGCCTCATGCTGTATAGACATATATTTTGAATGTGTACGCTATCCATACATGTTATCCAGGGATACGGTACCCTTTCTAACCTTTGTGCAATGACGTGCAATCCATACTGGGCCTAACACCGTCTGAGCCTGCCTCATGCTGTATAGACATATATTTTGAATGTGTACGCTATCCATACATGTTATCCGGGGATACGGTACCCCTTCTAACCTTTGTGCAATGACGTGCAATCCATACTGGGCCTAACACCGTCTGAGCCTGCCTCATGCTGTATAGACATATATTTTGAATGTGTACGCTATCCATACATGTTATCCGGGGATACGGTACCCTTTCTAACCTTTGTGCAATGACGTTCAATCCATACTGGGCCTAACACCGTCTGAGCCTGCCTCATGCTGTATAGACATATATTTTGAATGTGTACGCTATCCATACATGTTATCCGGGGATACGGTACCCTTTCTAACCTTTGTGCAATGACGTTCAATCCATACTGGGCCTAACACCGTCTGAGCCTGCCTCATGCTGTATAGACATATATTTTGAATGTGTACGCTATCCATACATGTTATCCAGGGATACGGTACACTTTCTAACCTTTGTGCAATGACGTGCAATCCATACTGGGCCTAACACCGTCTGAGCCTGCCTCATGCTGTATAGACATATATTTTGTATGTGTACGCTATCCATACATGTTATCCGGGGATACGGTACCCCTTCTAACCTTTGTGCAATGACGTGCAATCCATACTGGGCCTAACACCGTCTGAGCCTGCCTCATGCTGTATAGACATATATTTTGAATGTGTACGCTATCCATACATGTTATCCAGGGATACGGTACCCTTTCTAACCTTTGTGCAATGACGTGCAATCCATACTGGGCCTAACACCGTCTGAGCCTGCCTCATGCTGTATAGACATATATTTTGAATGTGTACGCTATCCATACATGTTATCCGGGGATACGGTACCCCTTCTAACCTTTGTGCAATGACGTGCAATCCATACTGGGCCTAACACCGTCTGAGCCTGCCTCATGCTGTATAGACATATATTTTGAATGTGTACGCTATCCATACATGTTATCCGGGGATACGGTACCCTTTCTAACCTTTGTGCAATGACGTTCAATCCATACTGGGCCTAACACCGTCTGAGCCTGCCTCATGCTGTATAGACATATATTTTGAATGTGTACGCTATCCATACATGTTATCCGGGGATACGGTACCCTTTCTAACCTTTGTGCAATGACGTGCAATCCATACTGGGCCTAACACCGTCTGAGCCTGCCTCATGCTGTATAGACATATATTTTGAATGTGTACGCTATCCATACATGTTATCCAGGGATACGGTACCCTTTCTAACCTTTGTGCAATGACGTGCAATCCATACTGGGCCTAACACCGTCTGAGCCTGCCTCATGCTGTATAGACATATATTTTGAATGTGTACGCTATCCATACATGTTATCCGGGGATACGGTACCCTTTCTAACCTTTGTGCAATGACGTGCAATCCATACTGGGCCTAACACCGTCTGAGCCTGCCTCATGCTGTATAGACATATATTTTGAATGTGTACGCTATCCATACATGTTATCCAGGGATACGGTACCCTTTCTAACCTTTGTGCAATGACGTGCAATCCATACTGGGCCTAAAACCGTCTGAGCCTGCCTCATGCTGTATAGACATATATTTTGAATGTGTACGCTATCCATACATGTTATCCGGGGATACGGTACCCTTTCTAACCTTTGTGCAATGACGTTCAATCCATACTGGGCCTAACACCGTCTGAGCCTGCCTCATGCTGTATAGACATATATTTTGAATGTGTACGCTATCCATACATGTTATCCGGGGATACGGTACCCCTTCTAACCTTTGTGCAATGACGTGCAATCCATACTGGGCCTAACACCGTCTGAGCCTGCCTCATGCTGTATAGACATATATTTTGAATGTGTACGCTATCCATACATGTTATCCGGGGATACGGTACCCCTTCTAACCTTTGTGCAATGACGTGCAATCCATACTGGGCCTAACACCGTCTGAGCCTGCCTCATGCTGTATAGACATATATTTTGAATGTGTACGCTATCCATACATGTTATCCGGGGATACGGTACCCTTTCTAACCTTTGTGCAATGACGTTCAATCCATACTGGGCCTAACACCGTCTGAGCCTGCCTCATGCTGTATAGACATATATTTTGAATGTGTACGCTATCCATACATGTTATCCGGGGATACGGTACCCTTTCTAACCTTTGTGCAATGACGTGCAATCCATACTGGGCCTAACACCGTCTGAGCCTGCCTCATGCTGTATAGACATATATTTTGAATGTGTACGCTATCCATACATGTTATCCGGGGATACGGTACCCTTTCTAACCTTTGTGCAATGACGTGCAATCCATACTGGGCCTAACACCGTCTGAGCCTGCCTCATGCTGTATAGACATATATTTTGAATGTGTACGCTATCCATACATGTTATCCGGGGATTCGGTACCCCTTCTAACCTTTGTGCAATGACGTGCAATCCATACTGGGCCTAACACCGTCTGAGCCTGCCTCATGCTGTATAGACATATATTTTGAATGTGTACGCTATCCATACATGTTATCCGGGGATACGGTACCCCTTCTAACCTTTGTGCAATGACATGCAATCCATACTGGGCCTAACACCGTCTGAGCCTGCCTCATGCTGTATAGACATATATTTTGAATGTGTACGCTATCCATACATGTTATCCAGGGATACGGTACCCTTTCTAACCTTTGTGCAATGACGTGCAATCCATACTGGGCCTAACACCGTCTGAGCCTGCCTCATGCTGTATAGACATATATTTTGAATGTGTACGCTATCCATACATGTTATCCGGGGATACGGTACCCCTTCTAACCTTTGTGCAATGACGTGCAATCCATACTGGGCCTAACACCGTCTGAGCCTGCCTCATGCTGTATAGACATATATTTTGAATGTGTACGCTATCCATACATGTTATCCAGAGATACGGTACCCTTTCTAACCTTTGTGCAATGACGTGCAATCCATACTGGGCCTAACACCGTCTGAGCCTGCCTCATGCTGTATAGACATATATTTTGAATGTGTACGCTATCCATACATGTTATCCAGGGATACGGTACCCTTTCTAACCTTTGTGCAATGACGTGCAATCCATACTGGGCCTAACACCGTCTGAGCCTGCCTCATGCTGTATAGACATATATTTTGAATGTGTACGCTATCCATACATGTTATCCGGGGATACGGTACCCCTTCTAACCTTTGTGCAATGACGTGCAATCCATACTGGGCCTAACACCGTCTGAGCCTGCCTCATGCTGTATAGACATATATTTTGAATGTGTACGCTATCCATACATGTTATCCAGGGATACGGTACCCTTTCTAACCTTTGTGCAATCACGTGCAATCCATACTGGGCGTGAGAACGGCTGGCGAGCTGTTAAGCAAGCTACAGCACCTGTCCAGACAAGTACAGGGATTCCCTAGCGAGGAGACTTATTTGATTGTTCTCTATGTTGGGACAGCAATTTTTGGGGAGCACTATACTCTGGAGAATGATAGATGGGGCCCACCATACGCTGGAACATTCCAAAGGTGGACATCAGACACTGGAGCAGCATTTACAGGGCCCATTATACACTAGAGCATTAGAAATGGGGTCCATTATGTTTGGAGCATTATTTGGGTCCATAAGACAGTGGAGCTTCATCCATGGGGACCAACATATACTGTAGCATTATGTGGAGCTCATCATATACTGTTTCAAACATTATATGGGACCAATGATTTTGTATGGAGAAATAGATGGGCCTCGTCATGAGATGTAAAAAGTGAGGTATTTTTCATTGTACTATACCGCTATTTATCTGCCGTATCGGAGCATGATGAGTTGTGGTATGTGTTAAAGGGGCGCTCTTTCGCCCAGGGCACATGAAAACCTGCAGCCAGCCCTCCCCCCCACAACTTTAGCCAAATAACCCCCATTTTTCAGTGCGTAACTTGTATTATGAAGTTAATTAAGGTTGACAAGCTTAAGTAAGAAGAATTGATGCTTTTGGCATTCAAATGGGCACTGTAGGTGTGTTTCCTGTCCTCCTCTCACTGCCGACTTTTATTCCCCATTGACTTACATTGGGTTTCGTGTTTCGGGACGACCCCGACTTTTCCCTATAATCGGACGATCTTGCTCGACCCGACTTTTGGAAAAGTCGGGTTTCACGAAACGAAACGCGACCCTAAAAAAGCAAAAGTCGCTCAACTCTAGCCAAGAATCCTTTATGATAAAAAACCCCGCTGTTTTTTGTGTTACCGGTGACATTGTCGTGGCAGCAAACTCCCCCAAGAGTTCTTAATATCAAAGAGCCATGAAGTGCGGGTTTGTCAGATTGTAAAGTCCTCGCAATCGAGAGTGGGCCTTCTAACACTCTTATAAATGATCTGACATTTCATTTGCATTTGAACTGAATTATAACTTGTTGTGTTCATTATTAGATAAAAGATTAAAGTCGCCCATCACATCTTTTTCTTGATAAATTTCAAAAGTGAAATGTAGAAAATGTGCCTTGATCATTAGCTTAGAGCTCGATCTCTGAAAGTAATGAAGCCAATTAAATACAGCCAGACAGATATCTGAAGGATGGTGCAAAATTTTTTTTTTTGAAGGGGGGAGGTATGTAAATTCATTATAACAAGACTTTTAATCTGAATCTATGTGGTTTATATAACTTTTATATTTATTCTGTTATTTCTTTACTTTTGTTCATTTCTGTCTCTTTTACGCAGCCTTATCGTGGCTTCGAGTCGTATGCATCCTTAATATGGCATTCATAGACTTTTGTTGGATTACACTAGTCCTCCTTATGGCTCCATTGTCATACTAAGACCTTAAGAGATTTTTTTTCCTACAAATTTATACAGAATCCATCAGAAACAACAATGTGACATGTTTCACCAGATGCGGTGTTATGGAGATATTCCCATACTAAGGAACCATAGAACCAAGGACTCTGTGTACCCACATATATTAGGTCTAAGAAAACGAGTTACAGACGTTTCAAAGCTGGGGAGATGATGGGGATATCCAGCAAAATGATTTTTTGACATGACTTTGAGATATGACAGAAGATCATGTCAGTAGTAATTGCATTTCTATCGAATGGAGCAAGGTGGAATAGGATAAGCTTTCTGGGGATTCCTGAGGAAATGAAAAGGAAGCTGTTCCTGAGAAGGTTCTTTAACAGCCCTAATATCATACTTTCTGCATCATTATTAGAGATCCACAGAGTGAAAAATAAACTCCAAAGTGAGCATATTACGGTAAATAGATTATCCAACGTGCTGCTGAGACCAATCCTCGTTCTATTAGTTCTACAAAAATATAAAAATATTTACAAAAGAGACAGTCGCATTCCTATCAAATGTTTTAGGCTATGTGGCCACGTAGCGTTTTAATCCGGACACTGAAAACCGGACTCCTTCCCAGAAATAAAGAGTTTTTTTCCACGCGATTTTACCGCGATTATGTCCGCGATTTTGCCGCGATTTTCACGTGCGATATTCAAGCACTTTCCAAGCGATTTGAAGCATTACTTGGAATGTGATTGACAGGTTGGTAACACTCGTCAAACAAAGTGTTTGACAAGTGTGACCAGGTTTTTACTATTGAGGCCGCCTATGCGGCCTCAATAGTAAAAGATAGAATGTAAAAAATAATTAAAAAATAAAAAATCGGGGTATGTTTACCTTCCGACGTCCCACGCAGTCTCAGCGACGCTCCCGTTCCCAGCGATGCCTTGCGAGACCTGTGATGACTTTGGTCTCGCGTTGCTGTGGCCCGGGAAGGCAGCGCGGGATGTCGGAAGGTAAATATACCCCAATTTTTTATTTTTTCTCTTTTTTTACAGGGGTATGGTACCCAGGGCCTGGAGGACAGTCTCCTCTCCTCCACACCGTGGGTACCAACCGCACATGCATTCCTATGGGTGCGGAATGGCGGCAATTCTTTGCGATTCCGCACAAAAGAAAGAGCATGCTGCGATTTTTTTCCGCGATGCGATTCCGCCGCGGAAAAAAGCATAGCATTAGCACAGCATGTGCGGAATGCCATAGGAATGCATGGGGTGCATTCTGTACAAGATTTTTAAACGTTTTCGCAGCTTCTTTGCGGTGAAAATCGTGGCAAAAACACTTAAAAATCGCATCGTGGGCACACAGCCTTACTTTGTTTTCAAATATTTTTATTGATTTATATTATGATAAGAACAGGTAAGGTGAGAATGGGGCAACATAGGAGAAAAAATGGGAAATTGGGAATGAATAGCAGGGGTGGAAGTCTAATTTTTAACACTAATAGTTTGAAATGATGCACTGACAGGAGGTGGCGGGGACCCTCATGTACCTTCTCTCACCTGAATGCTGTTTGCACAATGGCATGTGACACCTCATTGTTATTAATGTGTAACGTAATGTTTATGTACTGTGATGGCGTGTATTTGCCATGTATTGTGTATGTGTTTAGGATTAGAAATAGAAGTTACCATAGAGTAATAGAGGGTTAGAACAGAGGGGGGTACATTAGAGATAGAGACTAGTATAGATAATGGTATTAGTTTAGGCACAGGCAGCAAAGAGCTAAATAGATGGGAGGGGCACAGAGCAGAGCAGCACAGAGAAGGGAGATATAGGAAAGGCACTTCCTGTTTAGAATCAGACTCCCAGGCAGCCTGCCCAAGTGCAGGTCGAATACAGTGAGACAGTTACAAGATGTGGGGGTAAAGCTGCGGATGGCAGTAAGTTACCACAGGCTGGAGAAGAGTGCAGTTGGGCACCAGCTCAACAGGATCATCCCCAGGAAGGACAGACACAGGTGCACAATCAAACAGAGCCCGGGGCTCTTTTTTATTTGATATTGGTTTGTGGTTGACCACCACTGTTGCCGTGCATGCTGGGTTATGCATACCATTCATTCTATATTCATTGTGATTGATCTAGGCTGCTGTACGCACATTAAGCATCCCTGCCCCAGGCTCTGTTTGATTGTGCACCTGTGTCTGGGCCTGTTTCACCGCTCATCTGTGGATCCTGGTTCGGCAGTGTGGAGGTTGGACCTGATATGTCTATGTCCGGACCTGGTCAACCCTTATCTGTACTTGCCCTTTCTGGCGCCATGGGAGTGATTCAGAAATGCCTCAGGTACAGTTTGCATTTATTGTGGTCTTGCTTTTAATACATTTAGGAGGCCATAATGGCACAGCGAATATAAAAAATCTAGAGTAGGACTGCCCCATATGAGAATGCCTTGGCTTGGCAGGGTGGCTCAAAGAATTGATCAATTGTTTGCTAAATGTCTCATTTTGAAATACAGTTAGAAATCAATACGTGCATATGCACTTTATGTATTGCATTCTGACCATAGGCAGCACTGGCTTCTCTCTCTTTTTTATTTAAAGTACTATTAGTGTAAGAAAATCCCAAATAATCTCAATACCTTCGGGACCACAGCACGTCATCAGAGCACCAACGCCACCTATTGCTTTTGGCAAATACATCCTTGGCTCTGTGTGCCATATTTCAAAGTAGACATTTAGGTTATGTGCACACGTTGTGGAATTGCCGTGGAAATTTCCGCGGCAATTCCACAACTCTCTGCTGCGGGAAATACGCTAGAATTCCGCATGCGTAATTCTCGCATATTTACCCGCGTTTTAACTAGCGTTTTGCAAGCGTAATTAGCTTGCAGAATACTAGTGTTTATCAAGTGATCTGCAGCATCGCTTGGAAAACTGATTGACAGGTTGGTCACACTCGTCAAACATAGTGTTTGACAAGTGTGACCAACTTTTTATTATTGAGGCTGCCTATGCAGCATCAATAGTAAAAAGATGTAAAATTAAAAATAATAAAAAATTGTGTGTTTCTCATCTTCCGGGATTTCACGCAGCGTTCCCGATCCTCGTGATGCTCCCGTCAAGTCCCGTTCCCAGCGATGCCTTGCGACAATGACCTTTGATGACGTAGCATCGCGCAAGACCACTGCATCATCAAAGGTCATTGTTGCAAGGCATCGCTGGGAACGGGACTTGGCGGGAGTATCGTTGAGGCCTGGGGACGCTGCGTGGGACGCCGGAAGGTGAGAATATCAAGATTTTTTATTTTAATTCTTCTTTTTAACAGGGATATGGTACCCAGGGCCTGGAGGACAGTCTCCTCTCCTCCAGACCCTGGGTACCATCCGCACATTTTCCGCTTACTTTGCGTATGGTGGGCATAGCCACATGCGGAAAGTAAGCGGAACAATGCAATCCTATGTGTGCGGAATTCCCGCGATTCCGCACAAAGAATGAACATGCTGCGTATTTTTCCGCGATGCGTTTTTGCCGCGGAAAAAACGCAGCATTAGCACAGCATGTGCAGAATGCCATTGAATACAATGGCTTGCTTATTTTATGTGTTTTCGCAGTGTTTGCACTGCGTTTTCGAGGCAAAAAATCGCGGCAAAAACGCATGAAATACGTGGGAATTCCGGACGTGTGCACATAGCCTTAAAGTTACTATTATTTAGATATTTCTAGGTGCACATGAAAGAGTTAATCTGGCTGCATTGGCATAGTGTATAATACACATTAAAGAACAGGAACTAAAGTGATTCATAATAAGAACCTTTCTGTGCGGAAATGGCGTTGATGGGTTAACCAGTCCATTTATTTCAATCTGGTTGTAATAATATCACAAGAAGAAAAATGATCTTTCTCTGCAGGTCACCACGGAAGTTCAAGGTAGCTCAGCTTTCAAGGTAACTTGCGTAGACCGCGGCTCAGCTGTTTTGGGCAATGGATGAAGATACTGCTAATAATTTTCTAGCTTACTATACTAAAACAATAAGAAATGGAAACCTGCATCGTCTTTGACCCCTCGCAGGTGTTTCCTTTAATACATTTGACTAACAGGAAGACGATCAGGAGAGATTTCCTTTACTCTGTACCAGATGTTCTAATTTTACCTCTCGATAACAAAAGCTACAAGTATATTATTTTCTAAATCCCAGTGAATGATTTTGTTTTGCTACTGTATAATACAGTAGAAACATTTGTACTGTGATAATCCTCTGAACGTTATACGGTTACAGTCTGAGATTATTATTATAATCAGCTTTAATCAGTTTTCATAGCAGTTAAGTAGCTTTATATTTTTTTTTAACAATACCATTGTTTTTTTTTTCTGCTGGTAATATGCGAGACTCTATTTTAAGTAAGTCATAGAAATTAGACAATGTTTTATTCATCTGATGCTCCTCTAACATAATAGGGCAAAATGTGTTTTTATAACCTGAATTTTCCTCTTGTTTGGATGGAAATACTAATATTTTATTCCCTGGTGGTCTAAGGTAATACCTGTTCCTATGTTGTTTACTGTAAAAGAAATGTTAAAGCCTGCTGATTTAAGAGATTATCAGTAGAGATGAACGAATATGTTCGGAAGCGATAGCCGAATTCGAGTTTGCCATATTTGTGTCATACAGGTACCCTATTCGTGCCAAATTTATGTGTGATGATCGTTTCCAAACATATTTGCTCATTTCTACTACCATTGACTCCAACGGCGTTTGGCTGTGTTCGGTGAATATTGCTCAAAACAATATTCGCTGGTGATCGTAATCCGAAACGAATATTGAAAAATGTGCTCAACTCTACTTATAAGGCTATGTGCACACATGGTTCCTTAACTACCTCACGAACCGACCTCAGTTTGTAAAGGTTCGGGACAGTGTGTCAGACACGGTGATCTGCAATACAGGGGCACCCAAGGTACAGTTCTTGCCCCTTTTCTCTTCACACTGTACACTGCGGATTTTAAGTGCAACTCATCTAGCTGCTACTTGCAGAAGTATTCTGATGACTCTGCAATAGTAGGCCTCATCACAGGAGGAGATGAAAGAGAGTACAGAGATACTAACCAAGCTTTTGTGGAGTGGTGTCAGAGGAACCACCTTAGGATTAATTCCGGGAAGACCAAGGAATTGGTGGTGGACTTTCGCAAGGGAAAAAATCCACCAGTAGTGGTGAACATTCAGGGAAATGACATTGAGATAGTCGACACCTATAAGTACCTTGGTGTGATCCTCAATAATAAGCTTGACTGGGCCCATCACTTGGATGCAGTGTACAGGAAGGGCCACAGTAGACTTTATCTGCTCAGAAGGCTGAGAGCCTTCGGAGTTAGGGGGGTACTCCTTGCATCCTTCTTCAACTCTGTTGTGGCATCAGTCATCTTCTTTGGTGTGGCGTGCTGGGGTAGTAGCATATCAACCAGTGACAGGAATAGGCTGGACAAACTGATTAGAAGGGCCAGCTCTGTCCAGGGATGCCCCCTTGATCCGGTTCAGGAAGTAGGCGACAGGAGGATACTGGCCAAGGTGAGCTACATGGTGCAGAATGATTCCCATCCCATGCATGAGACCGTGACAAAGATGTGCAGTACTGTCAGTGACCGGCTACTTCATCCTAAATGTGAGAGGGAGCGCTATCGAAAGTCCTTCCTTCCTGCTGCAGTTAAGCTGTATAACCAGCACTGTTCAAAACGGAGAACGACCCAAACAGTGAACTGATAGATACAAAGTTATGATAGTCCGGTTATATCTTTTTTTTTTTTTTCGTATATGTACCTACCTACTGTCAATGTAATGCCTTTATGCATCTGTATCTGTACTTGTTCATGCCTTGCTGCTGTAATGCTCTGAATTTCCCCATGGTGGGACGATTAAAGGATTATCTTATCTTATCTTTAATCGAGACTGGCATTGTTCACGCTGTTCTTGATGAGGGGTCATGCTGTAGTCAGATGTTGCCGATTCATGGAAAGGAGCACGCCTTTTCTTGAATCTGACAAGAGGCATGGACCTTCATGCGCCACACCAGAAATCTTACACCAGTAAGGTACTGGAGTGAGAGTTCTGATGTAGGGAATGCAAAGCTTGCAATGAATTAGATGAGCCGATATGAGGTATCCTGCCACCGATGCGTCTCCTTCTCACCCCAGCTCTACCCACCCTTTTTGATGGAGCTGGGAGAAAATTATGTGAAGAACCACAATCAGGCCAAAGTTTTGCAACTTTTCAAAGTTTTTAAACCAGAATTCTGGTGTGAAAGTTTTGATGAATCAGGCCCAATGTATTTTTCAGTAACATTTTCATTCTTCAGGCCACCCACTGTATATACATGGAAGTACAGGTTCAAACACCTGAGGATACAAAACTGACAGCAAGTACACTTCAGGAAAATGACCTCTGGAATTTTTCTTAAGTATTTTCACGTTGTAAAATTCAGTGCCACTACTGACGTCTTGAAGATGCTGTGTGCACATACTCTACAGCAGGGTTCCCCATCTCCAGTTCTCAAGGCCAACCGACAGATCAAGTATTAAGGATTTCCTTTGTATTGCACAGGTGAAGCAATTATCACCTGAGCAATACTAAGGAAATCCTGAAAACATGATCTGTTGGTGGGACTTGAGGACTGAAGTTGGGGAACCCTGCTCTACAGGGTATGTGCACAAGATGTCTTTCCAATGTGCGCAAACCCGCCAAGGTTTAAGGAGGAAGATGTTTTAGGACAAGTTGACATCTTTTGTCCCAAATTATATATTTTGTTGTCTTTTTGTTTATTTTCTCAGCATCTTTGGCCACTGGTGTTTTCTTTGAACATGTACGATATAAGCTATTGCGTACTTTCCCATCTGAAGCTGCCAGAAAAATGGTCAAGTCACTTCTTTTAACCATTTTGCATCTAATATCAAAGCAGTTAGAAGGAGATGAAATGCCTGAAAATATACCGTCATGGCCGAAAGTGTTTGCACCCTTGAAATTGTTCCAGAAAAAAATATTTCTCCTAGAATCTAATTACAATTACACAAATTTCGTTATACACATTTTTTTTTCCTTGGTGTGTATTGTAACAACACAAAAAACAGAAAAAAGTGCAAATTGCACACAGTTTCCCTCAAAACCCCCAAAATGGGCCAGAGAAAATTGTTGGCACCTTCAACTTAATATCTGATTGCACACTCTTTGGAAAAAATAATTGCAATCAATCGCTTCCTATAACCATCAACAAAATGTTTACACCTCTCAGTTGGAATTTTGGACCACTCTTCTTTTGCAAACTGCTCCATATCTCTCATATTTGAAGGGTGCCTTCACGCAACAGCAATTTTAAGATCTCTCCACTGATGTTCAATGGGATTTAGATCTGGACTTGTTGGCCACTTCAGAACACTCTCTCCAGTGCTTTGTTTCCATCCATTTCTTGGTGCTTCTTGAAGTATTTTTTGGGTCATTCACCTGCTGGAAGACCCATGACCTAAGAATCAAACTCAGCTTTCTGACACTGGGTACTACATTTTGACCCAAAATCCTTTGGTAATCTTCCAATCTCATGATGCCTTGCACACAGTAAAGGCACCCAGTGCCTACGAAAGCAAAACAACCCCAAAACATCTTTGAACCTCCATCAGATTTGACTGTAGGTACTGTGCTCTTTTCTTTGCAGGCCTCGTTGCATTATTGGTAAACAGTAGAATGAGAATGATGTGCATTATGTCACGATCCATTTTTGGATCTGTGGGAGATCTGGCTCTTCATATTAAAACTTTTTTCCTTTCACGCCATCGAGGGTTAATCTCAGTTTTTGACCCCACTGACCTGTTGGTATAATTGCATTGCTGCTGGGTTTTCTAATGCAGGTTGTGACCACTCGCACCATCCTTTAAAAGGTCACCTGATGCATCAGCTGACGGGTTGGTGATACAGGTACTTTTGGATACCAATCGCGCTGATGACAGGAGGTTGCTGGTGCAGTGGTGCTGCAGCTGAATGCTGTGTTCTGGTGCCTTACTCTGCTGTGTGGTGCATTGCAGCAGAGAAAGCTAAGTGTTGTTTTTGTGTTTCCTATTCCCTGTGGTGTTTGTCTTACCTTAACTTGTGTTGTCTTAGTGCAGTGGTAGGACCAGTGTGTTCACTTGCCAATTCCCTACTTAGGGATAGGAGCAGGGCAAGGGAGGGTTTAGGTATCCTGCTCGGTGAAGGGTTGAAAAAAACCATATAGGTATGTTAGTAAGAACAGGACACATCCTCAGGTGAGTGCAGGAGGTGTCCATTTCCCCATTCCCTATTGCAGGGCCCACCGTAGTTAAAGTTTTCCCTGGTGTTTCCTGGTGTGGTTTTGTTTACCCGTTTAGTGATCAACCTATTAGTGGGTCGTGTCACACTGGACCAGTCACTTTGTGACACATTAACAGAAAGCTCTATCTTGGTCTCATGTGTCCACAAGACTCTTCACAAAAGGATTTTTGCTTACTCACAAATTTTGGCAAACTGCAGTCTAGCTTTTTTATTTCCCTGTGTCAGCAGTTGGGTCCTCCTGGGTCTTCTGCCATAGCATTTAATTTCATTCAAATGTTGATGGATAATTTGTGCTGACACTGATGCACCCTGAGCCTGCAAGACAGCTTGAATATACTTGGAACTTGATTAGGGCTGCTTATCCACCAACCCCACTGTCCTGTGTTGCAATCTTTCAACAATTTTTCTCTGCCGTCCACATCTGGGGAGATTAGCTGCAGTGCCATGGGTTGTTAACTTCTTAATTATGCTGTGCACTGTGCACAAAGGAACATCAAGATCTCTTGAGATGGGGTTGTAAACTTGAGATTGTTGATATTATTCAACAATTTTGGTTCTCAAGTCCACAGACAGTTCTCTTCTCCTTTTTCTGTTCTCCATGCTTCATGGGCAGCACACAAACACACAATGCAAAGACTGAGTCAATTTCTCCCATTTTATCTGGTTTCTGGTGTGATTTTCATATTGCCCACACCTGTTACTTGCCACAGGTGATTTTGAACAAGCAACAAATGCTTGAAACAAAATTGTTTACTCACAATTTTGGAGAGGTGACAACAATTTTGTCTGGCCCAGTTGTGGGTTTTTGAAATGATGCCTAGTTAGCCTTTTTTCCCCTGTTTTTTTTATTGTTCCAGTACACACAAAGGAAATAAGCATGTGTATAACAAAACAAGGGTAATTGCAATAATTTTCTGGGAGAAATATTTCATCTTCTGGAACAATTTCAAGCGTGCCAAAACTTTTGACCACGACTGTACACTGCAAGTCATTTTTACATAGAAATGCTTATGTTCATTCTTTTGAGCATTTATTTAGGCCTTTTCAGGCAGATTATGGAACATACTTGCCTGTAAAATACGTGCCACAGGCTCATGATCAAGTGGCCAAATGTCTGTGCAAGTGTTCTGTCCCGTCCTAATCACTGGTTTGTGTAAATATTTACAGCAATCAAACTACACCTGAGCAAAAAAAAATTATTGCATCTTTTATCCTCTGTTAAAGATTTAATTTGTCAGCAGCACATTGCTCCAGGTAAGCAGGGATGTGCTGTCAAAATAATAAAACAGTATGCTAACTATGTCACTAATGATCAATTGGTCAAGAGCCAATAATTGCTTTATGTAAATGGAGCTAAACATGTTCATTTTTCCATGTGATAAATCAAAGCTCTTTTTCAAGCTGAAAATCTACTAGTTTAAAAGGATCCTTACGCTCTACCTTAGGACCAGCCATGTGACCCATCTCTGATAGGAAGATGAAAGGGGTGAACACATGGCATTCAGCACCTCTTCGTGATGTGGACTGATCAAAAAATTATTAATAGGCAGAAACAAAGAGGACTGTGCAGTTATAATGAGCTGCACAGTTCTCCCAAGGGATGAAGTAAGGGAAGGATACAGTGGGTAAATTGCATACTTTTACATTGCATTGTTGTGATTCTAGTCACTTCTCATGGCCAAGCCCTGAGTCTGAGTGGTCAAGAAGTCCAAGGTCAGAAGCCAAGAGGGTACGTCATAAACAGAAGGAAGGTATAAAAGCGTAGTCAGGTAACGTTCTGAGGTCAGAGAACCAGGAGGATAACTGATCAGAGCTGAAGGGGTTAAACAGGCGGATTGTCAGAATAAAGTCCAAGGTAGGGCAACAGATCAAGCATATAGACCACAAGGCACAGGACAGAACAAAGCACAAACCTCACAAGATGAATGTGTAACGGGGGCCCGGGTGCCAGCTGTGATGAGGGGCTTTAACTCTTCAGCACCTGGGCGGCCCAATACTGCTACTTTGGAGTGTGTCTTGGTGTTGGTACGGCATGTGTGAAATTCTGCACCCACCTGCGGGACTGAATCGTGATCAGGATACAGTGTCCCATGGGGATCCAAGCACAAACAAATGTCTGCAGAATCCTTGTTCTTTTTCTTTAAGGTTTTATTTGAAACAGGTTCTAGCAGCACAGTTACAGTCCTTCCATTCCAGTAAAATGTAAACATGACATCTTCTGTACAGTCCCTGGTCTGGCCCTGCCACTTCTTGTCCTGCACATTTTCTGAGCCAAAAGCCTGCAGAATACTCCTGTTAGCAGTCACTGGACACTCCCCATCTATATTGCCCATCTTTGGCAAAAGAACCAGACTCCCGTTCGCAGCCTCAACTGGACCTTAGGTCCCTAACAGTTCCAGGCGGTGTCCCCAGACTCCAACCCGAGATCCTCTTCCAGGCCTCTCCCAGACAGTGCTCTCCAGAAGCCAAACTTCAAACTTTCTTCAGACCACTGTACCTTGTCTTGCCTGTTCTCACACTCCACTGGGACTGTAACTCCAGCCTGCACTGCTGCTCGCTGCTCACACACACTCTGATTGACTTTTTCTAGAACAATTCTGTCTCCTCTGGGTACCTCCTCCCACCAACAATTCCATTGGTACAGCTACTTAACTGTTTCTATTCTGGCTAAAACCAGCTAATTATTGCTATCCTATCTGGCATCTAATCTCCCTAACTCTCCAGTACCCCTAGTGTTCTAACTACACATATATGCTGCCCTACCTTACTTTCGCATTACAATAACACATGTTATATATATACAGCAATTAATGGGGAATGCACAAAGCACATAGAGCACCCCCTTTACAAATGTATGTCTCGCAGTGTTCAGGGAAACTCAGCTTAGTTCAGAAGCATGGCCATTAACTGGAATAATGAACACATGAGATAGCCGATGCCTCACAGTCACAAATTGGCTAGTCGAGCTGTCAATAAACACACTGACAGCTCAGCACACCCCTGAACCCGACTGGATGGCCATGCTGAGCTGTTAGTAACTGCATCCCTCACACCCTGATGGGTTGAACTGTGACAATTGTATTGTCCTGTCAGCAATATCTTATAAACTCCTGCGTATGAGTGCAAGACTGCAGGTCTGAGGGACTTCTCTGGCCCAATAGCCTGCCGGAGGTGGAGGAGAGCAATGGCTAACCTCTGATGACGAAGGGTTAAAATGCAAGGATGGAAATTATTTTCAAGCTTATTAGTTACAGGCAGGCTTTAGCTGTTTGAAATACCTGCATCCGACATGTGACATTCATGCACTCCATTTATGGTTCCCGTATATATATGTCCTCCATCCTGATATATATGTTCCCATACAGTTATATATGTTCACCTTCCTGGTATGTATGTTCCCAATTCTGGGCCCAACCTGGTAAATATCTTGTCAATCCTGGTGTATATGTTTCCCATCCTGGTGTGTGTGTGTGTATATATATGATATATATATATATATATATATATATATATATATATATATATAAAACCCATCCTCGGCATGTCCTTGTGTATACATGTCCCTTATCCTGGGTCCTGTCCTGGTATATATTCCCCATCCTGGTATATATGTTCCCCATACTGGTGTATATATGTCCTCATCCTGGACACATCATGGTATCTAAATCCACATCTGAAAAACAATAACTGCTACCTCCTTTCTAAGCCCTGCTATGTACCTAAACAGTAGTTTTTGAAAATGTGTTCAGGAAAAAATGCATAAATAAAAGTGGGGGTTTCACTTTCACTTATTTCCACTTCTAAAAATGAAAAATATGGGACTAAATCAGTATTTTGCAAAAAAAATGTATTTTTTAACATTTTCACATCACAATGTTACACAATTTTTTGAAGCACCTCTGAGTTAAAAATTCTCACATTAGCCATTGTTTAATTGCTTGAGAGATAAAGTTTACTTTAGTGGGTCTCTTGTGTGTGTGGGGGGGGGCTTTCTGTTGCTTCAGCACCTCACGGTCTCTACAAGTATGACATGAAATCCTCAATGTATTCAGTCCAATCTGCAGTCTGAAAACCAAATTGTGCTCGTTACCTCCCGAGTCCTGCCGTGTGCCCAAACAGCTTCTCACCAAATTTGGGTAAAAGTGCAGAAAAAGTAACTGTGGGATCCATTTTATCTTATTGTGAAAATGAAACAATCTGAGGCTAAAGCAATATTTTTTGGGGACAAAATTATATTTTTCATTCCACTTTGCTTTAATTCCTATGAAGCAAAACTGCTGTCAAGAATTAAAAATTCCTGACAGCAGTTTATAATATTTCGATTTTTATTCTCTTATAAGGTATGACTATATGGTTATAAGGTTGAAAAATTCAACATTTGACAGTTGCTAATTTTTCTACATTTTTATTAAATTTCAGATTTTTTTTTCTAAATAATTATAAAACATCAACCTAAATTTAGCACTTACAGTACATAAACTATAATGTGTCATGAAAAAACAAACAAAAAACAAATTCACTGGGAAATGTAAAAGCATTCCAGAGTTAGCTCATGTCAAATTTGAAAAATAGGTCTTACCTACAAAAGCTAAAATTTGTTCGATCGCTAAGGGGTTAAAATGATACATTTTTACTATTTGTTTAATATAATTAATAATCATGTATATATGTACTGTATATCTTTATTAATATTTTTGTTAATAATCCTTTAAAAGGCAACAAACAACAATGACCTGCATCTGTTCCTATTGGCTGGGAAGCTGGTGCCAACAAGGTGGCTGACGCCATTTGCACTGCAACCTCCCACATTCATAATGGCAGATGACGTGGCATGGGTATACTGTACCCAGTGGAGTAACTAGAGTCTGATGGAAAAAAGCGAGATTTCATTAAAAAACACTGTTACTGCCTGCACTCCTTCCATTCATACTGTACACAGCCTGATGTTGGCACTGAATGGAAGACTTCAAAGAATGCAAAGTTCTGTGGGTAAAGATCCATGATGATACCCAGTTATCATTTCATTATTACATTTGACAGAAAATAATAATTCATAAAATTATTATTAATTGTCCAATTAGGAAACTGAATGAATGAATTCAATAAAAGTTTTCTATGATGTCTCCCCTGTAATATGTGACGACAGTAGAAATGACGCAGTAAGCCGGATTGTAATTTATTATTAATTTATTTACTCCTAAAACAACTAAATCATTGTAGACCACACACATTGCCAGATAATGGTCCAGGTGAGGAATATTCCACGACATGGCGAAGTCTTCCCAGTTATCTTCACCAGTACAAGACCAGGAAAGGAGTTGTCTTCTCAGCAGGGTAACTGGTATTTATCATTGTAGGTAACTCACAGTATCACCTGTACCTGGCGCCTCGGTCACATCCGTGCTGGGGGCTCGCTGGCACCTCGGCCACATCCGTGCTGGGGACTCGCTGGCATCCTCTTCATCTCATGGCATGAAGAGGAGCCGGTACTCGGCGTAGTTGCTGGTAGATGGAGATGTTTTGTTAGGCTGGTGTCTGATGATGATGGTCAGGACAACTGCGGTATTTCTGCCCAACAAGGTCCTGTCATAACGACAGGTGGGATTTTTCGCAGTTGTTTAGGGCACATGGAGAAGACGTCTTCCTCACTTTGGTGGATGGTGATGAATCCGGTAATTTGACAGACGAAATAGTACATGAAGAGCTGCTCTCACGTCACTGTCCATGCAGGTCGCATCACTGAGGACTTCCAGGAATCCGTTCTCTATGTTATATTCTTCTCTGCGCCTCTTTATTTTGTCTCTATATTCCTGGTTATTAATGAGGCTTTTCAGCTTCATCAAAATATATTCTGAAGAAATGTCAGCAGCTGACTTTAGGATAAACCTTTTGAGCCAGAACATTTTTTATCCAAAATGTAATCCAATAAACGCAGTCAGTTGCACGATCCAACCAACCAAACCACTCGCTGTGCAGAAAGTGACGGAAGAACCTCGGTGGCTCTGAACCTTCAGAACTGGCAGCAGTGACGTCACAATGCGGTGACATCACAGAGAAAGCAAGCAAATACAGAGAAATCAGATTATTTAGTAAATATGGAAACATACTTGCATCCCAACCATGTATTATGAATTTCTATAGTTTGTCACTCACCTGATTTAAGTGGGAAGTTAAAAAATCCAAAATTTGTAAAAAAAAAAAAAAAATGCTCAATTTTCCAAGACCCGTTGCTTCTCCATTTTCAGAATCTGGGGCTGGATGAAGGCTTATTTTTTGCGCGCCGAGCTGATGTTTCTATTGACACCCCTGGGGTGCAGATATGATATTTTGATTGCTTCTTATTGCAATGAAGGGGCAACCAAAAAAACATAACTCTGCAGTTTTGATTTTTTTTCTCTCTACGCTGTTTACGGATTGGATTTTTTTTTATATTTTGATAGATCGGGAAGTTTCTGAACGCAATGATACCAAATATGTGTATTTTTAATTTTTTTTATTGCTTTATTTTGAATGGGGCAAAAGGAGGATGATTTGAACTTTTATATATTTTTTATTTTTTTAATATTTTTATAAACATTTTTTTCTACTTTTTACTTGCTTCAATAGTCACCTTAGGAGACTTAAGGCCCCGTTACACATAACGATGTCCCAGCGATCCCACCAATGATCTGACATGGATGGGATCGCTGGGACATCGGCTGATGGCTGGTGAGCTGTCGAATTGACAGCCCCTCCAGCGATCAGGACCAGCTAGCAAGCTGGTTTCTAATGTAAACATCGGGTATCCAGGAGCCGCGGCTCTTGGATACCCGCTGTTTACCTTGGAAACCAGCGTACGGTTTCCAAGATAAACATCAGGTATCTAAGAGCCGCACGGCTCCTGGATACCCGATGTTTACATTAGAAACCAGCGTCCAGCGTCGCTGATCGCTGGTCTCTCGCTGCCACACGCAGTGTGCTGGCCAGCGGGAGACCAGCGATCGAAAAGTGGCCCAGGCCGATCGAGGACGATCAGCGATAACTGGCAGGGGGGCTGGTTGCTGATCCCCATCACACACAGCGATTTCGCTGGCGAGATCACTGTGGCGTCACAAAATCAGCGATCTCGCTAGCGAGATTGCTTTGTGTGATGGGGCCTTTAAAGCTGTGATCTTCTGATTTTTTGTACTACACAGACCACGGGCTACTGGGCGGCGCTCATAGCAGATTGGTAATTACCACCACAGGGGTCTCCCAAACTAGGTGCTTGAGATTGATTTCCATGATCTAAAAAGCCCTGAGACACAAATCATTCATGGGTTTATTCGGAAAACAAAAAACACAGCTTTATGACACAAATCTAATTTGCATAATAAATTTGGAATATGGTATAATGTGTACTAAAACCTTTAGTATTGTGGCCATCTTCCTATAGGGGCCCAATCATGACTACATGTCTGATTATAACCATTGCATCATTCCTTATTGCTAAATCGTTATGCATCTTAGCATATTAATTAGAGGTGAGGTCACCACGATTTCCATCTCAGATCAGCCTATATATTATCTAAGTCTACTAAGTAGGACTATAAATCATTTTTTTATATTTGCGGAACAAAACGAGCAAATGGACTCAAGATCTCGTCAAAATATCAACCGATTAAACATGAAAAATGGCAGAACAACTAACATAAGTGATTTTTCAATTTATTAAGACTGGCATTTCACATCTCAGTCTTAGAAAGGGCCATGCGGGAATAAGAGACGCCGAAAAAGACCACAGTAGTCAGTAAAGGTGGCATTTTGCACTGAGTTTGGAATAACCGCTTGTTTTGTTAGTTGTGCTGACCTGTTTAATTGGTTTTTGTTTCATTGTTTTATTGCAAACAGCAAAATCTTGTAAATTTTGCTAATAAACCTATTTTGCTATGGGGGTTGAATAATTTTGATTGTAAAAGTAACTTTGTAATGAAAGGGCTATACTCGATATACTAGAATTAACCCTTAGATCATGCTATATTTGGGTCTAGTGTATTCCAATGTGCTGCAAAAATAATTGGATGTAGCCTTGTAACTGAACGTATCATACATGTGAAAAGTGACTCACTCTCATGAGCTTACATCACCGGCAAATCCTGGTAGAAGCACCCAAGTGTAGAATTGGCTAACGTATAAGAATTGTGAAGGGGGATCGCATTAGCGCAGATGTCTGCAGTGATTGCAGCTCTGATAATTACGCTTCATTAGCACACAAAATGACAATCTTTGTCTTGCTCAGGAATACTTGAGGAGGTAAGGAAACAACCTTATTTATCTCATCATTTCCAGTGAAGTCAGCACCGTACTGACTGTAATAGACTATTCTCTATTTCACGGATGTAAATGATTATGTGGAGATATATAATGGTGTCCATTCACCTAGCGGCAGCGCACTGTCAAAGCCCAATGTTATAATGAATTGCTAAGGAACATAGTAGGGGCGTGCATAGAAATCATGGGGCTCCATAGTCCAAATTGGCACCCTTTACCAATTAAAAGTTTCAATTAATTTATTTCACTCACTTATGTAGCACCATTAATTTCTGTAGCACTTTACAGACATTATCATCAATGTACTCAATGGGGCTCATCTAAGTTCCCTATCAGTATGTCTTTAGGAGAAATCCAAACCAAAATGGTAAAGTCATACAGATGTTGTCCTAGATGGGATTTGAACCCAGGACTAAAGTTGAGCGAATTTTGCAAAATTCGGTTCAGATTACGATCGCCAGCAAATATTGTATTTGCAATATTTGCCGAACACAGCCGAATGGCATTGGAGTCTGTGGGACTAGTGTTGACTGATCGTCAAACATAAATTCAGCACGAATAGGGTATAAAAATGGCACAAATATGGAAAATTTGGATTCGGCAATCGTTTCCGAACATATTCACTCAACTCTACCAGAACCCCATCGCAGCAATGTTAACAGCTGAGCCACAGTGCTCTCCTATCAGATTAATGAGGAATCATGGGGTTACTAGTGCTCCCGTTATGGATCTCCCTGCCCTTCTTGTTCTTTTTTGTTCTTTTCTTCCTTGTCTTTCTCTCCCTCCTTTTTTATATTAAACCTCTCTCTTATTAGGTCCTTTGCTCCTGGGATCCCCTTATTTTGAATACTTTGAGTTTAGTAAATGCATATTGTAATGCAGCATTTTACATCATAGGACTTCTGTGTGGGGGTAATATGCATTTTTAGAGCATTATTGTAACAGTGTAACATTGTGTCCGCTATGCGTTTTTTACTCACCACGATACCCCTGTTATGGTCTCAAAACAGTATGATGCCCCATCAGTTTCCCCCCACACATTATAAGCCTCTCAAAAGTATTGAATGATAGAATAAGAAAAAAAAGAAAAATAACTACTACCCTTGATTCTCTGCTTTGGTCTGTGCTGTGGAGCGGGCACGATTTAGTGATGTCATTGTGCCTGCTGTACAGAGGCTTAGGCAAACAGTCTGAATGGTGGAGCAGGGAGCTATCAACTCCCTGTTCCACCATTTAGTCAACTTTATCTGCTTCCTGAAGATGCAGATACCGGTGAATTCAAAACTACGGGCGCCACATCATCTTACCCTATTAACAATAGACCATTGCTGCACAGTTTTTGGGGTATGAGCATGTTTCTATTATGGTGCATTATACCCAAGGAACTATGGCTTTTGTGTGACACTTTAAAATGAGCACTGGACCCTTAAAAAACTTACACAATCTCAAGCTGTTTTCATATGCAATAAGAGGATGGAGGCTTATATGTTAAAGATTCTTTTCTTCAAACTAGGTCAGACACCTGCCAAACAGCAGGAGCTCCCGTTTTGGTTGACCTGATACAACTTTTTTATTACATGGTCAGCCTTTCACTAATAGCTATAAGATAGTGGTATATTTTAATAGTTCATTTACAGTGAATGATTTGTCAGCGTGAACAAAAAAAAACTTTGTGGTGTTGAACATACAACCTTATTAATATACTAGTAATATAATCTACTATATAATCGTCTAATTCTGTCTGTCTGTCTCTCTGTTTGTAACGGAAATCCTGCATCGCCGATTGGTCGCGCCTGGCCGTCCATGACCAATCATTGACAGTCGCAGTCCGGCCGCGAATTGGCGAGGAATTCGAACGACGCACACAACTGCTACTCGTGCCACAGATCTCCCGACGGTTGCCGTGGGTCATCTCCTACCGCACGGATTTGCCGCAATCAGCGATATTGGCGTGGAATCTTCATAAATAAACTACATACATATTCTAGAATACCAGATGCGTTAGAATCGGGCCACCTTCTAGCAACATATAAAAGACTAATATTAGCACAAGTCCTAGCAGCTCCACTTTTGGATGCTTATGTTGACTCATGACCAGTGTGGTGTGTGACAGTGTTTGGATGTTTATGAGAAAGAAGAGAGAGACAAGAGCTCTTAGACTTGTCTCGTAGGATGCCGATAAAATGAGGAGTGAAGGTGGCGCTCCTCTGATTGGGTTGTGCATGTCATAACACCAATAAATGCCCATAATATGGTAAGCTGCTGCTGTCACATCTGTCAATAGAAAGATTAGAGAGACTTTTCTTCTGCATGTAAATTGGAGAGTGGTTAGGAGGTAGACATTTAGTTGACCGTGTTGCTATACAGACAGAGTAGTTCTACCTCAAAATGCTGTGTGTGACAGGGGTTAAATGTTTGTTTTTTTTTCAATAGCTAAGCCAGCCCCCTCCTCTGAGTAAGTCTAAGTCTCAGTTATGACAAAAAATGGGTCTAGTTAAGGTAATCTAATGAGCCATTAGCCAACGACTTAAAACACAGCACTTGTCACACGTGAACACATGAGACTCTTTTGTACATAAGCTGGAGTTGTGGCTATTTGGACCAGGGACTGGCACCGATATATTCAGTTTGGATAACGTTTCTTAGTACTGCTGTTTGTATTACTGAAGTTCAATTTGTAGCCATCTTGTTTGTGAGAACCATCTCTAGTTTGACCATAGGGCTTTATGAGTTGTATTTATGCCCATGGTTTAAAAAATTAGTCTTAACACATACAGTATGGGATGCATCTTATCACTTTTGGGAAGCAGACGCAATGGATATACCACAATTAGTGTTGAGCGATACCTTCCGATATCGGGAAATATCGGATCGGATTGGATCGGACCGATACCCAAAAAGTATCGGATATCGCAGATTCCGATACCGGAAACCAATGCAAGTCAATGGGACAGAAATATCGGAATTAAAATAAACCCTTTCTTTCCTTGTAGGTTAATTCTACATGAAGGAAAACAACTAAGAATAATGTAGAATGTTTTGGGAGAGGTGGAGGAGACATTAAAGGCATAGAGGTTTAGCCCAATCAAATGTAATAGCAGGAATTCATTTTTTTTTAAGACATTCGGAGTTACAAAGATATTGACTATGTTAACCTTTTTTATATTTTGTCAGATATGTATGCTTCACTACTTCCATGCTATTCACCTTCTTTTTTACTTCTCCCACACTTTCTCCTTCATGATCCTCAGCAGGAGCAGCATCTTTTTCATCAACTTCTTCTTCACCTTATTCATCTTCTTCTTCTTCACTTTCTTCCTATTATTCTTTTTTTTTTACATTCTTCATATTCTTCTTATTCAACTATTATTCTTCTTCACATTATACTTCTTCATCTTCTTCCTATTCTTCTTCTTCATCATATTCTTATTTGTGACAGGCATTCCTGTAGTTGTTATCTATAAAAGTTTGAAGATTACACCTTCCGTTCTGCCTGTCACAAAAGATTTACAACAGGATTTGTCCGCGTTCAGTTTGGCCTGCAGCAGCAGGCATTTTCCAGGGGCACCACGAGGAGGAACCCACTCACCCCCATACACTGCTTAGTCTTCTTCTGCTTATAATTTAGATAATATCTTTTGCTCTGATTTTTAGTCTTATGCTTAATGTTCTTCTGCTTTTTGGTCTTCTGCTTTTTGGTCTTCTGCTTCTTGGTCGTTTGTCTCTTGTTGTTCTGTATCTTGGTGGTTGTCTTCATGTTCTTTGTCCTCTTGGTCATCTTCTTCAGGGTCATCATTTTGGTCTTCTTTGTGGTGGTATTCAGGGTCGTCGTCTTCAGGGTCGTCGTCTTCTTCGGGGTGGTCTTCAGGGTCTTCGTCTTCAGGGTCATCGTCTTCGGGGTCGTCGTCTTCTTCGGGGTGGTCTTCAGGGTCGTCGTCTTCAGGGTCGTCGTCAGGGAGATCCAGAGTGATTACCAAAAACCATTTAAAAAAGCTTGAACTTGGAAATGTAGCAGAAGGTACAAGAAGGCTGAGGAACTGCCGAGAACCAGCTGACGGTACTGGAACCCAGATGGGTAGCAGAAGGAACAAGAGCCAATGGCACTACCGAGGACCAGCTGATGGTACTGGAACCCGGTCACTAAGCAGGAGGTACCTGTGCTAGAAAGCACTACCAAGGACCAGCAGACATTGCTGGAACTCAGATACTGAGAAGGAGGCACCTAAGCCAAAGGCACTGCCGAGAACCAGCTGATGGTACTGGAACCCGGATGGGTAGCAGAAGGTACCCATGAAAAACAAAGTTGCAAGGCCGTGAGCCGGCCACAGTTACCGAAACCCACAGTCCTACAGGGGGTGCTTGTCCTATTGGCACTACGGAACCAGCCTTTATTGCCAGATCCCGCAGCCCACATAGGAAGCACCTAAACTGCAGGCACCATATAGAGTCGGCTAACCTGACCGCAACACGACAGGACAACGTATTGGTGGCAAAGTGACGTTGACACTACCCGGAAACAGCCGGCGTGCTGGAACCAGGCTGGGCAGCAGGGAGTACCCGTGCCAAAGACACTGCCGGGAACCAGCTGGTGGTGCTGGAACCCAGGGTAAATACTACAGAGTGGAGACAGAGGCCTAATTGGATCAAGATTAATATCTGTTGTAGACTACTACCGATTTTAAACTTGCTCCAATTATGCCTCTGGCTCCACTCTGTTTCTAGCATTTACCCTGGGCTCCAACACCGCTAGTTGCTGCTCAGAAGTGCCGTCCGCACAGTCAACACTTGCTCCTGTGTTATTGGGGTTCAGTAACGTCAGCTGATCCCCTGCTGTTTGTCCGGCAATTTCTCCTGCACTGTCCACATACCCCCAGTAACACAGGAGCAAATGTTGATTGTGCAGACGGCACTTCTGAGCAGCAACTGGCGGTGTTGGAGCCCAGGGTAAATACTAGAGACAGAGTGGAGCCAGAGGCCTAATTGGAGCAAGTTTAAAATCAGTAGTAGTGTGAATGTGGACAGAGCAGGAGACATTGCCGGGCACACAGCAGGGGAGCAGCTGACATTACTAAACCCCACTAACACAGGAGCTAGTGTTTTTCTCTGTGCAGACCGCACTTCTGAGCAGCAACTGGCAGTGTTGGAGCCCAGGGTCAATCAGGGTGTAGGCTGAGGCCTAATTGGAGCCAGTTTAATATCTGATGTTGTGTGAATGTGGACGGAGCAGGAGATATTGCTGGACACACAGCAGGGGAGCAGCTGACATTACTGAACCCCACTAACACAGGAGCTAGTGTTTTTTTCTGTGCAGACGGCACTTCTGAGCAGCAACTGGCGGTGTTGGAGCCCAGGGTCAATCAGGGTGTAGGCTGAGGCCTAATTGGAGCAAGTTTAATATCTGATGTTGTGTGAATGTGGAGGGAGCAGGAGACATTGCCGGACACACAGCAGGGGAGCAGCTGGCATTACTGAACCCCACTTACACAGGAGCTAGTGTTTTTCTCTGTGCAGACGGCACTTCTGAGCAGCAACTGGCGGTGTTGGAGCCCAGGGATTACAGTTCAGGTGGTAGAAACATGAACACAACAGGAGACCTGGATACTATTGCCAACAAATTATTTAATCTGGAAGAGGACTTGCAAATTCCGGCGAGATCCAGGCCTTGTTCATTTTCAGAAAAGTAAGCCGGTCAACGTTATCGGAGGATAGTCGCATGCGACGGTCTGTTAGTACACCACCAGCGGCACTATAGACGCGTTCCGATAATACACTAGCAGCAGGGCAAGCCAGCACCTCCAATGCATACTGGCTAAGCTCTGGCCATGTATCCAGCTTAGAGACCCAAATCTTAAAGGGGGAAGAGCCGTCTGGGAGTACACTGAGAGGGCAAGACATGTAGTCTGTCACCATCTGACGGAAACGTTACCTCCTGCTGACTGGAGCCGTCTGTGATGGTATAGACATTGGTGGCGGGGACACAAAACTTTGCCACATTTGGGCCATACTGGTCTTGCCTTGTGCTGAGGTGCTGCTTCTGCTCCCTCTTTGTGCAGAGCTTCCTCCACTGCCTCAACGCACAGAGCTGCTTTGTAAAGCACTAGCAGCACTGCTCTCGGGTGGAATGGAAAACATGATGGAATGCACCAGTGTGTCTTGGTACTCCCGCATTTTACGCTCCCGGTTCAACGGTGTTATGAGGCTTTGTAAGTTGTTCCGGTAGCGAGGATCTAGGAGGGTGTACACCCAATAATCAGCCGTGTTGAGAATGTGGGCAATGCGGCGGTCATTTCTCAGGCACTGCAGCATGAAATCAACCATGTGCTGCAGACTCCCAACTGCCCAAGAAACGCTGTCCCCTGCTTGAGGCGTCATCTCTGCCTGCTCTGCATCCCCCCACCCTCGCTCTACATACTAACTACTAGAGCATTGTGTACCTCCCTCCTCTGGAGAGATGTCTTCCTCCTCCATTGACTCCTCCTCATCCTCCTCACAAAGTGTCCCCTGCCTAGGCCTTTGTGAGGAACCACGTTGCGCAGACTGTCCAGAAGCAGATGGCATTTGGAACTCCTCATCCTCCACCTCTTCCACAACCTCCTCCCTTAGTGCTTGCAGTGTTTTTTCAAGCAGGCAGATAAGGGGGACAGTCACGCTGACTAGTGCATCATCTGCACTCGCCATCCGCATGGAATCATCGAAGGCACGCAAAACGTGGTAGATGTCCTTCATAGTGACCCACTCAGTGGTGGTGAAGTGTGAACGGCGCGCAGTGCGACTTGTTTGCACCTGATGCAGCTGGTACTCCATTACTGCTGCCTGCTGCTCACACAACCGCTCCAACATATGTAACGTTTAATTCCACCTGGTGGGTAGGTCACATATGATGTGATGTTCCGGAAGGTGGAATCGGCGCTGCAGAGCTGCGATGCGCGATCTTGCCATGCTGGAACGTCGCAAGTGAGCGCACTCTATGCAGACCTTGTGCAGCAGTGCATCAAGATCCGGATAGTCCCTCAAAAAACTCTGCACGACCAAGTTGAGCACATGTGCCAGAGATGGGATGTAAGTGAGGTTGCCTAGGCCCAGAGCTGCCACCAGATTTCGGCCATTGTCACACACTACCAAGCCTGGCTGGAGATTCGCTGCCGCAAACCACACATCACTCTCCTGCTTGATGGCATTCCAGAGCTCCTGCACTGTGTGGCTTCGATTCCCCAAAGAAATTAATTTGAGTACGGCCTGTTGACGTTTGGCCACGGCTGTGCTCATATTGGTCATAACAGGTAAGCGTTCACAGGTCCATGTGGAGGTAGACCGTGACGGCTCCTGCAGCGCTGATTCAGAGGAACTGGAGAATGAGGAGGAGTCAATGTGTACAGACTGGATTCCTGCAATCGTTGGAGTTGGCAGAACACGTACAGCACCGCTCTCAAGATCTGTACCCGGCTCCACAACATTTACCCAATGGGCAGTGAGGGAAAGGTATCGTCCCTGTCCATGGTTACTGGTCCACGCATCAGTGGTCAGGTGGACCTTGCTACTGACGGAGTTTAGTAGTGCATGTTTAATTTTTGCCTCCACATGCTTTTGCAGGGCAGGGACGGCTTGCCTGCTGAAATAAAAGCGGCTGGGCACGTTGTACTGTGGGACTGCCAATGCCATGAAGTTACGGAAGGTGTCAGTCTCCACCAGCCTGAATGAGTGCATTTCAAGGGCCAATAGTTTTGCAATGCCAGCATTCAGAGCCTGTGCTCGAGGATGGTTTGCCGAGTATGGCCGCCTTTTCTCCCATGCCTGTGCTACCGATGGCTGTAGAGTGGCCTGGGAGTGTGAGGATGACTGGGAACGTGGTGCTGTGGGTGGAATTACACTGGGTCTCTGTACAACAGTGCCAGAGGTTCTTCTATGGCGCTCCTGTGAGGAAGCCGAACCATCTGTGTGTGAGCTGGAGGAAGAGGCTACAACACGAGCTGAAGAGGTGGTAGGTGGTGCTGTAGGTTGGCCTACGTCTTCAGTGTGTCTTTGTAACTCCACCACGTGCTTGGTCCGCACATGTTTCCACATATTTGTGGTATTGAGGTTGCTGACACTTTTCCCTCTTTTGACTTTCTGATTACACAGCTTGCATTTGACAAAGCAAATGTCACCTGCAACTGTGTCAAAAAAAGCCCGCGCACTGCAAGTCCTGGGAGCGCCCGTTTTGGGTTTTGGAAGAGGAATGCTCCTAATGGGTGCCGAAGTGGAGGCTACAGGCAACCAAGTCTGCCCCCTCCCTCTCCCTCCTGTTTTGGCCATTCGGGGAATCTCTTCCTCAGAGCCGCTCCCACCACCTTCCTGTTCCTCACGCCATGATGGGTCAAGGACCACATCATCTACACTACCCTCTTCAAACACCTGCTTCTCCTGGGTAGTCTTGCCAGCACAGTACGCACCAGAAAGTGGCACCTGAGTCTCATCATCAGATGCATACTGAGGTGTGCTGACCATAGGCACTGGCCCACCCGCCTCTTCAGATTCAGAGAGAAAAAGCTGTTGCGCATCACTGCATACTCCCTCTTCTTCACATTCTAGAATGCTGCTTGGCTGGCCCCCTCTTTCCAAGCCAAGAGATTCAGAGAACAGAAGTAGAGATGGCTCCTGTCCAGGGCTCTCTGACTGCCTGGGCAATTTTCAGGTGGTGAAGAGACAGATGGTTGCTCTTCAGTGCTCTTGACCTGAGAGGATGTGGAAGTAATTGAAGTCGATGCGTTAGCTGCCATCCATCTGACTACGGCTTCAATTTGTTCCTCCCGCAGCAGTGGGGTACGGCGAGCTCCTACAAAGCTGCGCATAAAGGACTGTTCCCTGGGAAAACTGGGGGATGCTGAGTCACTGGTGCCCGCAGAAGGCACAGAATCCCCACGTCCTCTCCCTGCTGAAACTCCACGCCCACAACCACGTGCCTTACTCCTTGCCTTCTTCATCTTGGTAGACTGATAAAGATAGGTAGAAAAGTACTAAGGGCTTAGTGTGCTTATTCCTGAACAGCTGCTAACAGGTAAAAGAAACACTAATTTTATAAAATGTGGACTACACTTTAATATGAGATAATGTGGCCTACACAACTGTAAAGTGGAGTGTTCGGTGAACTTTTTTTACGTGTTTTTTTTCACACAAAAAAAGGATGTGACCAAAGATGTAAAAGCGATAGTATCACAAACTTTTTGTAGCTATTACAATGCAGAAAGGTAACCTACAATGCAATAGATGAGGCTACAAAAAATAGGCTAATACTAATCTGGCTGGAGCTGCAGGGCACAAGCCAGCTGTCACGGGGGCTAAGTTCAACTAAGGCTGAAAGACCCGGGGCCCCTGTGGTGTCCCTTTACTAGGGGAAACCCTGTCTGACCCTCAACCCAGGGTTTTTGCTGAAGGTGCAAATGCCTGAGCCTCCGACCTTTCCTTATCTCCTGCTCAGCCCTGCACTTAACCCTCCACCCTCCACCCAGTGAGAAGTCACCACCAAAGCTCCCACACAAATAATGACAGACAGGGAGAACTTAAACTGCACTGCGCCGCACACACACAGGAATAAACAGTAATGTGAACAGGGCACAACTAAACACAAATATGGGAAGGAGAAAGGATAACGACGGATCATACGACACCAGATATGAATCTCTCTCTCTTGAACACCTCCACTCCAGACCGGAACCACTTGGTATGAAACACAAGCTATAATCGGCGACGCCCATAGGCCAGCATGACTATTTAAAGACCGTGGGCGTGACTAACCATCCAACCTGGTCTCCAGCAGGATTAACCCCCGAGAGCCTGAAGATCAGGCCGGCGCCACTGAGGCTATAGTGGCTGGAGGTGGAACTACCTCTGCCTGCCGGATGCTGTGGTGTGAACAGCGTCCGACATGACAGTACCCCGTCTTCTACGAGGGACCCCAGGGCCCTCAAGACTCATAGGACCCGGCTTGTCCGGATGACGACGGTGAAAAGAACTGACCAGCCGATCCGCATGTATGTCTGAGGCTGGAACCCAAGACCTCTCCTCTGGACCATACCCCCGCCAGTGCACCAAATACTGAAGAGTACGGCGTACTACTCGAGAGTCCACTACCTTGGCGACCTCGAACTCTAACTCGCCATCCACCATGACTGGAGGTGGCATCGGCGTTGTGTCCACAGAGCCTACCACCTTTTTCAATAAAGCCCTGTGAAACACGTTGTGTATCTTGTACACTGCGGGAAGTTCCAACCGATAAGCCACTGGGTTAATGATGGCAGAAATCCTAAAAGGCCCAATAAACCTTGGACCCAGTTTTAAAGAAGGGATTTTGAGTTTTATGTTCTTCGTAGCTAACCACACCCATTCACCCACACACAGGTCCGGACCTGGCACGCGTCTACTGTCAGCCACCCGTTTGTACCTGGCACTCATGCTCAACAAACGCTGTTTCACCCGCCTCCAGACTGATGACAATTGGGCTCCTAGCTGATCCTCCTCCGGGACACCCCCGGAGTCACCCTGACGTAAGGTACAAAACTGAGGATGTTGACCGTACACACAAAAGAATGGAGACTCTCCTGATGACTCTTGGCGGTGATTATTTAATGCGAATTCGGCCAGAGGAAGGAAAGTAGACCACTCCTCCTGGTTGTCGGACACAAAGCATCGTAAATACTGTTCAAGATTTTGGTTCATGCGCTCAGTTTGTCCATTAGACTGTGGATGAAACGCCGATGAATGTGACAACTTGATCCCCAACCTTGAGCAAAAAGCTTTCCAAAACCTCGCCACAAATTGCGTACCCCTATCAGATACTATGTCAGACGGTATTCCGTGGAGTCTGACCACCTCCTTCACAAATACCTGAGCCAACGTCTTAGCATTGGGCAAAGAGGACAACGCCACAAAATGCGCCATCTTTGAAAAACGGTCAACCACCACCAGGATGACCGTGTTCCCTGCCGAGGCTGGCAAGTCAGTGATAAAATCCATGGAGATTTCTGTCCATGGCCTATTGGGTACCCCCAGAGGCTGTAGCGTGCCAGCAGGACGGGTTCGGGGTGACTTAGCCCTAGCGCACGTGATGCAAGCTGCCACGTACGAGACCACGTCCTGCCGGATTTTGGGCCACCAGAAACGACGCGATACCAGCTCTAAGGTGCCCTTCACCCCTGGGTGACCAGCCAGTACCGAATCGTGGTGTTCCTTCAACACCTTAGGCCGAAGATGCAGGGGTACAAATGATTTGTTGGCGGGAAGTCCTGGTGGTACCTCCTCTTGGGCCTCGGCAATCTCCGCCTCTACCTCAGTCGTGAGAGCCGAGACCACTACCCCTTTCTGGAGGATGGGTACCGGCTCTTCCCGAGGTTCTCCCCCCGGAAAACACCTAGACAAAGCATCCGCCTTGGTGTTTTTAGCCCCGGGACGGTACGTCACAAGAAAATTGAAACGAGTAAAAAACAATGCCCAGCGAGCCTGCCTAGGAGACAGACGCTTGGCCGACTCCAGGTAGAGCAGATTCTTATGGTCGGTGATAACTGTGACCTGGTGAGCCGCCCCTTCCAAGAAGTGTCGCCATTCCTCAAAAGCCAGTTTGATGGCCAACAACTCCCTGTTGCCGATATCATAATTCCGTTCGGCCGGCGACAACTTCTTGGAGAAGTAGGCGCATGGATGCATCTCGCTCAAGGACGAGCCTTGAGACAGTACTGCCCCCACTCCCACCTCCGACGCATCAACCTCTACCACAAAAGGTTTAGACACGTCTGGTTGCACCAGAATGGGGGCTGAAGCAAAACTATTCTTCAGACGCTCAAATGCACGTATAGCCACCTCAGGCCAGTTCGCCAGATCGGCACCCTTTTTTGTCATGTCCGTGAGCGGTTTGGCGACAGTCGAAAAGTGTTTTATAAATTTCCTATAATAATTCGCAAACCCCAGGAACCGCTGGAGTGCTTTCAGACTCTCCGGCCTCTCCCATTGCAACACCGCTTGCACCTTAGCGGTGTCCATTTTAAAACCAGCTGCGGACACAATATATCCCAAAAAGGGCAACTCCTGGACAAAAAATAAACATTTTTCCAGCTTAGCATAGAGCTGGTTCTCCCGGAGCAACTGTAACACCTGCCTAACATGCTGCAAATGAGTGTCCCGATCGCTAGAATAAATGAGGATATCATCCAGGTATACAATCACAAATCTCCCCAGGACATGAGCAAAGACATCATTAATAAAATGTTGGAAAACGGCAGGCGCGGTGGTCAACCCAAACGGCATAACCAGACTCTCAAAATGACCCTCAGGAGTGTTAAACGCCGTCTTCCACTCATCCCCCTGACGGACCCTTATGAGGTTATACGCCCCCCTGAGGTCCAGCTTGGAAAACCATTTTGCCCCCGCTACCTGGTTGAACAAATCCGGGATCAACGGCATTGGGTAGGGATCACGGATAGTAATCTGGTTTAACTCTCGGAAATCCAGACACGGGCGTAACCCCCCATCTTTCTTCTTAATGAAGAAAAACCCCGCGGCTACAGGCGAGGACGAAGGCCGGATGTGACCTTTGCTCAGACTCTCCGCGATGTAGTCTTTCAGAGCTTGTCTCTCAGGACCAGAAATATTAAACATCCTGGCCTTAGGTAATTTGGCCCCGGGTTTTAGCCTAATAGCACAGTCATAGGCTCTATGTGGAGGCAGTTCTGAGCAACCCTTCTCAGAGAAAACATCCGCGAAATCCTGCAAAGCCTCCGGCAGGCTGGGCGTCACGGCGGACACACATGTGGCCAAGCAATTGTCTTGGCAGAAACCACTCCATTGTACTATGTCCTGAGTTTTCCAATCAATTACCGGGTTGTGCCTGGACAGCCATGGAAAACCCAGGACCATTTGAGCTGGGAGATTACGGAGGACCCTACATGTAACCGACTCAGAATGTAGGACCCCAATGTGGAGTTTCACCTCTGCCACAAACTCAGTAATCTCCCCTTGAGGGAGGGGAACAGCATTAATGGTCACCACCTGTATGGGGTGAGGAAGTTTTTCAATCTTAAACCCGGCGGTGTGTGCAAACTCCTCATCTATGAGATTGGTGGCGGAACCGCTATCCACAAACACTGATATAGGTAGCTCTCTGCCGGCGACAATAACCTTGGCAGGGAGCATACATTGAGATACCATCATGGAGGATATGCATACGCTCAGTTGGGTCTCCTCCATACCCTCTGAGCTTAACAGTTTTCCGCCGGTGTGACCCTCTTAGGTAGTACCGGGCAAACGTTAACATAATGACCACCTTTACCACAGTAGAAACATGCTCCGGACTTCCGGACTCCCGGAGCGCGAGGCCGAACCTGTGCCACGCCAGCAATCTGCATAGGTTCAGGGGACTCATCTACTTCAACCACACCTGCACCTCTGTTTTCCCCCAGAGGTAGCGTCTCCTGTGCCCCCTGACGAAAACGGCGATCAATACGTATCACCAAACTCATGGCAGACTCCAATGATGCCGGAGTCTCATACATCAGGAGGGCTTGTTTCACCCTCCCTGATACCCCATGAATAAACTGGCTCCGCAGTGCTGGGTCATTCCACTGTGTGTCTACAGCCCAGCGGCGAAATTCCGAACAATAGTCTTCTGCCAAGCGCTCCCCCTGGCGGAGGGCGCGGATTTTAGATTCCGCTAGAGCCAGTCGGTCAGGGTCATCGTAAATGAGCCCGAGGGCAGAAAAAACATTATCGACCGAATGAAATGTAGCAGAGTCAGGTGGTAAGGAAAATGCCCATGCTTGGGGGTCACCACTCAGTAATGACAACACCAGCCCTACTCGCTGGGCCTCATTACCTGAGGATATTGGCCGCATGCGGAAGTATAATTTGCAGGCCTCCCGAAATACGACAAATTTGCTGCGATCGCCTGAAAATCGTTCTGGCAGCGGAAACTTCGGCTCTGCACCGATACCTGCAGATGCCGTTTGCACCTTTGCTACTACCAGGCCATGCTGCTGAACTGCCCCATTCAACTCGGAGACCTGTATGGACAGCGCCGCCAACTGGCGGGTTATGGAATCTAATGGATCCATGGACTCCTGAAAAATGTGGGCCGATTATAATGTCACGGGGGCTAAGTTCAACTAAGGCTGAAAGACCCGGGGCCCCTGTGGTGTCCCTTTACTAGGGGAAACCCTGTCTGACCCTCAACCCAGGGTTTTTGCTGAAGGTGCAAATGCCTGAGCCTCCGACCTTTCCTTATCTCCTGCTCAGCCCTGCACTTAACCCTCCACCCTCCACCCAGTGAGAAGTCACCACCAAAGCTCCCACACAAATAATGACAGACAGGGAGAACTTAAACTGCACTGCGCCGCACACACACAGGAATAAACAGTAATGTGAACAGGGCACAACTAAACACAAATATGGGAAGGAGAAAGGATAACGACGGATCATACGACACCAGATATGAATCTCTCTCTCTTGAACACCTCCACTCCAGACCGGAACCACTTGGTATGAAACACAAGCTATAATCGGCGACGCCCATAGGCCAGCATGACTATTTAAAGACCGTGGGCGTGACTAACCATCCAACCTGGTCTCCAGCAGGATTAACCCCCGAGAGCCTGAAGATCAGGCCGGCGCCACTGAGGCTATAGTGGCTGGAGGTGGAACTACCTCTGCCTGCCGGATGCTGTGGTGTGAACAGCGTCCGACATGACACCAGCAGAAAGGCTCCTCTATCTACTCCTATATAGTGTTTGCAACCAATCTAGCTGGATATGGATGGAAACACACTAATAGGAGAAATTCAGGAAAAATAACCAGCACTACAGCAAAAAAGGACAATGTATGAGGCAGTGATGCACGCTGAGCGGACTACAACCAGAGGTGGCTGTAGAACACACTACAGAGTGAGCTGCATTCACACACAGAGACCTCACAGACAGCCGAGAACAGTGCAGAGAACTGTGCACTAGCACTGAAAGGCTGCAGAAAGGCTCCACTATCTACTCCTATATAGTGTTTGCAACCAATGTAGATGGATACGGATGGAAGCACACTAATAGGAGAAATCAGGAAAAATGAGCAGCAATAAAACAAAAAAAAGGACTATGTATGAGGCAGTGACACATGCTGAGCGGACTACTACCAGAGGTGGTGCAGAACACACTACACCGTGAGCTGCACTCACACACACAGACCTTGCAGACAGCTGTGAACAGTGCTGCAAGGCAAAAGAAGGCTACAGCGGTTGATAAAGTAGCCTGGGTAAAGCACTATATAGAAAATCGCTATCTCTAACTGTCCCTCAGAGTCTGAACAGCAGCGTCCTGTCCCTAACTGAATTCAAAGCAGAATGAACCAAAAATGGTGGCGGCGGCTTTTATAGTGCATCATGATATCATTTCAGCAGCCAATCACAGCCATGCCATTAGTTAACATACCTACATGCCTAACAGGATGTGCCCACACTTCTTAGGATTCCTCATTGGCTGAATCAGATCAAACTGGCTCATAGCATTATGGGAACTTCCGATTCCGGTATGCGATATGCAAAAAGTATCGGAACTCAGAATCAGAATTCCGATACTGCAAATATCGGCCGATACCCGATATGTGCAGTATCGGAATGCTCAACACTAACCACAATGATATTTTCTAATAAATTGAAGTCTAAAGCAAAAAATGGGAAGATCCAAAGGCCACATTAAACTAGATGTGAGGAATTTTGTAATGTGGAGTCAGTTTGAAAGTATACAAGATCCTGGGGCTACAGCTAAAGCTGGCCATACACATAAGAATGCTGTCAGGAGATAGCTATCTCTTCTGTCTTCCCCATGACCAAGACCACTCGGCCAAGTACCCATTAGTGATGAACGAACATACTTGGATAAGTTGTTATCTGCGCATGCTCGGGTGCTAACCAGAGTATCTTGGGCGTGCTCGAAAAAAATGTTCAAGACTATGCTACTGCAAGTCTCACAGCTGTTCGACAGTCGCAACACATGCATTGATTGCCTAACAAACATTCAATCCATGCAAGTGTTGAGGCTGCTGAACAGCCACAACACATGCAGCGACGGGGTCTCAAACATATTTTTCTAGCACGCCAAAGTCACTCGGCTACCACCCGAGTATGCTCAGATAACACCTTATCCAAACACGTGCGCTTATCACTAGTACTCATATGTTTTCAGTGGCCAGAGTGGAGAAAATATTTGCCAGACACCTTTGGTAGCAGCTTGTCTACTCTTAAAACAAAAGAATAAATCACAAATGCCTGATCCTTCTCGAGGAAATCAGGTGGATCCTATCCACTTCTGATGGTCAACCTTTCTCGACAAAATCTGCAGGTTTATCAGACTTTAATCTAATGCAATTTATTCACAAATTTGCCCATGTATTAAATATCACCATAACCAATCTGGTATATACAGTACCATAGCCATTAAACCTTATTCACTAATTGGATACCAAAAAAATTATTTTTGACTCCAAAATATGGTACTAAAATTTTTTTTATTAAACAATATATTAAAAATATATAAATTCATGTATGACAAGAGAGGTGTACAATCAAACCGAAGAACTTACAAAGGCCATAGGTTTATCCAAAACATTATCATAACACAAGGTATTATTCTTTAACCAATATATGCTAATAGATCAACATAGTGTAAATCACGCAATCAATAGATTTGTAGCAATCACTAGATCTGTAGCAAAATAAACGTTGTAGCACTAAGGAGTACAAACAGTTAAAGACTATGCAACAAAGTGCAATACTCAGAAAGTTAATTATTAAGCCCCCTTGATAGCTACTTTGTGCCCTTAAAGGAAGACCGCACGCTGAACCTATCAATATACAGTATATATAAAGCTGCCAAGAAGGGAAGCCACAATTAGTGAAAGTAGACTAGTAATACAAACCAAGGAATTTCATTAATAACGGTTAAGAAAAATCAAACTGAAATACAGGTGCTTCTCACAAAATTAAAATATCATCAAAAAGTTAATTTATTTCAGTTTTTCAATACAAAAAAGTGAAACTCATATATTATATAGAGTCATTACAAACAGTGATCTATTTCACATGTTTATTTCTGTTAATGTTGACGATTATGGCTTACAGCCAATGAAAACCCAAAAGTCATTATCTCAGTAAATTAGAATACTTTATATCACCAGCTTGAAAAAATGATTTTAAAATCCAAAATGTTGCCCTACTGAAATGTGTGTTCTGTAAATGCATTCAATACTTGGTCAGGGCTTCTTTGGCATTAATTACTGCATCAATGTGGTGTGGCATGGAGGCGATTAGCCTGTGGCACTGCTGAGGGGTTATGGAAGCCCAGGTTGGTTTGACAGCAGCCTTCAGATCATCTGCATTGTTGGGTCTGGTGTCTCTCATCTTCCTCTTGACAATACTCCATAGATTCTTTAAGGGGTTAAGGTCAGGTGAGTTTGCTGCCAATCAAGCACAGTGATACTATTGTTTTTAATCCAGGTATTGGTACATTTGGTAGTGTGGACAGGTGCCAAGTCCTGCTGGGGAATGAAATTTCCATCTCCAAAAAGCTTGTCGGAAGAGGGAAGCATGAAGTGCTCTAAAATTTCCTGGTAGACGGCTGCGCTGACTTTAGTCTTGATAAAACACAGTGGACCTACACCAACAGATGACATGGCTCCCCAAACCATCACTGATTGTGGAAGCTTCACACTTGATCTCTAGCAGCTTGGATTGTGGCCTCTCCACTCTTCCTCCAGACTCTGGGACCTTGATTTCCAAATGAAATGCAAAATTTACTTTCATATGAAAACAACACCTTGGACTACTGTGCAACAGTCCAGTTCTTTTTCTCCTTGGCCCAGGTAAGACGCTTCTGGCATTGTCTATTGGTCATGAGTGGCTTGACACAAGGAATGTGACTCTAGTAGCTCATGTCCTGGATATGTCTGTGTGTGGTGGCTCTTGAAGCAATGACTCCAGCAGTGGTCCACTCCTTGTGAATCTCCCCCAAGTTTTTGAATGGTCTTTTCTTAACAATCGTTTCTAGGCTGCAGTTATCCCGGTTGCTTGTGCACCTTTTTCTACCACAGTTTCTCCTTCCTCTCATCTTTCCATTAGTATGCTTGGATACAGCTCTCTGTAAGCAGCCAGCTTCTTTAGCAATTACCTTTTGTGGCTTACCCTCCTTGTGGAGTGTGTCAATGACTGCTTTCTAGACATCTGTCAAGTCAGCAGTCTTCCCTATGATTGCTTACTGAAACAGACTAAGGAACCTTTTTAAGTGCTTAGGAAGCCTTTGCAGGTGTTTTTTGTTAATTATTCTAATTTACGGAAATAATGACTTTTGGGTTTTCATTGGCTGTAAGCCATAATCATCAACATTAACAGAAATAAACACTTGAAATAGATCACTCTGTTTGTAATGACTCTATATAATAGGTGAGTTTCTGTCATAATCCAGGACAGGGTTGTTCCTTTCCATCCTGGTCAGGGTTAATTTATTTCACCTCTCTCTGGTTCAGTGGCAGCTATTTAGTGTTGGTACTTCCTGGGTTCGGTGTCGCTGATACTTCCGTTCACTCGGCTAGAGCAGCTGACCCAGGTTACTTCTGTAATCGTTGTTCCTCTGTATGTGTGATCGCTACTGTGTATGACCTGGTTTGTTCCCTGACTTGTGCTTTTGTCTTCTGTTTTGGAACTGTTCAGTCCTCTCTGATTTCCTGAGCCCTCGACTCACCCCTGACCACACTCCCGTCTTCTTCTCTGGTCCTTACGCTCTCATCTGACTTCTGACCCCCGGCTCACCTCTGACTATGCTCTCGTCTTGTCCTCCAGATCCCACGCTCCCATGTGGTGTTTATCCCTCTGGCTCATCTTGGACAGTGTCCTGTGCTCTCCCTCTCTGTACCGCAGCCTCAGCCGACTTCCGTCCTCCCGGTAGCTTGCTGGCTCCACCCCCATCGTCTATCCTGACACCGCGCTCCCAGCTAGTCCTCGGGTCCCGTTCTCGCTTCACGTTGCTGCATCTACTCGACCTTCCTGCTGGTCTGCATCCTCTGTCTGCCCTGCAGCTCCCCCTAGGCAAAACCCCCTGTGACACCAGCTGCGTGTCATCACAGTTTCACTTTTTGTATTAAAGAACTGAAATAAATTAACTTTTTGATGATATTCTAATTATGTGAGAAGCACCTCTATACTTTCTTTTTGCTTTCTGGCCTTTAAAAAGCAGAAAGGTTAAGATAGCAGAGCTAGGGAAATGTGAAAAATGACGATTAAATGAAAGGTGTTCTAAATAAAGCTCAGGCGAGATGCATGGTTGAAGTTTGATTTCTACGATTTCAGCATATAGGGAGAGGTTATTGCAATGTTATAATGGGATGGCTCAGGCACAGAAAAAAGTGCTCAGCATGTGGAGGGTCATACAGTCATTTTTTCACAGTAGTCTTGAATGTTGTTTCTTTTTTGATGTGGTGAGGTTTCTTTATAAAGTTGTAATGGGATGCAGAGCTCTGCGGCAGGTGCTGGTTTCACACAGTGATTTCAAATATGTAAAGCACAAAAGTTTACATACAGTTGTCGCCAAAAGTATTGACACCCCTGCAATTCTGTCAGATAATACTCAGTTTCTTCCTGAAAATGATTGCAAACACAAATTCTTTGTTATTATTATCTTCATTTAATTTGTCTTAAATGAAAAAACACAAAAAGAATTGACCTAAAGCCAAATAGGATATAATTCCACACCAAACATAAAACAGAGGGTGGACAAAAGTATTGGCACTGTTCGAAAAATCATGTGATGCCTCTCTAATTTGTGTAATTAACAGCACCTGTAACTTACCTGTGGCACCTAACAGGTGTTGGCAATAACTAAATCACACTTGCAGCCAGTTGACATGGATTAAAGTTGACTCAACCTCTGTCCTGTGTCCAAATGTGTGTACCACATTGAGCATGGAGAAAAGAAAGAAGACCAAAGAACTGTCTGAGGACTTGAGAAACCAAATTGTGAGGAAGCATGAGCAATCTCAATGCTACAAGTCCATCTCCAAAGACCCGAATGTTCCCGTGTCTATCGTGCGCAGTGTCATCAAGAAGTTTAAAGCCCATGGCATTGTGGCTAACCTCCCTAGATGTGGACGGAAAAGAAAAATTGACAAGAGATTTCAACGCAAGATTGTGCGGATGTTGGATAAAGAACCTCGACTAACATCCAAACAAGTTCAAGCTGCCCTGTAGTCCGAGGGTACAACAGTGTCAACCCGTACTATCCATCAGCGTCTGAATGAAAAGGGACTGTATGGTAGGAGACCCAGGAAGACCCCACTTCTTACCCCGAGACATAAAAAAGCCAGGCTGGAGTTTGCCAAAACTTACCTGAAAAAGCCTAAAACGTTTTGGAAGAATGTTCTCTGGTCAGATGAGACAAAAGTAGAGCTTTTTGGGCAAAGGCATCAACATAGAGTTTACAGGAGAAAAAAAGAGGCATTCAAAGAAAAAAACACGGTCCCTACAGTCAAACATGGCGGAGGTTCCCTGATGTTTTGGGATTGCTTTGCTGCCTATGGCACTGGACTGCTTGACCATGTGCATGGCTTTATGAAGTCTGAAGACTACCAACAAATTTTGCAGCATAATGTAGGGCCCAGTGTGAGAAAGCTGGGTCTCCCTCAGAGGTCATGGGTCTTCCAGCAGGACAATGACCCAAAACACACTTCAAAAAGCACTAGAAAATGGTTTGAGAGAAAGCACTGGAGACTTCTAAGGTGGCCAGCAATGAGTCCAGACCTGAATCCCATAGAACACCTGTGGAGAGATCTAAAAATGGCAGTTTGGAGAAGACACCCTTCAAATATCAGGGACCTGGAGCAGTTTGCCAAAGAAGAATGGTCTAAAATTCCAGCAGAGCATTGCAAGAAACTCATTGATGGTTACCGGAAGTGATTGGTCACAGTTATTTTGGCTAAAGGTTGTGCAACCAAGTATTAGGCTGAGGGTGCCAATACTTTTGTCTGGCCCATTTTTGGAGTTTTGTGGGAAATGATCAATGTTTTGCTTTTTGCTTCATTCTCTTTTGTGTTTTTTCATTTAAGACAAATTAAATGAAGATAATAATACCAAAGAATTTGTGATTGCAATCATTTTCAGGAAGAAACTGAGTATTATCTGACAGAATTGCAGGGGTGTCAATACTTTTGGCCACAGCTGTAGAAAGAATCACAATGTAAGTGTCTCTAACACTCTGAATCGCGTAAGGTCGTAGTCCCCGACTTGTGCTCGAACCCAGGCCAACGTAAACTTTACTACGATATATCGAGCTTTGTTAAAATTACATTTGCATTTAATTGCAAAAATTAGAAAAGAATAAAATTGCTAATATTCTCCAATAAATTCGGCACAATTTAATTTAGTCCCTTTTTCGCTTTTGCATTTTTGTTTTTCCTGAAATAAAAAAAAGAGATATAGATCTGCTCACCGATAAACTTGTTTGGGTGGATGGAACGTCGTCCTGATCCTGTCGCAGCAAGGCAAATGGAAAGAAAAATGAGTAGTTCCAGCTTCCAAGAAAATTAAAAAAAATTGGATTTTTTTTTTTGCAAAGAATGCTAAAATAGCAAAGCACTAGGGCTGTGGGAGCAAATACATTTTGACAAAAAACAGAAAAAAGAGGGAATGCGTTTCGACCACAACTGCAGTCTTTGCCCCAGCTGAACGTTTTCTGTCAACATGTATTAGCTACCAATGCTTTTCTATTTCTAGATTTTTTTCAATAAAAAAATCAAATTTTTTAAAAATTTTCTTGGAAGCTGGAGCTACTCATTTTTCTTTCCATTTTTGTTTTTCCTCCCTTTCTTCCAAAAGCCATAACTTGTTTATTTTTCAACATAGCTATATGAGGACTTCAGTTTTGCAGGATGAATTGTATTCTTGAGTGACTGGCATTAATCATAATAATAATAATCTTTATTTATATTGCGCCACCATATTCCCCAGCACTTTACAGTTTAACAGTTTCAAAACACAATTCATAAGTAACAACGTTAACAATACAATAATTAAAGCCAAAATAAGACGACCCTGCTCGTGAGAGCTTACAATCTACAACGAGGTGGGGGTGATACAAAGTACAGGTGTGTATTTACAATGGTGTATTTACAATGATGGTCCAGCCATCTTGAGGGATGGATGGAGATAGTGAATGGGCTACACATGCACACTTACACATAGAATGACTTTGATTAGTGAACGTGATAGGCCACTCTGAACAAATGTGTTTTGAGGGAGCGCCTGAAACTATGCAAATTGTGGATAGTCCTTATTTCTTGGGGTAGAGCATTCCAGAGGAGTGGCGCAGCACGGGAGAAGTCTTGGAGTCGGGAGTGGGAGGTACGGATTAGTGCAGAGGTTAGTTGAAAGTCATTTGCAGAGCGCAGCGGTTGGTTAGGCTGATAGACAGAGATGAGGGAGGAGATGTAGGGGGGTGCTGCACTGTGGAGAGCTTTGTGGGTGAGAACAAGTACTTTGAATTGGCTCCTATAATGAATGGGCAGCCAATGTAAGGACTGGCGAAGAGCAGATGTGTCCAAGTACCGATTAGCCAGATAGATGACCCTGGCTGCTGCATTAAGTATGGACTGGAGAGAGGATAGTTGAGTAACGGGGAGGCCAATTAATAGAGCGTTGCAGTAATCCAGGCGGGAGTGGATCAATGCTACAGTGAGGGTTTTTGTTGTTTCCATGGTGACAAAAGGGCGGATATTCTTTAGGTGTAAGTGGCAAGAGCGGGCAAGAGATTGTATAGGGGATGTGAAGGAGAGATTGGTGTCAAACATAACACCCAGACAGCGCACCTGCTGCCGAGGTGTTATTGTGTTGCCACCCACGGAGAGGGAAATGTCAGATTTAGGGAGGTTAGTAGACGGAGCAGAAGAAGTTCAGTTTTGGAGAGGTTGAGTTTCAGATAGCGAGCGGACATGATGTTGGAGACTGCGGACAGACAGTCACTGGCGTTCTGAAGTACAGTGGGGGTAAGGTCGGGGAATGACGTATATAGTTGTGTGTCATCAGCATAAAGATGATACTGAAAGTCAAATCTGCTGATGGTCTGTCCAACTGGGGCTGTGTAGAGAGAGAAGAGAAGGGGGCCAAGGACTGAGCCCTGAGGTACCCCGACAGTGAGAGGAAGAGGAGATGACATGGAGCCAGAGATCAAAACACTGAAGGACCGGTCAGAAAGATAGGAAGAGAACCAGGAGAGAGCAGTGTCCTTAATGCCTAGTGCCTGGAGCCTAGAGAGTAGGAGATGGTGGTCAACAGTGTTGAAAGCTGCAGATAGATCGAGAAGAATGAGAAGAGAGTGGTCTCCATTACGTTTTGCCGTCAGAAGGTCATTGGTCACTTTGGTGAGTGCAGTTTCGGTCGAATGTAGGGGCGGAAGCCGGACTGTGAAGGGTCTAGAAGGGAGTGAGTGGAGAGGTAACGGGTAAGGCGGGAGTAAACTAGGTGCTCCAAAAGTTTAGAGATGAAGGGGAGATTGGAGACTGGTCTGTAGTTGTTTGTGCAGGATGGGTCGAGAGCGGGTTTCTTTAGTAATGGAGTAACGATGGTATGTTTGAAGGAGGGTGGGAAAATGCCCGAGGAGAGGGAGAGATTAAAGATTGCAGTTAGGTAAGTTGTGACGACTGGAGAGAGACTGGAGGAGATGTGAGGGAATGGGGTCAGTAGTGCATGTGGTCGGACAAGAGGAAGAGAGGAGTCTGGAGACTTCTTCTGTGATGGGATCAAATGTGGAGAGTGAGCCAGGGGAGATGCAGGAAGGGATGGGAGTCACAGTACTCGGTGGTTGGGAGCAGATTTCCTGACGGATATTATCTATTTTTTCTGTAAAGTGGGAGGCCAGGTCATCAGCACAAATGTCTGTGATAGGGGCTTGTGCTTTCGGCCTGAGGAGGGAGTGAAAGGTGTCAAAACGTTTCTTTGGGTTGTTGGCTAGTGAGGAGATCAGGGTGGTGAAGTAGGTCTGTTTGGTGAAGTGAAGGGCAGCATTATAGGTTCTTAACATAAATTTGAAGTGGATGAAGTCTTCTGGTGTGTGGGTTTTTCTCCATAGGCGCTCAGCACTCCTAGAGCATCGCTGGGCTGGAGAAGTTGAGTTTGCGATGTGAGCCAGGGCTGTTTTACTCTGTGCTTGGAGGTTCTGAGGGTGAGTTGAGCTACTTGTTCGAGGGTGCTTCTAAGAGTGCCGTTGTAGTGATGAACAGCCTGATCAGGACAGGAAAAAGAGGAGATTGGGGACAGTGATGAGTGTAGGGAGTCTGAAAGTGTATGAGGGATAATGGCTTGTAGATTTCTGACTGTGTGGTAGGTAGGAGTGAGCTGGGGTGGGCGAGGATTTGTGAGCATGAAGGAGAGAATGTTGTGGTCAGAGAATGGAAGCGGTGAGTTATTTAGGTGGGAGATTGAACAAAGCCAGACAAAGACCAGATCAAGGGTGTTACCGTCCTTGTGTGTCTCAGAGGTTGAAAGCTGTGAGAGGCCTAGAGAGGTGGTTAGTTATAGAAGCTGGGATGCAGATGTGGAAGTAAGGTTGTTAATGGGGATGTAGAAGTCTCCCCTGATAAAAGTTGGTAGTTCTGAGGACGTGAAGTGCGGCAGCCAGGCTGAAAAATGGTCAAGGAAGTGGGTGGGTGAGCCTGGGGGCCAGTATATGACCACTACTCTGAGGGAGAGGGGACGGAAGAGTCTGATGGTGTGGACCTCAAAAGAAGGGAATATGAGTGATGGAACTGGGGGAATGACCTGGAAAGTGCATTGTGGGGACAGGAGTATGTCGATTCCACCACCATGTCTGTTTGTGGGTCTCGGGGAATGACAGAATTGTAAGCCACCATAGAAAATGGCAGCAGGAGAGACAGTGTCAGAATCCTGAATCCAGGTTTCAGTGAGGGCCAACAGATTAAGAGAGTTGTTCAGAAAGTAGTTGTGCAGGAAAGGAAGCTTGTTAGAAACAGGCCGTGGATTCCAGAGGGCACAATTAAAGGATGGAGATGAGGGAGTGCAAGTAATATTAATAAGATTATTGTGGTTTCCATATGAGGTAGGGTAGGGGTTGAGGTTGGGGGATGGTGGACCAGGGTTGGGGGAGATTTCCCCTGAAATCAGTAGGAGTAGGAAGATAAAGAGCAAATAGTTGTTGGAATTGTAAGTAGATTTTGCTGCAATGTATTTGGGCAAGATGGGCTGAGGTTTCTCAGGAAGGTGAGGAGTGCATGGGAGCTGTACATGGGAGAGGGACGTATAGAGGGGCTGATGTGTATGAGTCATGATGGAGGGGGAATGGGGTGGAGCACAGGAGGATAGAAATAAAGCAAATAGTTAAAGGGGAGAGCAAAGTGTGGGTTACCTGATTCCTGCCCTGATTAGCTGCCATGGATAACTGCTGTTTTCTTTATGCTTAGCTTCTGTGATGCTTTGCTTATGGGATGCTTGCGTGCTGCACCCCACACTGCATCTGCACCCCACACTGCGTGCTTCCCCTTAGGAACTACTACATATAAAGGCCACACTACAGGGTCAGGAGAGAGGGATTGTGGGAGCTGGTTTGGGATAATTTGGCAGCTGGGGCCAGCACACCAGGGGATGGTTAGATGATCAAAGGCATTAGACCAGGGTGCATCTATATGCTATAGCACCTTTCACCTGATAAGATATAGAGAGAGGCCCCAGTCACGGATATAAAGCAGTAAAGGTACTGTCACACTAAGCGATGCACCAGCGATCCCGACCAGCGATATGACGCGGTCAGGATCGCTGGTGCATCGCTAAGTGGTCGCTAGTGAGCTGCCACACAGGCAGATCTCACTAGCGACATCGCTGGGGACGGGGGTCGCTACTTACCTGTCACACCAGGCGATCTTGCGTCCTCCCGCCCGGCTCCACGCGTCGCTCGTCGTCACAGCAGGAAGCGCCGCAGGAATCTGACGACGAGAAACAGTCCAGGACGTTCTCGCACGATAAGCAGTGGGGGGAGCGGTCGGAGGTAAGTATCACACATAGCGATATCGCTAGCAATATCGCTATAACGTCACAAGTTATAGCGATATTGCTAGCGATATCTCTTAGTGTGACAGGCCCTTTAGTATTAAATACAGTACAACAAATGAATTATACCAAAGCTTTAGCAGGCACATTAAAATATGTTACAAAATGGTAAAGCAGCAGAAGAGAGACAGCAAGCAGAAGTATGGACTTGTACTATTCAGGTTGCGTGCTATCAATGAATGGAGTGAATACATGCAGGGTGGATCAGTTGATTACCATTTGGATATATTGCAGAAGAAATGACAGCCAGCAGAGGTGGGGAGTTGTATCATTCAGGCTGCTTGCTATAAGTGCCATTCCCTTTATCCCATAATATAATAAAGGGAACAAACTCCAAGTGCAGTGAAATGGTAAAAAAAGTGATTCCTTCATCGTTTGTTTGGTTTTGCTTTTACACAGTTCATTGTATAGTAAAAATGACTGTGCAACATGATTTTCTGGGTCAGTCCGATTACGGCAATACCAAACTTGTAAAATTTATTTAAAAGAAAAAAACATTTAGAATATTTGTTTAAAAAAATGAGGGCTTTAGAAACAGAAATCTAGCTGGGTGTTTGGTATTTTATGTTTGGTGGGTGAGGTTTATGAAGAGCTGTAACTTTCTACAAGGAGTTTGCATGTTCTTGCCATGTTTGCGTGGGTTTCCTCCAGGTTCTCCCATTTCCTCCCACACTCCAAAGACATACTGGTAGGGAATTTAGAATGTGAGCTCCAATAGGGACAGTAATGATGATGTCTGTAAAGCGCTATGAAATTAACGGGACTAGATAAGTAAGCATTATAAGTAAATAATACAGTGTGTCCATAAAGTCATGGTGCACTTTTGACCAGTCATTGGAAAGCAACAAAAAACGATAGAAATGTGAAATCTGCTCCAAATCAAAGAAAAACTCTCCCAGTTTCATACCTATTCAGTGCAGTTCGATGTGGGCTCCATTTGTTGCCCTACACACATCCCAACGATAGTGAAGTTCTTGCCACATCGGTAAGGACGTCTGGTGTAACAGAGTGAATAACGTCTGTGATTCTCTGTTTAAAGTGATTAATGTCATTGATATGTTCAATGTCCACATGTTGCTTTACATAATCCCAAAAGTAAAAGTCTAAGGGCTTCAGATCCGGGGATCGTGGTATACTTGTATACTTTCCCTTGACTGGTCAAAAGTGAACTATGACTTTACGGACACACTGTATTTCTAATTTTAATTATTAGAAGCATTTAAACAATGGTGCTGAATGGCCTGGCCTTTGGTGACCAACCTAAAGGATGTGATAATGGTAACGTCATCCAGGGGTGGCTTAGCTGTGAAGCACAAGATGCGGATTTCTGGTAGGGTCATTGGAGCCCTAGCAATGGACTGGCTTTACTAGTGTGGCAAGTCATAGCATGCCACCTCTTGATTTTTGTCTGCCGGTTGTTGTATGTCAGGCATATGGTGGATCTCACTTTAATCATGAATCTCAGAATATACATGCATAAAATTTCAACTGAATCTTAATGTGATTCTTGTAATCATGAGATTTTTATATAACGCTGCGACCATGTAAAGACAAAATAATGTGTTGTGTATTTTAGTTTATTTGGATTATGTGCAGTAGCTATTGCAGTTTGGATGAAGAACTAATGAATGGGAGATCACCTGATAAGCAATGCATAATTTTCCACATGTCAATGCTACCTACAGTATGTAGACATGCCCTTACTTTTGGAATAAGAAACCCCTTGTTAAATCAGAATGGTCCAATAGAGTTTTTGAGATAGAAAACTATGTTCTGGTACATCATTCTGTCTATTCATTTTTATTTTTTAGTACACAACTTTGTAATATATCTTATCAGAGAAATTTGCTTTTTTCTTCTCCTGGACTGATCTTTCAATCTCAATTCATAAGTAAAATCTGTAAAATTCTTATTCAGTGAAGATAGTCTTTCATATTACTGGGATAGATGACAATTGATGATTTTAAACTTCTATGGAGAGGGGAGGAGCTGAAGGAAGACACAGACATCCTGCTTCAGGTTCACCGGAAACAACAGCTACAGTTCATCATAGAACTTTTTTGAGCACCAACTGTCATCTCCTGTCTTTGTAATGGGGGATTTTACCCTTGAGTTTAGAATATAGACAGTCACAGGGGAGAATTTCTGGTTGTGGCTTACAAATACTGAGGTAAAAAATTCACCAAACTTGTGAATGTGGCCTAAAGATTGTTGTAGCTGTACCAACAAAGCTAGCTGGTTAGCTGGTCAGAGGGGCTCCAGGGATAATACTCCTATGTCTGTCTTATGCTAATATAATTGAGTGCAGCCATTTACTTATTTGATACGTAAGCTGTTTTTGGTGTGCACTTGTTCAGACTAGTTCTTGATGTGCAGTCAGTTTTCTGTTATTTGTATGCTAGCTTTTGACTGAGCACTACGCCCTTCATCATGCTGTGGTTTTAATTACACCCAATCACATGTGGTTCCGATGTTCCTATAAATTTAGGCCTGACCAAGTTATTAGCCAGAGGTAAGTGTTCACACTAGGCAGTTAGATTAGGGACCCATTCGATCCATGAGATTACCTTGACGTTGGTGAATGGGCTCACAATTTTTGGCCACATTTTGTGCTAAGCATCTCATGTGTTTTCCCTAAATTTCAAAAGCCATTACGCTATTCACACGTCATGTAATCCACATTGATATGCCTTAATGCAATCGAGTGCAATCATTTCCTCATTTTGATACGTAAGCTGTTTTTGGTATGCACTTGGTCAGACTAGTTCTTAATGTGCCGTCGGTTTTCTGTTATTTGTCTTACGCTAGTCACCCTCCTCAGTCCTGATGTGGATGGTTGTCTATTGGAGGATGTGACAGGATGTTCCACACCTTCCTCCCTCTCAGGGTTGCAGTCAGCTTCCTTCCTGAAAGTCAATGTTCCCACTACTGCGTCAGCTTCTTCTGTCTATACATGTGATCTTGTCTGGACAGGATTAATTGTAAGTCTCTTAGGTCGGGTGGCAACACATGTCACATAAGTAGGGTATCTCTCCAGTCTTGGTTTGGCTGACCACAATGTATATAAGTCCATCTGTAGAGTCTGGGTTTCTGGTTATATAGACATGTGGCAGTAGCAGTCATGGTCTTAGATTTTTGTACATCAAGACATTCATAATACACCTTATATCCCACTGTGGTCTTCTTACATCTCCCACCATATACTGCTTCTGAATAGGCTAGTTACCACAGCCTCACATTAGGGCGTCAAAGGTGTTGTAGATGTTTTTGTTCTGATCATAAATCAGATTACAGTATCACCAATGAGGCTGAATTGAGACTAGACCCTTCCAAATAACGAGCACTTGGAGAAAAGAATACACACTTGTTGTGAGCAAAACAATTGTGTTTATTTGCCACGACTTTGTTGCCTGGTGTCCAGGGACCAGGGACTCCTTCCCTGTCCCTAACACTAGGGGTTCCTTAGCTCACCCTGTTCCCCAGATTACTTTTGATGGTGAAGATGCTGAAGCCACCTACCATGCCTTAGCTCGTGAATCCACCTTCAGTTTGTACCCTTCCCCCACCCAGGGAAGAGGGTAGTAGTAGTATATAATAGTACACCAAACAGACTAACAAGGTAATATGAACAGGTGTAACAAAAAATACCATGCATACAAATATACTCAAACACATAACAGAGGAATGCACCGGTGAATTGAGGATGGGGTTAAACCAAAGTAGGAGAAGAAAAGGAAATTATCACACACTCGAAACCTAGCAACAGTCACTGATAAACCCACCAAACGACTTCTCCTATAATAACCAACAACAACCTTCAGCCATGCAGCATAAGCTATCTCTGACAATAAGTGGTAGCCAGGACCCAGATTACATAGGAGATGGGAAAGGCTAACAGTGTACAGCTGAGAGCCTAAACTCTCCAGGAGATTCCCAACTGAGCAGATTAACCCCTGCACTGCTGCAAGAAATTTACACCATTTAATAAGAAGGTGAAGTCCTTCTAATCCGTGCAGGAGTAGGAGAAATCAGATGTTGCGGTCTTCTGGCTCCTCTCTGTCGTGGTAAATCCGTGACATTATTATTCTGTGAACACTTCTTCTTATACCATTTACAGAAAATGTAATTTTCATTTAGCAATCTCCACCTGCTGCTCTCTTCTGTAAACAGTTGATGATAACTTTTCTTTAACATGTACCCAAAAGACAGTTTTTGCAGAACCTCAAGACATTGCACATGAGATAAAAAAAGTATTACATCAAGCATAAAGCCTTGACTATGAGACTATATGGTGAGTTAATACTAAACAAAATGTGGAAAAGAGAAGAAAAACATGAATGCTTCTACTGTATATCACAATCTTCACTGTCTTGAAACTTTTTAACTACAGGCTTCAACAATTACTGCGGTAGAAATGGGCTATCTTGACTTGTAGATTGGTGCTCTGGAACTTTTAACATCAATCCCTTTTTCTACAGCCTAAACAAACATGCAACTATACAATAAAAAGCAGGAAACCGTGTTAACTATGAAATACAATATTACGTTTTATCTTGCGCCTTCTCTACTATCAAATAAACCAATCACATGTAATAAAAGCGGGACATTCTCGGAGCTCATATAAAGCAACCTAATATTTAATTTTTATATTACTTGGGCCAATGGGTTATTTTTTATACTTTCATATATTTCTCTCTTTCTTTGTATCTTTATCGGTAACTTATCATTACAGCATTGCCGGCGCAGGTGTATGCGGTTTCAAGCATTCTTCATTATAGAGACGTGAATCACGGTTATGAAATGTTCCTCTTATATTGCATTTCCGTTCAAAGAAATATGAAAGCAATTTCCAAATTCCATTTTTTTTCCTAAAACATGCATAATTTATGCTGGATTCATTTTTTTGTGTATTTCATTTAGTTGAAGGGACTTGCAGCTGAACAGATAGGATGTGTGAGGGTAGCAAAGAATTCATAATACATTAGATTGGAATTCTTGATGGCCGGCCTCCTCTTCTTACATTAAACCTTTCCGATAAAGTATTGCGGTCATTTTCTCAATAGGTAGAGGAGATTATTATCCTCTTAATATTAAATGAGGAAATTTCAGCCTTAATTTATATTTAAATTTACTTTTCATGATTGATCTATTATGAATGTCCTGGTAAATTCTACTTCTTTTGCGGGTGTGGTGGATATAGAAAATGAAATATAGAAATTATTTAAATCAAAACTTTGACTTCAATGGGATTGTCAGTAATGGCTCTGTCTGATGCTTTGAAGAAATATTAATAGGTAATATCACTAATAATTGCTCCTCTATTTCTTCCTTGTCATTTATATAGAGTCTCGTTAGTCCAGAATGTGATATACGGGGAAAGCATTCATCATCATTTACTTACAGGTTAGAGATGAAGAAATCGATCTGCCCCTTTCAGATTTTTGGACCTCTAGTTTTGTTAGAAACCCAATTTCCTACTAAAACTTTCAAGGCATAGTGAAAAATGTTGAGTTCTCCTTGAAAATATGGTTGCTGAGACATGCAAGGGCACCTCCGGTCATAATGTACTGGCCTCAAGATTAGAACCCCCCCAGTGGAAAATCTGGTTACTGAGACATGAAAGGGCGCCTTTTTTTGTTAGTTAGCTGTCTAATGCCTGCCACAGCAGGGTTTGTTTCCCCTGTAACATGGGCTCTTCTGAATACTCCAGTTACAGTGGGAAAAATGTACAAGAAAAGAAATGTTCCCCACAAATGTTTTATGATCTCTTGGGGAACAAATTCTGTAAAAAATATAAATATGTATAAGATATCAGCAAAAAAAGGAATTACTGTAGATAATTAGAAGTTCCGACAACAAAATACGAAAGAATCAGCTTAGTTAAAATAAAATAATACATCCTATTACATTACATACACATATTAGGTATCTACACAACCGTAATAACCAGTACAATGCATTTAACAGGGCATTTGTTGTTTAAAAATTATATAAATTACTTAGTAATTTATTATATATACCCCAAACAGCCAACATAGATATATTACAGTATTTGTATTTTTTTTATTGATGTGGATTTAAGAAGATTTGTATAGCTTCGCATGGATGGGTGTCTCAGTCAGGCTCTGTCCTGCTCTGCCCTTATTCACACTTGACTTTGTTTGATACATGGTTAGGTTTTAATACTAGATTGTCCCAGTGGGTACACTTTGTCGCTGTTGGATGGCTTTTATGCATTTTTGGTCAAAATAGTGTTAACTAAGTCCCCTATGTTATTTAAATGTATTATTACTATTTATTGATTTACTTGCTATAGGGTATATGCTAATTTTTATTTTTTGTGCTTTTTTTCTTGGGTTCTGTCTATGAAATAGCCACAGTGTGAACATGCTCTTACACTTTGCACGTAGCACGTATACCAGCTTATAGTCCAGCTCAGTTTTTTGTTTTGTATTATGGCTTTATATAACCTTTGATTTGTACATTTCCACAATAAAGCCCCAATAGAGGTGTACAATTATATAGTGTGCCGCCATATGTTTCCCATTTTATTAGAGAGGGTTTCTGTTTTGTGTTTTGTTTTTCTTAAAGGAGACTGTACTTTACTCACCCTCCCTGAGTGCACCACTGCTCCAGGCATCTGCTATTGTCTGCAGCTCTCACGCTACTGCAGCCAATCAGTGAGCTCAGTGGCTCTGCCCAAGTAGAAGGCGCAAGCCACTCAGAGCTGACGTGCTTACTTATTGGCTGCAACTGTGTCAAAGTGATGTCAGTATTGCAGGCAATAACAGACACTGGAAGCAACAGTGGAGACTCAGTGCTGGACACGGGGGAGGGTGAGTAAAGCCCTTTTTTTTAATGGAAAACACTTTAAGAGACATTCAGAATGACACGTTCCTATAGAGGCTGTAGAAGCCTGGTTTCACGCACAGCTTTTTCCTGAAAAATTTATGGGGATTTTTAATGGTTGCATTATTTTTTACATTTTTTAGTAGTAATTTTAGTAGTAATTATTGTAGCACTGTTTGCTGGTAGATGCTGGCATTGTTCTCACTATATAAGTATGTTTCTCTTTTTCATTTCTCACACATATAAGCCAAAACTGCCTGAAAAATACTTTCTGAACTTATTGCTTCTCCATTATTTAGCAACTCTGCCAGTCGGACTGTACACATAAAAACTAATTTTTCTCCTGTAATATTAGATATTTTTTTCTCTCTATTTCTTTAATGTTTCCGATTGTCTTTCTGAACAAGGCTCCTAATATGTCTCATTTATGACAGATGACATTTTTTTGAAATATTCATACAAGGTAAGCTCTAAATTGGAGGATATTTATTAACACGTCTGACAGTTCCCAATGTTTGGTCAGCTCGATAAAACTTTGCATGATTTTCTTTGAAGCTTTTATCTTTCCACCAGGATGATAGAGTACTGTGTCAAACTATGGAAAGAACGCGGGATAGCGTTCAATGATGATGAGTATGAATAATTGTATATGTGAAGACAAGCACAGAATAATCATACGGGGGAAGGGCGCAACGTTTGCACATTATGTAAATAACTTATTGAAAGAAGCCAACTCAATCTTCTTTCCATTCATTAAAGTGCTCTTACTCCATATGGAAGTCTAGGCGGAAGACTCGCGAGGATAATAGGAATATAAACTATTGTCATTTTGGCTTTTATAGCACAGGAAAGTTTAATATAGACAGATCAGTCATTACCTTTAAAACCTCCTTAATATTGTGAAGGTCCTCTTTGTTCCACCAAAGCAGCTATGAACCATTAAAGCAGGCTACACAGATTAAAAGTGTTGTCCGGCCTTGGGGTACAATTCTGCAGTCACTATAGGTCTGCAGTCACTATAGGTGATTGCAGACCTGTTCACAATGCACGCTGTCAGGATTCTCTGGTGCTGACACCGGGAGCGGGCAGTCATGTGACCACAAGTATATGATTTACTTACTTCCCGTCACAATCTGTTTAGACATGGCCGGCCTCTCTCAGTACACTTGGAGTGAAGGAGGTCGCAGACGTCTTGTATGTACGTGACTGCATGCATACAAATCGCTAACTTGCAGGGAAATGCGCGCTCCTCCCTGTGTTAGCAGCGAAGAATCCTGACTGCAAGCAGTGAGCGCGCTATGAGAATTCATAAGTTTGTACAGACTTTTACCCTCAAGCCAGACAACCCCTTTAAATGGCTGATGGCTGCACTAAGTTTTGGCTCATCATTCGGCCGACATCCTCCTCAGTCAACTGACTGGCATCAATTCCGACCAGCCAGTCACAGCGATGTGACAATAAAGCTGTAAAAAAAAAGTGACATGCTCTGATTGACTGAGCAATAGTTACTGACTAGTGATGGGCGAGTATGCTTGTTACTCGGGTTTTCCCGAGCATGCTCGGGTGGTCTCTGAGTATTTGGATGTGCTTGGAGATTTGGCTTCTGTTGCCACAGCTGCTTGATTTGTGGCTACTTGACAGCCTGAATACATGTATTCAGGCTGTCAAGTAGCCACAAATCATGCAGCTCCGGAGACAGAAACCAAATCTCCGAGCGCGCCAAAATACTCAGAGATCACACGATCATGCTAGGGAAAACCCGAGCAACGAGCATACTCGCTCATCACTATTACTAACCAATCAGCGCCAAAGGGGTTATTCTAAAATAGCCATCACCACTCTGCATGCCATATTTATCGCAGAGTTGGCATGCAGAGTGGCTGTATACCCCCCTCTGTGTTACCTGAGAGAGAGAAAAAAGTCATTGGTGGCCAATGAGATCTGTCTCCTGTGATCCAGTGCTGTGTATCCTGTGATCTGGGCTGTGTGCTGGCTGCTGTCTGACTGATTTGTGATCACAGCAGCAGCAGTTCCCTAATCCCTGTTCCAGTTCACTCCCATCCCCAAATCTCGCCCACTGCGAATTGTATTTTTGGTGCACGTTTTGCGAGGTGTTCTGCACTTAGCATTCGTGCTCTTCGCATGACCGCACAACTCTGATCAGCAACAATACGGATCAGAGTCTGCGCCAAGGGACTTTTTCTTTTTCTAGCTTGTTAGAGTAGCGGATGTCGCAGTGTAAGTGAAGTCCGATATTTTTTTTAAGAAAACAAAATAATAGTAGTTAGTACAGAGTAGCTTCATAGGTAGGGAGGTAGAGCATTAGAGTAGCGGACGTCAGAGTGTGATGTCCAATTTTCTTTCAGACAAAAAATAATAGTACAGAGTAGCTCTATAGGTAGGGAGGTAGCGCATTTGGGGAGCGAACATCATAGTGTTAGTGATGTCAGATTTTCTTTCAGAAAAATAAAATAGTCCAGAGTAGATTTCTAGGTAGGGAGGTAGTACATTAGAGTAGCTGATGTCGCAGTGTTACTGATGTCTAGTTTTCTTTTAGAAAAAAAAAATAATAGTACAGAGTAACTTTATAGGTAAGGAAGTAGCATTTTTCTTTTGCAAAAAAGTAAATAAAATAAATAATTTTTATCGCCGAGTAATTTCTTAGCTAGTGCATTAGAGCAGCGTACATAACAGTGTTAGCGACATCTGATTTTCTTTTGCAAAAAAAAAAAGAATAGTTAGTGCTGAGTAACTTTATAGGTCGGGCATTAGTGTAGTGAACATCACTGTAATTTTTTTCATACAAACTTTTGTTTTTACATCTACTGATTTTTCTTTTTTAATTTAAGTGTTTTTTCTACATTTTTCCTTTTCACTTTTTTCTCTACTTTTTATGATAAATAGTACTCTTTACACAAGCACCAAGCAATATATATGTAAAAGCACAACTTATATACCCATCACCAGTAATTTGAAGAACAAAATAAAAATAGCCCATTTGTCAAGAAGACGTTATTCACCAGAGGAGGAATACGCTTTATGTGCCTCAAACACGGATTCAGGCAGTGAGGAAGATACCACATTCCTCTTTTTTTCTTCCTTCTCCTCATCATCTAGTGAGGAGGGACCCCCAGCAAGGCGCCCTAGGACCCAGGCAACATCTTCAGCAATCGATCTCATATGGACTCCACTCCCAAAAATTATCAGCCTGTTATTCCAGATTTCATCGACAGCTCAGAAATCCGGTTTTATGTCACTGGTCTCGCTGAAATTGACTTTTTCAAACTCTTTTTCAGAGAGGAAATAATAAATATTGTTGTGGCCCAGACAAACTTGTATGCCCATCAGTTATTCATTGAAAATCCCACGTCAACATAGGCCAGATGGACCCCTGTAAATGTAGCAGAAATGATGACATTCTGGATCATCGTGCTGCATATGGGCATAGTCAGAAAACCAGAGCTACAGCACACCAGTATTCCACATGGCCATGACAAGGACACAGCTTCAAGCGATCCAAAAATTTTGCATTATAATGATAACGCGCACTGTCCTACCTGAGGTGATCCTAACTTTTTTTCGGCCATATAAAATTCGGCCAGTAGTTGAACACTTCAGTAGAAATTTTGCCGAGAAATAGAACCTCCAAAGGGACATTTGTTCAGATAAATCTGTTTCATTTCAAACGGAAGCTAAAATTCCAACAATACCTGCCCAGTAAGAGAGCCAGGAACAGAATTAAACTGTATAAGCTGTGCGAGAGTATCCACATTATAAATTCATACACCATTAAATCCAAAATCATTATAATCATTACTATAAAACTATGCCTCTAGATTCATTCCTTGAGGGGTGTAATTTCCAAAATGGGGTCATGTGTAGGGGATTTCCACTGTTTAGGTACATCAGGGGCTTTCTAAATGCAACATGATGCTCGCAGACCATTCCATCTAAGTCTGCATTCCAAACTGTCACCCCTTCCCTTCTGATCCCTGACAAGCGCCCAAACAGTGGTTTTCCACCACATATGGGGTGTCAGCGTACTCAGGGAAAATTGTACAACAATGTTGAGGTCCATTTTCTCCTGCTAACCTTGTGAAAATAAAATATAGGGGCTAAAAGAAAATTATGTGCAAAAAAATTTGATTTTTTTTATTTTCACGGCTGAATGTTATAAATTTCCGTGAAGCACCTGGGGGTTCAAAGTGCTCACAACACATCTAGATTAGTTTCTTGAGGGGTCTAGTTTCCAAAATGTGGTCACTTGTGGGGGGGTTACCACTGGTTAGGCACATCGGAGGCTCCAAACGAGACATGGCATCCGCTCTCGATTCCAGCCAATTTAGAGTACAAAAAGTTAAACGGCACTCCTTCTCTTCTGAGCCATGCCATGTGCCCAAACAGTGGCTTTCTCCCACATATAGGGTATCGTCGTATGCGCACGGCACCATAATCATCTCTGACCCACTACTCAGGTGATTATTGCGGACCAAGTTTCTTTCCATGACCTGGTCAATACAGTTAGTTAAGGGGAGGTATTTTAGGTCCTGTGTCCTCTTTATGTAGGATTTTTCCCCAATTTGTGTGATTGGAGAAATCGCTTTATATTAGTGGGAGCAAACTGCACCTAGCACCTTATTTCTTTTGGTAGAATATATGATTTGCAGTCAGAGTGACCCCTCTTCACTGTTTAGCTTCAAACATAGGGCTCTGCAGCACTTTGCACATACCTGGCACATACATAATCCACATTTAGCGTGCTTATTCTATATTTTATTTGCAAGCATATTGCACAATAGCACTTTATATATAAATATATTTGGGGTGATTCTCCCTTATTTTTCAGCTGGGAGTATATTATACACTGTATATTTTGCTTTTTTCTCATTTGAAGTGATTTTTCACCCTTGTCAGCTGGGAGCAGTTTTCTTCACCTTGCACTTTATATATTTTGCACCTTGATTACTGTTTTCTGACCGGTTTTTTATATTTGGTGAATTTTTTTTTACATGTGCTCACCTTGTTTTTGTATGAATTAGCACTTAGCACTTTATACTTGTATATTATTTATATATGCATTTTTGTGAATTTTTCAAGTTTTATATTTTATTTTTTTTTTATTATTATGCTGCTGATTTTTGTATCTTCATATGTCATACTTGCGCATTATACAGTGAGTAGGAACCTAATAGGAGAAACAGTTATTATTATAGTGGGTCTAATAATAATTTTTTAATTACTCTATATCTGTTTTTTTACTTTGGTTTCGTCTTGTGTATACAGTGTTATTCATTTAAAAAGGTATTTTATTAATATTACTCTTTACGTCCTATTTTGAACCTTAACCCTTATGGATCTAGCACTTTTTATATCAGGAGGAATTGTACAACAAATTTTGGTGCCCATTTTTTCCTGTTACCTTTGTGAAAATAAGTGTCTAAAATATTTTTTGGGGGAAAAAAGTTAAATGTTCATTTTTTTTCTTATACATTGCTTCAGTTCCTGTGAAGCACCTGAAGGGTTAATAAACTTCCTGAATGTGTTTTGGAGCACTTTGAGGGGTGCAGTTTTCATGATGATTAAACATTTGAATATTTTCTGTCATATGGACCACTCAAAGTCACTTTAAATGAAAGGCGGTCCCTAAAAAAATGATTTTGTAAATTTTGTTGGAAAAATGAGAAATTGATGGTCATGGTCAACTTTTAACTCTTCTAACTTCCTAACAAAAGCAAGTTATGCTTCAAAAAATTATTTTGATGTGGGAAAAAGTTATTTATTAACTATTCTGTGTGACATAACTCTTTGGTTTAAGGTCATAAAAAAATGAAAAGTTTGAAAACTGCTAAATTTTTGCCAAATTTCTGATATTTTCACAAATAAATGCAAAAAATATCAAACAAATTTTATCACTATCATGAAGTACAAGGTGTCATGAGAAAACAGTCTCAGAATCAGTGCGATCTGTTGAAGAGTTTAAGGGTTAGTACCTGATAAAGTGACATTGGTCAGAATTGAAAAGAATTGGTGAAAACAGGCTTCAGCTTGAAGGGGTTAGTAACTTAGACTATGAAGTTCAATTTGTCACCATGACCATGGAAGATGCAATGAAGAAATCTTCACACATAAGAAAACACATTTTAGTTCCATAATCTATCAAAGGTAGCTTTGGTCCACATAATAGTTTCCCAGAAAGATGACAAACATGTTATTGTATTCATTCCAATTCTGTAATTTTAAACAACAATACATCGACATCCTATGCAATTCCAACAGGAAGTTGGTTTTGTTTCACTGTGATCTATGGTTTGTCCATTTCCTACTTGTAGCTTAAAAATAATATTAGGAAGTCTTTGTAATGTAAAGAACAGCAGAGACAATATACTGCCTTTTTAACATGATCATTATGTGTTAAATGAAGTATTTAAATTGTACTTTATGAAATAATGTCCAAAGATTGTTTAAAGGGAATCTGTCAGCAAGATTTTGCTCAGTTAACTACAGGCAGTGTCAGGTTGGCACCGTTATTCTGATTAAAATGATAGCTTGGTTGATAATATGCGCCTTGTGGTTGTTGTTTAATCTGTATTTGTAGTTTTCAGTTAATGAGATTCTCAAGCTCTGGGGTGGGGCCTGTGAGGGGATGTGGGCGGGGCCTGTGGGGAATGTGGGTGGGGATTTATAGGGTGTTCTGCTTACATATGCATCTTTATGGGCTTATGACATGTCACAGATCCTTCAGTGCCCCCTATTTTGCATAACGCATAGAATATTGTGAGGTTAGAAAAATAAAATTTACATTTAGCAAAATGGCGCTGGTGGAGGTGCCAGCGCAGTATCATGTATTGCAAAATGCATATATTGTTGTAGGGTTATAAAAAGTTTTACTTATTCAAAATGGTGGCGGTGGCGCATGAGCAGTAACATCTATCGCTTTCTGATACTGCTGCTACTGAGCAAGCGCCACCAGCAACATTTTGCTGCAGCCATTTTTTTCTCCAGCAAAATGATGGCGGCTCATGTGCAGTAGCATCCATAGGCAAGCGATCGATGCTGCTGCGCATGCGCCACATTTTGCTGGAGAAAAAAAATTGGGCAGTGCTTGCGCAGTAGCATCTTTTGGATCGTGATAGATGCTACTGTACATGCGCTGCAACTGGCACCATTTTTTTTTACTCAACAATATTACAGTATATGCATTTTGCGGTACATGATACTGCACAGGTGCCACCACCAGCACCATTTTGCTGAATGCAATTTTTTTTTCTAACCCCACAATATTCTATACATTATGTAAGATAGAAGGCAGGTCAGCAAAGGATCAGTGACCTGACATAGGCCAGTACAGATGAATATGTAGGCAGAGAGCCACATAAAGCCCCGCCCACAGGCCGCACTGAAGCTCGAGAATCTCATTAACTGAAAACTACAAATACAGATTAAACAACAGCCATAAGACGATTTTCATCAACCAAGGTATCATTTTAATCAGGATAACAGCACCAAAATGACAGGGTCTGTAGTTTACAGAGCAAAATTCTGCTGACAGGTTCCCTTTAAGTCTGAAAGTGCATTTAAATCCATACACTGGAGACAGCATATGAATAGGACAAATATAAAAGTATAGCAACATTGGATACAGCATCATGGCTCTTTGTATGGTAATTTACCACTAAATCAGTGTTTCCCAACTCCAGTCCTCAAGAGCCACCAACAGGTTATGTAGCACAGAGAATGGAATTATCACCTGGGTTACAATACTAAGGAACTCCTGAACACATGATCTGTTGTTGGCTCTTGAGGATTGGAGGTGGGGAACATGGCTTTAAATAATGCAGTCACCAAATAATGATCAGATTCTGACTGTACACAATAAAAATAGAAAACAGTATAGGCAAACCTACACAGAAAAGCCCTTTTGAATTCCTATGTTTCCCAACAGTAAAATAATAACACTTATACTCACCTCCGGTGCTTCCGTCATTTCAGCAGTGTTGACACTGGCTCTCCCAGGGCTCACCTGACATTATTATGCTATGCAATGACTGCAGCAAATCAGCGCTGGCTTCATTGCCTCCTCCATAGGAGAAATCAAGACATACGGAGGAAGTGAGAGCTGCTGCTGTTCTCTCACTTTCTTCAGCTGTCAATTATGTTCATAGAAGAAGAGAGTGAAGGCAGCACTGATTGGCCACTGGGATTACGTGACATAACAATGTGACAAGAGCCTCAGGAGACTCTGTGCTGATACTGCTGCAATAGCTCCAGCATTGGAGGTGTGTATAAAGGCCCCGTCTCACATAATGAGATCGTTAGTGAGATCGCTGTTGCGTCACCAATTTTGTGACGCAACAGCGATCTCGCCAGCGATCTCACTACATGTAACATATAGCGGCGACCGGCCCCCCACTGGATATCGCTGATCGTGCTCGAATGTCCCAGGCCATTTTCTGATCGCTGGCGTCCCACTGGCCAGCATGCATCACTGCGAGCGACCACGAGCGACCTCGTTGGTGATGCAGAATTCAGGGACGCAGGTGTGAGTCGTCAGAATAGCTGCTGTGTGACAAGGTCCGAACGACCGCCGAGGTCGTTATACGGATTGACGGATCATTGCTGCGTCTTTGAGTTGATCTGCCTGTTTGACAGCTTACTAGCGACCATTTAGCGACGCACCAGCGATCCTTACCAGGTTGTATCGTTGTCGGGATCGCTGGTACGTCGCTTAGTGTAACGGTACCCTAAGTCTTTTTATTCTACTAGGGGGAAACATAGGAACACAGAAGGGGTTTTCAGAGTAGTGGACAACCCCTTTAAGATAAATTACCCCATTTGGCAGGGTAACACATCCGTAACTATTTACCGATCAGCGGCCGTTTAATAGCCTGTTTACACAAGGCAGACTTCACTTAATGATGTGCACTCAATGATCTACAACAGATGGTTCAGTGCACATAGACTGAATACACAAGGCAATGCACAACTCAAAACGAACTTGTTTTGTGAAAACCAAAAGATCATTTCTCCTGTTTTGCTCGTTCATTGACTCATTGGCATCCTGTTTAAACTGCAAGATTATTGTGAAATGATCGGTCTTAAGAATGCTCATTCACGATAATCGTTCAGTGTAAATGGAGTTTTACAGGGGGTGTCTTCTCTCATTGTAGTTGCTTGTTTTCCCTTCTCACTCTCGAGGCCCAAAACTTTCCATCCTGCTGATACCATCAACGTTCCCTAGTAGTAATACTTCCCAACACAGTACTAGTGTCAACTTTTATGCACCTACAAAGTAATAGTTGAAGCCAAGTGTATTGCTTCCCCTATGGTGTCCACCACAAAATAAACATGCTTCCCTTAGCTTAGAACAGTAAAAAACACTGACATGTTTCTGGTCCGTCGATCTCCCTTAGTCATGGTCTACAGTAATAGTGCCCTTCTTGGTGGTACCATACAGAAATATTCAATGTGTGCCCCCACTAAGTGTTAGCTGTCTGTTTGTACTCTACACACTACAAATTCCACGTTTCTATGCCTCATAGAGAGCAATAAGGCCTTCATTGGGTCCGCACTAATACTGCCCCGGTTGTGTCTTCCCACAGTAATAGATTCCAGTGCCTCAGAGCACCCGAGAGAAAGATAATTTAAAGAAGAATTCAATTCATTCCACACTATATAATGAAGTCAATCAAAAAAGTAGTAACATTACAGTCTGCCGAATTATGCCTGTGGGAACCCAACAACTGGACAACCCCCTTATAAATACCACGGACTTCTGCTCTGCCGGAATTGTGAAGGCTGTAGCCAATCATCAACTGCTGACTGACTGCAGTGGTCATTGGATACTGTTGATTTCTCAAGAATGGTAGAGGACACAGAGCGCACAGTGGAGGATCTGTGCTGGTCCAAGATGTAAGTATACATTTTTTTATTTTATGCAACAGTCAGGGGCCATTCATAAGCGGTTTTCCAGTAGTGGGCGACCACTTTAAGATATAAACCACTGCAAACTCTAGAGTTATGACACTCAAGCCATCAATCTGTCCCTGGGATCACATGTCAAGTCCGACTCATCAATAATTACAGAACCCATCTGAGCCTAATAAACACCAATACTAAATAACACTTTGGGTCTTGGATTAGTGAACCTTACACATTTACACACGTAGAGTATATGATGAAAACTTTCTCATGATTCTATATTTTTACTGTTTGAGTTTATTACTTTTCCAGTTTCATCAGGTTCCCAGGTGGACTTTTTTTAATATGAAAAAAATAGATATGATCTTATTCACAGGCATAAGCTCTATATATCAACACTTTTAAACCTTCAAGACATTATATATTATTTTTATATGTAAGAATTTTCCAATAAAATGCCCCAATTATGTAACGTTCACCCATGGTGCAATTTTCTATGTGATCTGATAATAAGTCCCAATGGTACAATACAATGGCTATGCCGGCAGTGCGGTTATTAGAGTGTGTTGGAGCCAAAATGAAAAGAAGTGCAGTGGGAGACGCTCCTGGGTTATTACGTCTTCAGCTTCTGGGTCACACATCAACGTATTATTCTTTGGCTTCAGGCTATCCAGGCTGGTTCCTTCACCTCTTCTTTTAACTCGATCTTTATCTTTGTCAAGGGATCTGAAAACCATAAATGCATGATTCAAGAAGTCACCAAACCCCTTGATAAAGATAGACCTTCTTCTACACACGTAAATTAATTGACCCTTCAAAAGTTTTTACTCTTCTTGACATTTTTGCTCATTTTGCCCTCTCTTTGAATTTTTGTCAAGTTCTTGTACAAACATAAAATTATTCATCTGTTCTAAATGATTTCAGCGTTTAGTAGAATATTTAACTTATCTGATGATAGTTGACATAGTGGATTCTTCATATATCTCTTAGTGTTATTGCTGCTTCTAGAGCAAGAGCTTGGCTCATATGCCATATGTATACCCTGACAGTGGGTATTCTGCTAAAATATTATTATGGGGTTTAAAAGGGAATCTGTCAGAAGGTTTTTGCTACCTCATCTGAGGACAGCATAATGTAGGAAAAGAAACCCTGAATCCAACGATGTATCACTTATAGAGTGCAGCAGTTGTGATACAATGAGAGTTTTTAGATATAGCATACAGCAGAGCTCAGAGAGCTAACTCCGCCCGCACCACAGCTTCCTGTATACACTGTCTATTGACAGTGAGCTACTTATCAGAGGAGGGGACATGATCAGACCAGGGCTCACATGAGCTGTAGTCCAGGCAGTGATAATGTTCATTACTTGGAAACAACAGCACACAGCCTAATTAGAGACACAGTCCTGAAATCTGTGTCTCAGCCCCAACCTCTTGCTGTTCTCCGATTATACAGCAAAACATGCTGATAGATTCCCTTTAAAGGGGTTTTCCACTTTTATCTTAAACTGAACTGTAGGATGCCGTTAGAGTAAAAGAATGTAAAAAAGCATACTTACCCCTGGAATTTTCCCAGGCTTCTCCAGTGCTGTCACGCTGAGGGTCTCTGGAAGCAATGACTTCTCAACCACCAGTCATCAGTCAGCTTTGGAGTTGCCAGTTAATCCCAGGAGTAAGCATGCCTTCTTCTTTTTATGTATAAGAGTCAGTGATAAGCGGTCATAAAGGAGCGCTTAGGAAGCAACCCAGGGGTGGACAGGATGTTGGGTCTCCACCGCAGCTCCAGCCAAGAACCTCTGATGGAGGATAGGAGCAATGAGAAAATTGAAAACAGTCTTAGGAGCGCAGGAAAGAGACTCAGATGAGTGATGGGGTTAAACCACAACACGTTTCGACGGAGGATCCGTCTTCATCAGGTGGATCCCTTCCCAATGATAGGTTTTAAAAGAAAAGGACAATACCCTGTCTGCCCTTAGCAGTGATTTCCTAGCAGCTTTTTTTACCATGAAGGCCTGCAGCTCAAAGTCTCCTCTTAACAGTTGTTGTAGAGATGTGTCTGCGGCAAGAACTCTGTGTGGCATTGAGCTGGTCTCTAATTTGAGCTTCTCTTAACCTGCGATTTCTGAGGCTGGTGACTCAGATGAACTTATCCTCCGCAGCAGAGGTGACTCTTGGTCTTCCTTTCCTGGGGTGGTCCTCATGTGAGCCAGTTTCTTTGTAGCGCTTGATGGTTTTTGCCACTGCACTTGGGGACACTTTCAAAGTTTTCCCAATTTTTCAGACTGACTGACCATCATTTCTTAAAGTAATGATGGCCACTCATTTTTCTTTACTTAGCTGCTTTTTTCTAGCCATAATACAAATTCTATCAGTCTATTCAGTAGGACTATCAGCTGTGTATCCACCAGACTTCTGCACAACACAACTGATGGTCCCAACCCCATTTATAAGGCAAGAAATCCCACTTATTAAACCTGACAGGGCACACCTGTGAAGTGAAAACCATTTCCGGTGACTACCTCTTGAAGGGGGGTTTTCTCAAGCTCCTGTGTAAAAGAAATCCATTCAAAATTAGTAGGATTCAGTGGAATATTTTACTAAAACAATTGATTATATTGAAAAAGCTGAAATATGAAGCTTAAGAATAAGCCAAGTTTAGTAAAAGGAATTTGTGTTTTTGCCTTCATCCAAATATCATCTATGATTTGATCATTGGTGTCCTTTAATATTCATGCAGAACTGTGTTCATAGGTATCCAGATGTCAATGGTATAAGATGTTTCTCTTGCTGCTGAGTGTCTGGTGCAAAACTCTATGAACCTTTCTATAATGAGTTCTCATGGGATATTCCTGTAAAGATAGGAACACCATGAGGATAAAAAAAATTGAGATCAACTAAACACTTCCTGTTATGACAACTACTTTACTTGCTATAATAGTGGTGCTATTCCCGAAGAGGAGCAGATTTCATATTAAAATAATATTAATATGGTGGCCATTAATACTAACACTGTCATAGTGTTATTATAGTGTAATATCATCAAGATATTCTCAGTAAATTTATTGTCCTTTATTATGCTCTGAGGTCTCTCCAGACCCCAGAGATTAATAAATATGTAAAAAATCAAAAATCCTTATACTCATCTCATCACTCACTTCTCCGGACCCTTCGCTCCTCACCATCACTGGTCTGGCCCTTGCTGCATCTTGTAATCACCGCTCTTTGTGCTGAAATCACCGGGTCCTTCATGATGGGCCAGCACTTCTGGCTGTAATGAGACCAAGGGGGGTTCTGCACAAGCGCACAAAACGTCTCGATGTCATGACATGCGCCATGACCTTGCACACTCATGGTCGGAACTGTATCGGGCTTCATCAGAGACTGAGGTCCCAGGTCAGCATAAGAAGCTTGGGGATTTCAGCACAAGAGAAGATGCCTTGAGGAAGGTGCCAGTGAGGAGCGGAGGGGCCGGTGTGATGATTGGTGAGTACAATTTTTGTTTTTTTTACTTTTTTTTAACCTTTTGATGGCCCTACACAGCTCAGAAAAAATGTCAGCCAGCAGTCATTATCTTGCTGGATCTGCATGGAAGGAATTGCAAAAAATCCAAACTTTGGCAAATCCAGATTTTTTTTTAAATTTAAGCAGAACTCAATTTCATTCTAATGCAGTGGCTTGTAAAAGATTGGGCACCGCAGTAAAAATTACTGTTATTGGGAAGAGTTAAGCAAGTTGATGATGAAATTATTTCTAAAAGCCTAAAGTTAAAGATGACACATTTCCTTTGTATTTTAGGCAAAAAAAATAATAAATTTATCCTCGTATTTTAAAAATTACAAAAAAGGAAAATGGGTTAGTACATATATTAGTAGTAACCCATTTTGAAAGTATCACAGCTTGTAAACTCATTTCTCAATTCTTGTTTGGGAACTTTCATCCATTCTTACTTGGAAAATTCTTCCAGTTCTGTCAGATTCATGGCTCGTCTTGCATTCTCAGCTTTTTTGAGGTTTAGTCACAGAATCTCAAAGATGTTCAGATCAGAGAACTGTGAGGGCCATTGTAAAACCTTCAGCTTGCACCTTTTGAGGTGGTCTATTGTGGATTTTGATGTGTGTTTAGGATCATTATCCATTTGTAGGAGCCATCCTCTTTTCAACTTCAGCTTTTTACAGATGGTGTTATGTTTGCATCAAGAATTTGTTGAAATTTCATTGAATCGATTCTTCCCTCTACCCATGAAATGTTCCTCGTTACATTGGCTGCAACATAACCCCAAAGTATGATTGATGCACCCCCATGCTTAATGGTTGCCGAGATGTTCTTTTCTCGAAATTCCTTTTTTCTCCACACATACATTGGATAATTGTGGCCAAAGGGTTCTAATTTAACCTCATCGGTCCACAGGACTTGTTCCCAAAATGCATCAGGCTTGTTTAGATGTTCTTTTACATACTTCTGATGTTAAATTTTATGGTGAGGATGCAGGAGAGGTTTTCATCTGATGACTCTTCCATGAAGACTGTACTTGTGCAGGTCTCTATGAACAGTAGAACAATGTACCACAATGCCAGATCTTTGTGAAGGTCTCTTGCAGTCAAGTGAGGGTTCTGATTTGCCTCTATAGCAATCCTACAAGCATTTTTCACTGAAATTTTGCTTGGTCTTCCAGACCTTACCTTGACCTCCACTGTTCCTGTTTACATTTCGAACTGAGGAAAGGGCAACATGAAAATGCTTTGCTAACTTCTTATAGCCTTCTCCTGATTTGTGGGCCTCCACCATTTAAATTTCCAGCATTGAAAACAAGATGAATGTAAGCAAAACGTTGACTTTATTTCTTCAGTTAAAAAGCAACATCGCCGGTACACCACAGAAGACTGGTCAAACTGGCAAGTTTTGGTGGTTAAGCCTTGATCATGATACTAGTTTTCTGTGGTGTACCATCTATGATGCTTTTTATATTCATATTGTTTTCAACTCTGGACATTTTTTCTTTTCTTCCTGCAATTTACTCAGACCTGCACCAGGGCGGCTCTGTGCGTTGACTGTGTAATTTCCAGAAGCATCAATTAAGGTGAACTGACTTCCCCTCCTATTGTATTTCCTGATATATTGACCCCCCCTTTCTGATATAATGTTCCCCATACTGGGCCTCTTCCTGGAATATTGACCTCCATCCTGGAACCCATTCTGGTATAATGACCCCCATTCTGGGGCCCTTTCTTGCATAATGACCCCATCCTGGGCCTCTTCTTGGCGTAACGTCCGTTCTGTTTTTCAAAACATGAAAAAAAATCTTCCTACCTTCCTCAGCTCCAATGACATGCCGTGTCCTCTTCTGCAGCTGGCAGCTGACTTCAGTATGCAAGGAGTGGTCAGCGCATGACATAACTGCCATGCGCCGCTTGTCACTTACATGCTGATGCCAGCTGCCAGACTCTGATTGGCCGGCTGCATGTATTGCAGTGCAGGGAGCCAGAGGATGCATATCCAGTTCTAGTAGATGTCAACGGCCCCCTCTCGCATGGGCCCGGTTGCAGATAAACGCTGTGCTACCGCAATCGTTGCATCCCTGCCTGTCAGTTGGAGCCATGCTAATCAGGAAAGGTTGGCATGGTATTTCTTAATAAGACATCATCACTCAAAAATACATGATGTTTAGTAAGAATATTCTATAGCTATCTTTTGAACATTTATAATAAATGGAATACAAATATAAAGCATATATGAGATTGTCCTGTAGATAATGAGTTCTCAAGGTTTTTCCTCGGAGGCACATGGTGATGTTCAAGCCTAACAATGAATTATCGACTATCCTATCATTTTTTAAAATATATCTTAAAATTTGTGTCCTTGATTTGGTATGATATTTTTTTTTAAAAAAGCACAAAAGTAGTCACACCTGTTTCTGAATCTAAAGATTGGGACAGATACAGAAAATAATATGCATCATATAATGACTTTTGTCTAAAATTTCCTCCTAGCTGTGCTTCCCCAACATTTTTGAGGCACAACTCGCAATTGAAAAAAAAAAGTCCTTCTGCTGCAGAAATTGCTTCTTAGCAGTCATTTCATTATCATAAATGTCATTTCAATTAAAAGTAATGCCACTATAATAAAATTTGAGGCAGATAACACAGTGTCCTCCATATATGGGGTGATAGAGACAGGTATTTTCCTCTCTCTCGGCTCAGTGACTTCTGCATGTGTCACAGAGCATGCTCACAATACTCAATTATAGAGGTGATTGATCCTCCCTCTGTCTGTTCAATAACTTCTGCACATGTCACAGAGCATGTTCAGAGTACTCAGTCATACAGATGATTGATCCTACCTCTCTCTGCTCAGTGACGCCTGCACATGTCAATGAGCATGCTCAGAATAATCAGTCATAGAGGTGATTGATCCTCCCTCCCAGTGACTTCTGCACATGTCACAGAGCATGCTCACAATACACAATCATAGAGGTGATTGATCCTCCCTCCCAGTGACTTCTGCACATGTCACAGAGCATGCTCACAATACTCCATCATAGAGGTGATTGATCCTCCCTCTCTCTGCTCCTTGATGTCTGCTCATGTCACTGAGCATGCTCAGAATACTCAGTCATAGAGGTGATTGATCCTCCCTCTCAGTGACTTCTGCACATGTCACTGAGCATGCTCAGATAGAGCTTTTTGATCTTCCCTCTCTCTGCTCAGTGACTTCTACACATGTCACAGAGCATGTTCAGAATACTCAGTCATAGAGGTGATTGATCCTCCCTCTAAGTGACTTCTGCACATGTCACAGGACATGCTCAGAATACTCAGTCATCGAGGTGATTGATCCTCCCTCCCTCTCTCTGCTCAGTGACTTCTGCACATGTCACAGAGCATGCTCAGAGTACTCAGTCATAGAAGTGAATGAGTCATTAATTTCCCAGGCAAGATATCTCCCTCAAAACAATCATGCATAAAAATATAACAAGAAAATCAATTCAATAAGAAAGAATACAAAAACTAAAGTTTTTTTTAAAGGAAATTAAGTGATTCTCTCCCTTTAATAAAAAAAAAGTCAGTTATATAAACTTCATTCGTGGAATATAAGGAACAAATGAAACAAAATCCAGGTAACAACAATGAACATATCTCATATTTTACTGACCATCTACTATTGTAGTGCTTCGTCTTTATTGCTTTATTTTGAATGTAATTCTATCCATTACACGACTTTGGCTTTAAATCCAATAAGATAGCTGTATGTTTTAAAATCAATTTATATTACCCTTATTCAAAGTCAATGCATACCAATATATTTTCCTTTCAATCTCATATTTCACTTTCTTAATGTTGAAAATCTGGGACAACATGAACATGAAATCGATCAAATTGTGTCCAGGCGAGTGTAAACTTTGACCCATACAGCTGCCTCACCATCCAATTCCCTAGAGCCTGCAATTCTGGGATTTATTTCCTTGTAGGGTTTCAGGTCAAAGGCATTGTATTACCTTAGAATTCAATTTGGCACGTTCTATTTATGTTTGCTATATATTTTGTTGTATTAAATCGAATTTCTGCTCTTCTCCAACTGTACATAGCGAAAAAAGGTCACTGTATTTCCTATTCAGTTGAATTAGAGTAAAAGGGAAGACATCCAGAGATGCTCATATATAGAAATTAAATGGAGTTGCCAAAGGTTAAAGGCTGAACTTGGATCAAATACAAATCTGAATTATTTCTTAAACCATTCAATGATTTTCTTCTATATATTCATTTTACTTGGATATTAATAGGATATTATGCAGACAATGTTAGGCACTGGATGAATATAGGAGATTTCCATATACTCATGATTTCTAAAATAACCAAAAAGGCAAAAATAAATGTAAAATCAACTCAACAGAATTTATCCTTCGAAGAAACCAAGATCATAAAATACTTTTTGGCTTTATCAGCTGCAAACAAGATTTTAGCTATAATTTAGGCAGTCTCTGAGGCTGACATTGGAGATTGGATCTAGCTAATGTACTTGGCACATTTTTCATTTTCATCCATGATCTGAACGTACATGGCTACAGCAGGGTAAGCAAAAAGGGTGGCGGACTTTTGATTATCTAGAGTAATTAATGGTTCCCAACTCTAGTCCTCGAGAATCACCAACAGATCATGTTTTCAGGATTTGCTTAGTACTAGCTTGACCCGTGCAAAATTTTCGCACATTGGTCGTCGGGAGCGCAGGCAATTTCAGAAGTAGCAAGCTGGTCAAATGTAAATGTATTTCATGAGCTGATGAACACAGACAGGTATTTATATATGTAGATTGGTAATACAATAACTTGGTTTGATAAGTAGAGGGCAAAAAATGTTTTCCGGTTGAGGTGCCACCTGCAGGTCATTGTCTCTTTCTGTAGGTTTATGAAAATGAATGTTTAAACTGTATTTAGTGATAAAGTCATGAATGTGTGGTTTGTTTGGCTGTTTTCTTGCTGAAGGGAGCAAGTTTACCTTTCAAATGATGTATCATGTGTGTGGGGTGAAGTAATCAGTGAAAAAGCAGTGCATGTATACAAATGTGTTGATTGTGTGCTTTGGGGTACTGTGGTGCCACCTGCAGGTCATTTTTTCTTACTGCAGGTTTATGAAAATTAATGTTTAAACTGTATTTTGTGATCAAATCGTGGATGTGTGGTTTGCTTTGCTATTTTCTTGCTGAAGGGGGCAAGTTTACCTTTCAAATGGTGTATCATTTGTGTGTGTGGGTGCAGTATGAACGGGGATGCAAAGGAATCACCAAAAAACAGTGTTTAGAAATAATAGAATAGATTACGCTTGTGATAATTAGAGATGAGCGACTTTGCCTTTTTTAGGGTCGAGTCGGGTTTCATGAAACCCGACTTTCTCAAAAGTCGAGTCGAATGAAATCGGCTGACTATAGGGAAAAGTCGGGAAACACGAAACCCAATGCAAGTCAATGGGGAGAAAAGTCGGCAGTGAGTGGCGGACTGTAAACACACCTGGCATGAATTTTAACCCTAGAGGCAGCCAAATCTCTCTCTCTTCTCTCTCTCTTATCTCTCCCTCTCCCTCTCTCTCTCCCACTCCCACTCCAGCTACGCTCCCGCTACGCTATGCTCCGCTTCTCTTATTGGCTGAAAAAAGTCACGTGCAAGCATTCGGCGAAATCCGACTTTGGCGCATAGGTTGCCGACTGCATGGCCACACTGTGGTTGGGTTTCATTTCATGAAACCCGACTTTGGCGAAAGTCGGCGACTTTTGAATCTGACCCATCTGTTTCGCTCAACTCTAGTTATAATTCTATCATGTGGGCAATACTAAGGAAATCCTGAAAACACGATCTGATGTTGACTCTCAAGTACTGGAGTTGAGGAACACTGATCTTAGAGAGCCATTCCCACTACTTCTCTAGAAAATATGTGAAAAGGGTGGAAAAAAGAAAACCAGTATGGTTGCATCGACTGTTAAGTGTTGCAGTGGTCACTCACTTCTCTATGGGAACCCAATTAAACATGGCATGCTGGTGGCCAATCGTGGTCATGGTCCAATGACGTCCCATGCATGCCACATCCAACCATCAAACCATCGTGCAGATGCTTTTATATTTATATGACGGGTTATTACATCACTCTCTGATTCTTATAAAAAAGCAGGAGTTGGTCATAGTGGTGGAAAGAGTCTTCTTTTAAGACAACAATTGTATTTAAAAGATTATTCTTTTCTACACCAGATATGGTAAAGCTGCTTTCCAAAATTCTGTTGAACCTTAGAAAAGATTTTCTAAAATGTAACATTTCAAAATATAGTACAATAATGTAAAAATAGGTAAAAAATGCAAAATGGATCACCGGTCCACAGGATAAGCTATGATCACTGGGGTCTGATTGCTGGAACTGCCATTGATCTTGAGGACCTGTGAGAATGAAGCAGTAGTGAGGATATGTGACCACAGCTCCATTTTCTTCTATAGGTCTATGGGAGCTGAAGTGTCTGACTACAACTACATTCACTGGGATCTATGGAAGCCGTAGCATGTGTGAATAACTGCTCTCATAGACAATGAATTGAGTGGTTTATTCACACAGGGAACACAGAACTGCTCTTCTTATGGTCAATCACAGTCCAGTGATTGGACTTTCATTGATCTTACATTTATCACCTGTTCTGTACATAAGTGATACATGTTGTTTGTGACATAATTCCTTTTAGGAAGAAAATAAATTTGATAATTAATCATTAAATTGTAAATTTTACTCTTTAAAATTGGGGGATAGAGGATATTGGCAGACAGTAAACTTAAGCAGTAGATGTAAGGCAGCTGCTGCCAAAGTTTATTCAATCATTGAATACATCATAAGAGGCCAGGGTGGTCATAATCTGAACTTGTTATTATTACCACTTTACAAATCCCTAGTTAGACCACACATGGACTACTGAACATGGTTGGCAGCCCCTGTTATAAGAAGGTCATTGCTAAATTACAACAGGTGTAGAGTTGGACCATTTATTATGTGCATATACAGTTGTGCCCAAATGTTTACATTCCCCGACATAATTTTTGCTTTCTTGGCCTTTTTTCAGAGAATATGAATGATAACACCAAAAGCCCAGTACTTTACAGGAACTGGAGGCTTTTTGCCAAGAAGAGTGGGCAGCTTTACCATCTGAGAAAATAAAGAACCTCATCCACAACTACCACAAAAGACTTCAAGCTGTCATTGTGGGCAATACACGGTATTAAGAAATGGGGTATGTAAACTTTTGATCAGGGTCATTTGGATATTTTGGGTTGTCATTATGATTTAAAAAGAGAAAACACAGTAGTTTGATAATAAATGGCTTCACCCAACCACTAACCATGAGTGGAGAAAGAGTTTTGGTATTATCATTCATATTCTCTGAAAATAGGCCAAGAAAGCAAAAATTCTGCTGGGGTGTGTAAACTTTTGAGCACAACTGTATCCAATTCAGTATTTTTCTAATGATCATTCCACACCCAGGGCTTATTACCACACAAGGAGGCCTCCACTACGTCTAGAAGAAAGAGATGGAAAGCTATTTGTCTATAATCTTGTTGACTTGGCATATTTAGTGTCAGGAAAAGAAACATTTCACCCTAAACATAGAGGCAATTGTTAGGGTTACTGTGTAAAAGGTTTTTTCTAAGAACTAAGGTCCCCCATACACAAAAGACGAATGTTGACCCCCACTTGCCGATATTGATGAAAGTCTAATGTGTATGATTTGATGGCCAACTGATTGTTAGGGCAGATTTCGATCGGACACGTCCAATTTCGGACTCTGGATCATTTTGTTCTCCTAGAGATAAGCTGTTGTTACAAATGTCTGTCTGAGGCTTTTTCATAAAGAACACATAAATGTTTGGCCGAATGAGCACTCTGTCTATGGGAGAGATGGCTGTTGGCTCAACAATTGGCTGATGTATCTTTCGTCTGATAACCAACTAATGTGTATTGCGGCCTTAAGGTGATGATGACCTAAGGAGACTAACATACTTGTGACCTATCCTTACAATAAGTCAAGAATATCAGGTGGGCCAATGTGACCTGAGTTGTAGTACCCGAGATGGCCACAACACAATGAACATACAGTTGTGGCCAAAAGTATTGACACCCCTGCAATTCTGTCAGATAATACTCAGCTTCTTCCTGAAAATGATTGCAAACACAAATTCTTTGGTATTATTATCTTCATTTAATTTGTCTTATATGAAAAAACACAAAAAGAATTGTCCTAAAGCCAAATTGGATATAATTCCACACCAAACATAAAAAAGAGGGTGGACAAAAGTATTGGCACTGTTCAAAAAATCATGTGATGCTTCTCTAATTTGTGTAATTAACAGCACCTGTAACTTACCTGTGGCACCTAACAGGTGTTGGCAATAACTAAATCACACTTGCAGCCAGTTGACATGGATTAAAGTTGACTCAACCTCTGTCCTGTGTCCTTGTGTGTACCACATTGAGCATGGAGAAAAGAAAGAAGACCAAAGAACTGTCTGAGGACTTGAGAAACCAAATTGTGAGGAAGCATGAGCAATCTCAAGGCTACAAGTCCATCTCCAAAGACCTGAATGTTCCTGTGTCTAACGTGCGCAGTGTCATCAAGAAGTTTAAAGCCCATGGCACTGTGGCTAACCTCCCTAGATGTGGACGGAAAAGAAAAATTGGCAAGAGATTTCAACGCAAGATGGTGCGGATGTTGGATAAAGAACCTCGACTAACATCCAAAGAAGTTTGCCAAAGAAGAATGGTCTAAAATTCCAGCAGAGCATTGTAAGAAACTCATTGATGGTTACCGGAAGCGGTTGGTCGCAGTTATTTTGGCTAAAGGTTGTGCAACCAAGTATTAGACTGAGGGTGCGAATACTTTTGTCTGGCCCATTTTTGGAGTTTTGTGTGAAATGATCAATGTTTTGCTTTTTGCTTCATTCTCTTTTGTGTTTTTTCATTTAAGACAAATTAAATGAAGATAATAATACCAAAGAATTTGTGTATGCAACCATTTTCAGGAAGAAACTGAGTATTATCTGACAGAATTGCAGGGGTGTCAATACTTTTGGCCACCACGGTATACCGAGAACTTCCGGTGGCCACCGCTCTAAGTGTCGGCTGAACGGTGAAGGTGTCTAGTGTTAAACCCCCAAAGGTCTGATATTTTTTAACTATTCCAAAGGCAAGGACAACTTTTTTTCAAACAGACATTAATGTCATTTAAATATCTTTTTTTTTTGTATGAGTTTTGGGAAAAAAAATACTTTTGCCCTAATTATTAGCAGCTGGATCCACCACAAACACATTCCCGTTGGTTTCATAAACAATATTACAAACCTCAGCAATATAACCTTTAACATTGACTAAATTGAAGGTCATAACACATACCCAGCAGTCAGTAGCATGTACATTGACCTGCACCTTCTAACCAAAGCAATTTATTACCAACTAGTGTGAGCATTTAAAGCACTTATTAGTTAAGAAAGAATCAATAATCACAATCATTGTCATCCCTTGTGGGTTTGTTGAATTGATGCTGTCACCCGTGAATTTTGTTTTTCTAGGTCATAGGTCTAGGTCATATTATTGCAATTACCATCAATATATCCCAAGAGCAATAGCAAAATTTGCACTAGCCAATATGCAATTTCAGATATGGATTATTATTGTACAGTATTTCCTCATAACCACAATGTTTGGTAACTATCAATGACAATCCGTTGTGCTAATGAATGCTTATTTCATTGCTCACGTCATCCTCAATGTCATGAACATAAACCAGCAGACAAGTCATATGTGTCTTATTCTACAGAACATAGGACATATGTAAGACATATAGGATATAAAAAGAAAGCAAACATGGATAATTATCTTTTATCATAAAGAGTAAAGTCTGGATACAGCGGTGTCTTTACATTGTACATTATTACAAGGTGATGGGAATCTGGCAGCTATGAAACCGGTATCAAAGTAATCACAAGAAGTTGAGATGCTCAGAGCATTGTGTACATGTGGTCCGGCCGGGAAACCTTCCTCTAAGGGACTGCTCACATGAGCGTATAAGGGTACCGTTACACTAAGCGACACACCAGCGATCCCGACAACTACACGACCTGGTAAGGATCGCTGGAACGTCGCTAAACGATCGCTAGTAAGTTGTGAAACAGACATCTACTCAACGATGCAGCAACGATCCGGCGATCCGTATAACGACCTCGGCGGTCGTTGGGACCTTGTCACACAGCAGCTATTCTGACGACTCCCACCTGCGTCCATGAGTTCTGCGTCACCAACGAGGTCGCTCGTCAGTGTCAAACACAGCGATGCATGCTGGCCAGTGGGACACCAGCAGCACCACCAGGACATTCGAGCACGATCAGCAACAACGCAGCGGGGGGCCCGGTCGCCGCTACATGTCACACATAGTGAGATCGCTGTAGTGTCACGAAATCTGTGACGTTTTAGTGATCTCGCTAACGATTTCGCTATGTGAGACGGGGCCTTAACACTGCCTAGTGTTATCCAATGTTTTATCAGATTGTACTTGGACCAATGTTATTCTATGGGGCAGCGCCGACTAGCGATTCGGCATGAGAAAAAAATCGAGTACATCAGATAATCGGATCTGATACTTGCCACCAAGTATTAAGTTTTGTTTGCCAGAGGGATCAAATACTTATTTCTAACTGCAAAATGCAAATAAATGTATGTAATTTATGAGGTTTGCGCACGTCAGGAGGAATTTTGGTTAACTTCTCTTTGCAGATCATCTCTAAATCATTAAGATTTTGACGCTGTCGCTTGGCAATTCGGAGTTCAACTCCCTCCATAAGTTTTCTATGGGATTAAGGTCTGGAGACTGGCTAAGCCACTCCATGACGTTAATGTGCTTCTTTTTGAGCCACTCCTTTGTTGCCTTGGCTGTATGTTTTGGGCCATTGTCTTGCTGGAAGACCCAGCCATGACCCATTTTTGTGTAAATCACGTTTATTAAAATTAGAGTTGAGCGACTTTTGTTTTTTTAGGGTCGAGTTTCGTTTCGTGAAACCCGACTTTTCCAAAAGTCGGGTCGAGCAAGATCGGCCGATTATAGGGAAAAGTTGTGGTCGTCCCGAAAAACGAAACCCAATGTAAGTCAATGGGGAATAAAAGTCGGCAGTGAGAGGAGGACAGGAAACACACCTACAGTGCTCATTTGAATGCCAAAAGCATCAATTCTTCTTACTTAAGCTTGTCAACCTTAATTAACTTCATAATACAAGTTACGCACTGAAAAATGGGGGTTATTTGGCTAAAGTTGTGGGGGGGTAGGGCTGGCTCCAGGTTTTCATGTGCCCTGGGCGAAAGAGCGCCCCTTTAACACATACCACAACTCATCATGCTCCGATACGGCAGAGAAATAGCGGTATAGTACAATGAAAAATACTTCACTTTTTACATCTCATGACGAGGCCCATCTATTTCTCCATACAGAATCATTGGTCCCATATAATGTTTGAAACAGTATATGATGAGCTAAACATAATGCTACAGTATATGTTGGTCCCTATGGATGAAGCTCCACTGTCTTATGGGCCCAAATAATGCTCCAAACATAATGGGCCCCATTTCTAATGCTCTAGTGTATAATGGGCCCTGTAAATGCTGCTCCAGTGTCTGATGTCCACCTTTGGAATGTTCCAGTGTATGGTGGGCCCCATCTATCATTCTCCAGAGTATAGTGCTCCCCAAAAATTGCTGTCCCAACATTGAAAACAATCAAATAAGTCTCCTCGCTAGGGAATCCCTGTACTAGTCTGGACTCATCGTCGTCCCCATCTTCCATCTCACTGCACAGTATTTCAACCTTGCAAGTGCTGTGATCCTGAGCAAGCAGGGGGGGCCCACTCGTTGGCGACGGCACTGGCACAGGGCCCCTGATAGTACGGTGGTGTGTCTGATGGCGGGTGGGCCGAACCGGCACTTTCATCTGCAGCTTCCTCTTTGTCACCGTGTAAGATGGAACTGTATATGGGAAGGGTAACCTGAGTTTCATCAGGGTCAGATTCAGGCCGTGTAGCGTGCGAGGGGAATGTAGTGGTCTGGGTCAATGTACCAGCAGATTCATCGAGCAGTGGCTGGGCATCAGTGCACTTGTGTCGCCCCCAGGAGTACGGTCGCCACAGTGGCATTACCTTCCTCCTAGGGAGTGTGATGTCATGCTTGGGAGCAACGAAGGATCTCTCTAGCAGGTTAACTGATTGGGCGGCGTTATTCCCACGAGTCATGACCCTCCAAACATCCTTCATGAAGGCAAAGTGTTTGTTTTACGTGGGCAGTATGGTTGCAAAGCTGAACCTTAAAGGAATGTCCAGAAGGGCACCACCAGGAGTGGAGCCTACGGTTAAATTCGACTCCACCTGGGAAACCTCAACCATGCCAGCTACAGAACAGATGCACACATTGCAAGCTTAATTCCGTTAACGAACGAGACTCCGTCATGCCCCGCGGTCCGAGTCCGGCTTACTAGAGGGACACGTGAGGCTCTGGCACATGAGATTGGCCAATAACTGGTGTGTCATGCCCTTACATGTCCGTGGCTGCATGTGCGCTACACTGAAAAGGCCAGCGTTTGTCGCTTACAGGTGTAGATAACCCGCTGAACAACGTTAGTGATGGGGATCACTGATTACAATTATTACCCGCGAACGATGATTTCCCAGTAAGTGCAGGTCAACCGCAGTTCCGGAATTAGGCCTAACTGTCATTCCTGAAAAAATGAAAAACTTACGTGTGCAAACCACAGGTGCTGTAGCTTGCTTAACAGCTCGCCAGCCGTTCTCACGCCCAGTATGGATTACACGTGATTGCACAAAGGTGAGAAAGGGTACCGTATCCCCGGATAACATGTATGGATAGCGTACACATTCAAAATATATGTCTATACATCAGGAGGCAGGCTCAGATGGTGTCAGGCCCAGTATGGATTGCACGTGATTGCACAAAGGTGAGAAAGGGTACCATATCCCCGGATAACATGTATGGATAGCGTACACATTCAAAATATATGTCTATACATCAGGAGGCAGGCACAGACGGTGTTAGGCCCAGTATGGCTTGCACGTGATTGCACAAAGGTGAGAAAGGGTACCGTATCCCCGGATAACATGTATGGATAGCGTACACATTCAAAAGATATGTCTATACATCAGGAGGCAGGCTCAGACGGTGTTAGGCCCAGTATGGCTTGCACGTGATTGCACAAAGGTGAGAAAGGGTACCGTATCCCCGGATAACATGTATGGATAGCATACACATTCAAAATATATGTCTATACATCAGGAGGCAGGCTCAGACGGTGTCAGGCACAGTATGGATTTGACGGCCCAGACTACACAGCGGAGGAGCAGGGAGAGGTAAAGATTGCAAATGCTGGGGCCCTGCCCAAGCAAGGGGGACCCACTCGTGGGCGTCGGTACTGGCACTGGGCCCCTCATAGTACGGCGGTGTGTCTGACGGCGGGTGTGCACCACCACCATCAGAGACACTTGATTGCACTATGAGGGACCCTGTGCCAGTGCCCGCGCCCAACGGCACTCGCACGGTGTCGTGCGCTAGGTGGTGACCCCGGCCATGGGGGGGGGAGGCAGCACAGTTAGGGAGTTTTAGAAAGTGGCATATGTTGATGTTGGACATTCAGCTGATGCAAAAGGCGAAATAGGTCAAGTCCCAGGAAGAGGTGGACCAAAGCAAGCCATTTTTCTGTCACCCTATGTGTCATCAGGGGAAGGTGGGACAAAATCCTTGGAAACCCATGCATGGTTCATTTTAATGAAGGTTAGATCATCCACATTTTGGGTTGACAGACGGGTCCTTTTTTCTGTCAGGATTGATCCAGCTGCACTGAAGACTCTTTCCGATAGCACACTTGCAGCTGGGCAAGCGAGCTCCTGTAAGGCATATTGTGCCAATTCAGGCCAGGTGTCCAGTTTAGCGGCCCAATAGTCAAAGGGGAATGACCTGTGTGGGAGAACATCGATATGGGAGGAAAAGTAGTTTGTATCCATAGTTGACAACTGCTGTCTCCTGTCACTTTCCATCGATGCTGTATTACCAGTTGTGTGAGCGGTACTTGAAAAATCAGTCCACAACATTGTCATGAAACCCCTGTCTCCAACGCGACTTCTGCTGTGTGCACCATGAACACCTCTGCCAAGCTGCCCCCGGCCCGTACGGCTCGTGTGAGAACCATCACCGCTGCTGTGTGCTGGGAATGCCTCAAGCAACCGATTTACCAGAGTTGCTTGTTTATTAGCCAATATTAGGTCAAGGTTCTCCTGTGGCATGATGTTTTGTAATTTGCCTTTATAGTGTGGATCCAGGATGCTGGCCAACCAGTAGTCGTCATCGTTCATCATTTTGGCAATGCGGGGGTCCCTTTTTAGGATCCGCAAGGCATAATCTGACATGTGGGCCAATGTTCCCGGTGTCAATGATGCACTGCGAGTGCTGGTTGGAGGAGCACTTTCTGGCAAATCCACATCCCTCCAGTCACGCACAAACCCTGTACCAGACCTTGCCACGCCAACATTTTCACTTGCCCCACGAGATGCATCCTCCTCCCCTAAGTAATCATCCCGATCATCATCCTCCTCCTCCTCTTCTTCCTCCAACTCGTCCAGGAGAGGTCCCTGAGCAGACAATGGCTGAATGTCATCAAGGATTCCCTCCGCCTCTTCCTCCTCGTCAACATTGGCTGCAGACGCCTGCTCCTTAAGGTGCGTCAAAGTTTGCATGAGCAGACGCATAAGTGGGATGCTCATGTTTAGGATGGCGTCGTCTGCGCTTACCAGCCGTGTGCATTCCTCAAAACACTGAAGGACTTTACAGAGGTCTTTCAGCTTCGACCACTGCACACCTGTCAACTCCATGTCTGCTCTCAAAGTGCCTGGCCGTGTATCCTCCCGCAAATGCATTACAGCCTGCCTCTGCTCGCACAGCCGCTCCACCATGTGCAGGGTGGAGTTCCACCTTGTTGCAATGTTGATAATGAGGCGGTGGTTGGGAAGGTGGAGCAATCGCTGCAGCTTCTGCATACGAACGGAGTGTACAGGCGACCGGCGGATGTGTGCGCACAGTCTTCGCACCTTATGGAGCAGGGCTGTTAACTCCGGATAATTTTTGAGGAAGCACTGCACCACCAGGTTCAAGGTGTGAGCCAAGCAAGGTATGTGGCTGAGTTTTGAAAGGGCTATGGCTGCCACAAAATTACGGCCGTTATCACGAACTACCTTGCCTGCCTCAAGATGTACACTGCCCAGCCATGACTCAGTTTGTCGCTTCAAGTACCCGGCCAGCACCTCGGCGGTGTGTCTGTCGCCCAAACACATCATCTGCAACACAGCCTGCTGACGCTTTCCACTAGCTGCTCGATAGGGGGACACATCGTGTGCAACAGTGGCAGCTGCAGATGGAGTGCTCGTACGACTGCGCTCTGTGGACGAGCTTTCGCTTTTGGAGGAGGAGGAGGGTCGAACGCCTACAGCCAACTGTTTCCTATACCGTGGGCTAGGCAGCACTGTCCCACCACCGCTGTCCCCTGTGGACCCTGCATCCACCACATTAACCCAGTGCGCAGTGATGGACACGTAACGGCCCTGGCCATGCCGACTGGACCATGCATCAGTTGTGAGGTGCACCTTTCCACTCACTGAATGCTTGAGTGCATGGACAATGCGGTCTTTTACATGATGGTGGAGGGCTGGGATGGCTTTGCGAGAGAAGAAGTGGCGACTGGGTAGGTCATAGCGTGGTACTGCATAGGCCATGAGTTCGCGGAAAGCTGCGCTTTCCACCAACCGATAGGGCATCATCTCAAACGAGATTAGTTTGGCAATGTGGGCGTTCAAACCCAGTGTACGCGGATGAGAGACTGAGTACTTTCTTGACCTACTCATAGTGTCTGGGAGGGTGAGCTGGACTTGAGAGCTGCATATGGTGGAAGTAGCGGTGGACAGGGTGGACTGAGAGAGGGTTGATGATGGTGATGGAGTTGGTGTTCTTTCTGATGGCCTAGATTCAGTATTTCGTTGATATAACAGTGGGATTCCCTGACTGCTGTGGCCTTGCAACGACACCTCAACATTTGCTGCTGTGCTAACTGGTGGGCTTACAGTGGGGGAAACAATGTAGTGTTGCTGACTACCTTCTTTGTGATCAGTTGCACATGTGGCACTTGAGGTTTGGTGTTGTGTCCACGCTTGCACACTTTGCGCACTTCTTACAGATAACCTTGGCCTGATCATGAAGATTTTGTTCAAAAAAGTGCCACACTGCACTCTTCCTACTTTGGCAGACATTTTGCGGCCTAGCACGTTGTGATGTTTTGACCCTCTGGACAAGCTGTCCAGCAACTCTTTTGATTTTTGGAACCTGTCTTTGGAGTACTCTGGGCCTGCCAGATAACAGCTGTTGCGATGTCGATGTCTGCTGTGGATGCTCCTCATCTGAGCTATTGGAAGCAGCACCCTCTTCCCCCAATGGATGCCAATCTGGGTCAACAACTGGGCCATCCATCACCTCCTCTTCAATGTCATGTGCACCTTCCTCTGTGTCACCGTGTATTGTGGTATAGTGTGCGGGAAGGGGCACCTGAGTCTCATCAGGGTCAGAATCTGGCTCTGTACACTGCGAGGACAATGTAGTGCTCTGAGTGAATGTACCAGCAGAATCATCTATCAGCGGCTGTGCATCAGTGCACTCCATGTCAGATTCATCTTGGCCTGGGTAATTCACCATTTCACTTGATAATCCAGGCATGGTATGTGAAAACAGCTCCATGGAGTAATCAGTAGTATGGCCTGCGTCATCCTTCAATCTTGGTTGGGGTGAAGGACACAAGGAAAGGTGTGGTTCATGAACATGAGCCTCCAATGATGACTCAGTGCTTTTATTTTTTACAACTTCAGAAGAGGAGGCGATAGAGCTGGAGGCTGAGTCAGCAATGTAAGACAAAACTTTTTCCTGATGCTCTGGCTTTAAAAGCGGTTTGCCAACTCCTAGAAAACTAAGCCTTAAAAGCCTTATGGAGCCAGACGATGACGCAGGCTCAACACCTCCTGCATTCGGTCCTATTTTGCTTTTGCCACTACCATCAGATCCACCACCAACACCATCATTACCAGCTGCCAACCCCCGCCCCAATTCCACGGCCTCTTCCACCAGCCTTCCTCATTTTTGGTAGAAATGTAGACAAAATCCAACAAACTATATAGTAATGTAAAACAAGGTACAAGGTGTCTACAGGACAGGGGAGATTTAGATTTTCTGCACACACTAGTGGACACTGGACACTTTTGGATTGTGTGAGGCCCACTGAATATCAGAGCGCTATGTCACAGGCTCGATGGCACAGGTGTGAAAAAAGTGACTACAGGATAAGGGAGATTTTGAATTTCTGCAGACACTTGTGGACACTTTTGGATTGTGTGAGGCCCACTGAAAATCAGAGCGCTATGTCACAGGCTCGATGCAACAGGTGTGAAAAAAGTGACTACAGGATAAGGGAGATTTTGAATTTCTGCAGACACTTGTGGACACTGGACACTTTTGGATTGTGTGAGGCCCACTGAATATCAGAGCGCTATGTCACAGGCTCGATGCAACAGGTGTGAAAAAAGTGACTACAGGATAAGGGAGATTTTGAATTTCTGCAGACACTTGTGGACACTGGACACTTGGATTGTGTGAGGCCCACTGAATATCAGAGCGCTATGTCACAGGCTCGATGGAACAGGTGTGAAAAAAGTGACTACAGGATAAGGGAGATTTTGAATTTCTGCAGGCACTTGTGGACACTGGACACTTGGATTGTGTGAGGCCCACTGAATATCAGAGCGCTATGTCACAGGCTCGATGCAACAGGTGTGAAAAAAGTGACTACAGGATAAGGGAGATTTTGAATTTCTGCAGACACTTGTGGACACTGGACACTTGGATTGTGTGAGGCCCACTGAATATCAGAGCGCTACGTCACAGGCTCGATGGCACAGGTGTGAAAAAAGTGACTACAGGATAAGGGAGATTTTGAATTTCTGCAGACACTTGTGGACACTGGACACTTGGATTGTGTGAGGCCCACTGAATATCAGAGCGCTATGTCACAGGCTCGATGCAACAGGTGTGAAAAAAGTGACTACAGGATAAGGGAGATTTTGAATTTCTGCAGACACTTGTGGACACTGGACACTTGGATTGTGTGAGGCCCACTGAATATCAGAGCGCTATGTCACAGGCTCGATGGCACAGGTGTGAAAAAAGTGACTACAGGATAAGGGAGATTTTGAATTTCTGCAGACACTTGTGGACACTGGACACTTTTGGATTGTGTGAGGCCCACTGAATATCAGAGCGCTATGTCACAGGCTCGATGCAACAGGTGTGAAAAAAGTGACTACAGGATAAGGGAGATTTTGAATTTCTGCAGACACTTGTGGACACTGGACACTTTTGGATTGTGTGAGGCCCACTGAATATCAGAGCGCTATGTCACAGGCTCGATGCAACAGGTGTGAAAAAAGTGACTACAGGATAAGGGAGATTTTGAATTTCTGCAGACACTTGTGGACACTGGACACTTTTGGATTGTGTGAGGCCCACTGAATATCAGAGCGCTATGTCACAGGCTCGATGCAACAGGTGTGAAAAAAGTGACTACAGGATAAGGGAGATTTTGAATTTCTGCAGACACTTGTGGACACTGGACACTTGGATTGTATGAGGCCCACTGAATATCAGAGCGCTATGTCACAGGCTCGATGGCACAGGTGTGAAAAAAGTGACTACAGGATAAGGGAGATTTTGAATTTCTGCAGACACTTGTGGACACTGGACACTTGGATTGTGTGAGGCCCACTGAATATCAGAGCGCTATGTCACAGGCTCGATGCAACAGGTGTGAAAAAGTGACTACAGGATAAGGGAGATTTTGAATTTCTGCAGACACTTGTGGACACTGGACACTTGGATTGTGTGAGGCCCACTGAATATCAGAGCGCTATGTCACAGGCTCGATGGAACAGGTGTGAAAAAAGTGACTACAGGATAAGGGAGATTTTGAATTTCTGCAGACACTTGTGGACACTGGACACTTTTGGATTGTGTGAGGCCCACTGAATATCAGAGCGCTATGTCACAGGCTCGATGGCACAGGTGTGAAAAAAGTGACTACAGGATAAGGGAGATTTGGAATTTCTGCAGACACTTGTGGACACTGTACACTTTTGGATTGTGTGAGGCCCACTGAATATCAGAGCGCTATGTCACAGGCTCGATGGCACAGGTGTGAAAAAAGTGACTACAGGATAAGGGAGATTTTGAATTTCTGCAGACACTTGTGGACACTGGACACTTTTGGATTGTGTGAGGCCCACTGAATATCAGAGCGCTATGTCACAGGCTCGATGGCAGAGGTGTGAAAAAAGTGACTACAGGATAAGGGAGATTTTGAATTTCTGCAGACACTTGTGGACACTGGACACTTTTGGATTGTGTGAGGCCCACTGAATATCAGAGCGCTATGTCACAGGCTCGATGGCACAGGTGTGAAAAAAGTGACTACAGGATAAGGGAGATTTTGAATTTCTGCAGACACTTGTGGATACCGGACACTTTTGGATTGTGTGAGGCCCACTGAATATCAGAGCGCTATGTGACAGGCAGAAATTGGCTAGTGTATCACAAACTACAAGATGTATGTAGAATTGGGCAGAATAGGAAACTCCCTAGAGTGTAGGTCTGTAAGAACGGAACAAGTCCTCCACTTATCCTTCCACAGTGACACACAGATAGCTTCACTGTGGCTGTGACAACAGCCGTTACACGGTACTGTGTGAGGAGCGTACACCGCTGTATGGTGTGAAAAAATGCACGCTCAGTACCTCAGCAGGACAAAAAAAAAAATTGGGATTGCTTTTAAAAAAGCAGTTTGCAGAGCAGTGAGGAAACAGCAATGCAGCTGTCAGGAAGCCTTAGAAGGCAGCCTAACAACCAACACCGCTGATCCACCACAATATAGCCTCCCCTTGCACTGCACACACAGTGACTGGTGTGTTGCACAGGCAAAATCGCTAGCAGCAGAAGCAGTTTTTTTTTCTTCTTCCCTGCCTAACGCTCTCCATACAGAATCAGCAACCTCTCCCTATGCTAAGATCGGCAGAAGTAAGATGGCGGTCGGCGTGCACGCCCTTTTATAACCCCTGTGACGCCCACCAAAGCAAGCCAATCACTTGCATGCCCTTCTGAAAGATGGTGGTGACCCCTGCCTATGTCATCACGTTGCCCACAGTGTCCATGGATCCTGATTGGCTGAAAAAGAGCGCAAAACAAACTTTTGAAACGTGACTTTGGCGCGTAAGTCGCCGACCTCGTGGCCGACCTCATCCTAGGGTCGGGTTTCGTTTCATGAAACCCGACTTTGCCAAAAGTCGGCGACTTTTGAAATTTTTCGACCCGTTTCGCTCAACTCTAATTAAAATAATTATACAATACAGAATCCAAGCTTATTGTATAGTAAATAAGAAAGCATATAATCCACATCAGCATGAGATTATCAACTGTAGGATATAAATGATAGCTATATCATTTCTATTGTAATAAAACTTGCTAAACTGACAACAATCAATATATTGATGGGTTTATAAAGCAATCAATAAAAGGATATTGACATGTTTAAAATGCTTGTGAAATGAAGTTATTTATGCAACTTTGACAAGAAAATGAAAATAAAGTAGAAAGGAAACAAGAGGGAAAGAAGAAAAAAGTAGAAAAGAGAGGGGAAGGGAGGGGATTAAATGACCATAGGAAATAGGAATTACAAATTAGAAATGGGATTCAAGCATTTCCTAGACCCGGAAGGCCATAGATCACCTGACCATTCCGAAGGGAGTCAAGATCCGGAATGACCATCCAGGAACCCAGGGTGCCCCAAAAACCATCCAGTCAAGTCAAAGGGGTGTTCATGTATTGAAGAATATCATCAGTGTCCCGATACCCATGCCTCCAACCCAGGGGTCTCTCTAAAAACAAGCCAGGGAGCCCAAGTGTTATAGACTCTGTCCGCGTCTTCAGCTATTTGGCCTATCATTTGCTCCATTCTATAGATATCGTTAAGCTCAGCAACATACTCAGAACGAGAAGATGACTTTACCTGTTTCCAATATCTGGGGATCAAGTTTCTGACAGCTGTAAGGAAATGTCTGAGAAGACCTTTTTTGAATTTGGAAACTGAAATGTCAGTCAAGGACAATAATGCAGCTTCCATTGTAGGTCTAGTATTGATAATAGACAGTCTATTGCGTAGGTCAAAAATTGCTGACCACAAGTTTTTGGCCACGACCCATTTTTAATGTCCTGGCGGAGGGAAGGAGGTTGTCACTCAGGATTTTAAGGTACATGGCTCCATCCATTCTTGACAGTGGGGATGGTGTTCTTTGGGTCATAGGTAGCATTTCTCTTCCTCCAAACACGGCGAGTTGCGTTAATGCCAAAGAGCTCAATTTTTGTCTCATCTGACCACATCACCGTCTCTCAGTCACTCACAGAATCATCCAGGTGTTCATTGGCAAACTTCAGATGGGCCTGCACATGTGCCTTCTTGAGCAGAGGGACCTTGTGGCACTGCTGGATTTTAAACCTTTACAGCGTAATGTGTTAGCAATGGTTTTCTTGGTGACTGTGGTCCCAGATGTCTTGAGATTATTAACAAGTTCCCCCCATGTAGGTTTAGGCTGATCTCTCACCTTCCTCATAATCAAGGATACCTTGATCTCTCACCTTCCTCATGATCAAGAATACCTCACGATGTGAGATTTTGCATGGTGCCCCAAATCATTGTCGATTGACAGTCATTTTGTATTTCTTCCATGTTCTTACTATTGCACCAATAGTTGTCTACTTCTCACTAAGCGTCTTACTTATGGTTTTGTAGCCCATTCCAGCTTTGTGCTGGTTTATGAGCTTGTCCCTGACATCCTTAGAAAGCTCTTTGGTCTTGCCCATGTTGTAGAGGTTAGAGTCTGACTGATTAATTGAGTCTGTGGACAGGAGTTTTTTATAAAGGTGAATATGTAAGACAGCTGTCTTTAATGCAGGTAACATGTTGATTAGGAGCGCCTAACTGTTCTGTATTAGCCAGAACTCTTAGTGGTTGATAGGGGATAAAATACTTATTTTTCACTGCAAAATGCAAATTTATATAATTTATACAATGTGATTTTCTGGATTTTATTTTTGATATTCCATCTGTCAATGTTAAAATTAACCTACCCTTAAAAGTATAGACTGTTCATGTCTTTGTCAGTGGGCAAACTTACAAAATCAGGGATCAAGGGATCAAATACTTATTTCCCCCACTGTATAAAGACAGTGTTCCCGTGTGTACCTCCGTGCACAGCTGAGTAACCTGATCTGTACCCAATCTGTAACCCTATATGTATAATAATGGCTGGTATAGTGTAATGCTTAAGTGCACAGCTTACGACATGGGAGACTGGGGTTCAAATCCCGGCTCTGACATTTGAAAAAAAAAAATTAAATAATATTACCAGTAGTAGTCCTTGGGCAAGACGACTAACACTGTAGTGCCAACCTCAATAAACATGAGAGTGTCAAGAACAAAGAGAGTCATGCTGGCTCTCTTTGTTCGTGACACTCTTAACATCGTGACATCAGATGTCAAGGAACCAGGTCAGTCTGATGATAAATGGGCTAGAGAACCTGGATCTGATAAAATGCTATGATAACAGCATACCAAATGAGAGAGGATATATGAAGTGTAAGAGGAAACGATGGATATAATGTTTCTGCATGTCCAATGACTGAGAAACAACTAATCACCCAACGTTTCAATGTCATGAAGAGAAAGCAACTTGAGTTGGATCAACTGCAAAGCAGATCCACCCCACATGAAGACCTGGAAGAACAACATGTGCAACCCCCTGAAAATCCTCATCCAATCCGACAACACGGAGAGCACTGCAGCTGGTCTGAAACAGAAGATCTTAGATAAACTCAATACCAGAGATTGACTGCCAAGGCTCAGCAAACAAACACCACCAGACAGTATGCTAGAATATGCCAATACCTACCACCATAACTCAAACTAATAAACTGATCATAGCCTCAGCAATCATGGAAATGCTTGGCTATACAACCAGCAAGAACAGAAGTATGTGCCCCCCCTTGGAAAAGAAGACTGGAGACTAAAATCAAGGTGACACGAAGGGAAGTGAACCAACTAACAAAAATACAGAAGGGTGTAAAGATCAAGAATAAGACCAAGATGGACAAGTACAAAGGCTTGACCACAACTGAAGCTCTAGAAACTGCTAAAAGGCTCACAGCACTCGCTGCAAGACTAGGGAGATACACTAGAGAAGCTGAGGCCAAGAAGATAAATGCCTTGTTCTCCAAAGAACCATCCAAAGTGTACTCCCAACTACAGAGTAACAGCACAAAAGCAGCTACTCCACCAATAGCAGGGACTGAACAATACTGGAGGAACATATGGGAGAAGGAAAAAAACACACAACACAAGTGCAATGTGGCTGCAAGATCTGAGAATGAAACACAGCAACCAGAGCAAGAACCAGTCACCATTACAGAAGCAGACATCCAACAGTGGGTCAAGAACATGAAGAGCTGGACAGCATCTGGCCCAGACATGATCCACACCTACTGACTAAAGGAATTAACAGTGGTACATGAACACATGGCAAAGCAGATGAACCAACTGCTAGAAGAAGGCCACCACAAGGTAGAACAGTGAAGGATCCTCACAAAGGAACAGTTCAATCCAATTCAGCCCAATAACGTGCCTTACAACAACATGGAAACTCCTGTCAGGCATCATAGCCACCAAGCTACGGAACCATATTAACCAGAACATGAATCCAACTCAGAAAGGCATTGGGACCAGCACCAGAGGCTCTAAGCACCAGCTCCTAGTAGATAGAGCAGTCACTCAAGACTCAAGATCCAAGTCGCTGAAGACTCAAGATCCAGACAAACCAATCTCAGCACAGCCTGGATTGACTACAGGAAAGCTTATGACTCAATGCCACACACACATGGATCTGTGAATCCTTGGCTCCCTGCAATGTCAACAGGAAATTAAGAACCTTCCTCAGAAACTCAATGGGGCTATGGAGAACAACATTGGAAGTCAACTCAAGACAACTAGCACAAGTGACCATCAAATGCGGCATATACCAAGGTGATGCACTGTCCCCATTACTGTTCTGCATAGGCTTGAACCCCCTCAGTCAGATAATTACATTTTGATTCATGGGTTCTTTTGCATATTTTTCATGCCAAATCCTGTGTATGGGAGAGACGGCCTCACATCTAGCTATGGATACAAGTTCAAGAGTGGAAGCACCATCAGCAACCTCCTCTACATGGATGATATCAAGCTGTATGCGAAAAACGAATGAGACATCGATTCACTGATCCACCTGACAAGGAACTACAGTGAAGACATCGGGATGTCCTTCGGACTGGAGAAGTGTGGCCGGTTGGTAATAAAGAGAGGCAAGGTAGTCAAGACTGGTGGGGTGCAATTACCAGCAGGGCACATAGCAGATGTACAGACATGCTACAAGTACCTCGGCATTCCACATGATGAGGAAGCAAGGAAAGCAGCAACATCCAAATACCAACAAAGGGAAAGACAGGTCCTGAAGAGCCAGCTCAATGGGAAGAATAAAATCCGTGCCATCAATACCTATGCCCTGCTAGTTATCAGATACCTACTGGCATAGTTTGCTGGCCAAAAGAAGAGATGGAAGCTGCAGATGTGAAGACACGAAAGCTCCTCACAATGCATGGAGGTCTCCATCCTAAGTCTAGCACCCAAAGATTGTATACCAACAGAAAGGGTGGTCGAGGCTTGATAAGCATCCAAGCCTCCATCATGGATGAAACAAGGAGTACCCAGGAATACATCAGAAAAATGGCACCAAAAGATGATATGCTGAGAGAAATCCTAAGGCAGCAATAACAACAGATCTGGAAGGAAGAACAGGAACATGAAGCGCCATGGCAAGACAAGCCTCTGCATGGGATGTGTCATTGACAGATAATGGAGGTGGCTGACAAGGATAAATCCTACCAATGGCTGGAGAAAGCTGGACTTTGAGACAGCACAGTGGCAGTAATCATAGCAGCACAAGAGCAAGCATTAAGTACCAGATCCATAGAAGCAGGAATATACCACTCAAGACAAGACCCAAGGTGCAGACTATGCAAAGAAACCTCAGAAACCATCCAACACATAGTGGCAGGATACAAAATGCAAGCAGAAACAGCGTATACTGAACACCACCACCAAGTAGCGAGAATTGTATACAGGAACATCTGCACAGCATATGGGCTAAGTCTCCCTAAGTCCAGGTGGGAGACCCCAGAAAAAGTGGTGGAGAATGAAAGGGCTAAAATCCTATGGGACTTCAAGATCCAGATGGATAAGCAGGTATTGACTAACCAACCAGACATTGTCATAGTAGACAAGGAGCAGAAGCCAGCAATGATAATAGATGTGGCAGTGCCAAGTGACAGCAACATCAGAATGAAGGAATATGAGAAGGTGGAGAAATACCAGGGCCTCAAATGAGAACTGGAGAAGATGTGGAAGGTGAAGGCAACAGTGATTCCAGTGGTGATAGGAGCACTTGGAGCAGTGACCCCCTAAGTTGGAAGAATGGCTACAATAGATCCCAGGAGAAACATCTGAGCTCTCTGTCCAGAAAAGCACAATGCTGGGAACAACTAAGGTCCTGGTAGAGGACCCGAGAATGAGAAAGGACAACAAAGACCACCCCCCCAGTGGGGGTGAGAAGGAAGTTTTATATTTATAAATATATATATATATATATATATATACAGTATATACCATATATAAGAATAGCTCATTCTAAAAAGCTCACAGAATTTGATAGTGGTTCTTTAATACGATGCTAAATTTGTTAACATTTTTGCCTCCTACATATTACTCCATCAACTATGATTGTCATTATTGAAAATTGGAAGCATGTAAAGGGAACCTGTCACCTGCTGCATGTTTCTCAATTCATAGGCAGTTTGAATCAAAGGCTGGCTGCCCAATTACAGCCAAATATGTTTTTATATAAGCTACACTTTGAAGATAAAGCCGATCACCATTAGTCCAAATTAGTCTGGCTCCACCCCTTTCCGGTTTCTCCGAGTGCCGCTGAGGGTGATTGGCAGGTCTTCCATTCGCATGTGCATAGGGAGAGACCTGCCAATTTCCTGCAGCAGCACTGGAAAAAAGTCAGCCTGGGGTGGCGCTGGACTAGTCTGGTCTCCAGTTCCAGATGGTAACCAAATATTTAAAGTATATTTTTACTGAAATGCTGGTGAAGTTCAGAGAATGGTATACCTGACTTCAATTGTGCAATTCATGTTCCCCTCAGGGTGAATTGACAGATTTCTATTAAGACCTAAAGGAACTCAACCACGAAGTAGCAGACCACATGATATAACAGAGTGCTGAGGAGCGTAGTGCATGAATATCTCCATTGCTCTGCTGACTAAATCATTGCAGAGCTTCTTACCTTCCTTACCATTAACATGAGAACGAAAACTGTGCACCGCAGCTCCATCTAAGGGGTAATAGGGTGACATACCTGACATGCCAGTATTATGACACTTATAGGCCATGCAATGCTCCTCTGGGAAAATAAATATGCAAATTGTCTCTTCAGAGAATAAGATGACTTGAACTCTAGCGCTACCTATTGGAAATTGCAATGCTAAAGTCAATATCGACCCTTGCCCCATAACTTAAGATTAAAGCCAACCCAGAATCTCTAATTGCAATTGCTTTTCAGGGTGTTACCCATCCTTAGTGCAAAGCAAGAGATCTGATTTTGCTTTATGAGAGCCCTCTGACTGGAGTCTAAGGGGTATCGACTTTCCTTGTAGAGAGTGATATGTCAGTGTAAGGAGACTTATAGGCCATGTAAACATAACCTTCATGGCAATGGTTTCCATGACTGATTAGCTGCATGAAAACCTTACAACTCCAAACACTGTAACTATCTTCGGATCTAGTGGACTCTGGAAAAGTGAAAACGCATTTGGTGGATTGACTAATCCTCTCTATCAGGCAATCTGATGGATGAATATAGGTTTGACAAATGCTGGGAAAACATTACTTGTGTAACTTCATAGTGCTATCTGTAAAGTTTGGTGGAAGAGGGATAATTCTATGGGCTTGAGTTTTAGCAGTCGGCCCGTTGTTGCAGTGAAGGGAAATCTTAATGCTACAGCATATCAAGTTAGCTTGGACATTTATTTCCATACACCTTTTTTGGAACATATTGGGGAAGGCACATTTTTGTTTCAGGCACAAAGTCCATAAAGACATGATTGAGGGAGCTTGGTGTGAAAAACCTTGACCTGCTGCACGAAGCTCTACCCTCAACCACATCGAACACATTTGGAATGAACTAAAAATCAGTTTGTGAACCAGGACCTCTTGTCCAACATTAGTGTTTAAGCTCTTCTTGATGAATGGCCAAAAATTCCAACAGACACCACCAAAAATCTTTGTGAAAGCCTTCCCAGAAGAGTCAAACAAGAAAAATTATAGCCAGCTCACCCAGTTAGACGTCCTTAGTGGTTCTGCTCACTGCCAGGAAGCCGCACGGAGTTGTAATGGGAGAGGCACACCCATGTTGCAATAGAAACAAAGACCTAGAAGAAGACCTAGTAAGGTCAAAACGCGTAGTCTGCATGCATAAAGCAGCAGTGTGCCGTTTTTTCTTCTGACCCCCTGTATATAATTGGGTTTCTGCCACATGGAACTATTTTAAAAGATAAAAAATAAAATGGATTTTATGGCCAAGTAGGAAGCATCCGCTGGAATTATTTGCTGGTTTTTGTTTCTCAGAAGAGTGGAACCTGTTATAGCTGCAAAGGGGGGACCAACTCCAAATTAATGCCAATGGATCTACATTGGGAAGTCATAAAAGGTCCTGTAGATGTAATGTGCAGTTGTCCCAAGAATTTTGTCCATATAAGTAATTTACAAGATACTAAATCCTATGCTGTTCCCCACTCTAATCCTATATATATATGAATCCTGGTCCAAAATGGAGCTTCACTTCATAGTTATGGCAGTCAGCATTGTACATTTAGTGCAACAGTTGTTCTCCCTGTGCAAAACACAGAAGACAAACCAGGGTGGGAAGTAACTGTGGCAAATTGATGCCTATAATTATCGTTATTTAGATGTTGCTTAATGATTATGCATTTACTCATTGCTATGATTAGAATTACCCTGTGATTAAGTTGTAGTTCAGAGAAGAAAAAACATCTTTGCCCTTCAATCTTCTGACTATGGTGATCACAACAAAACATCTACAATAATACTTTTTCCAGTTTCCTCTTATAAACTTTTTTAAATTACTTATTGAAAACTAAATGCTGTTTATTCTCCAATAAAATGATTCTCGCTGGAAAAAAAAAGAAAACAAACAATTTCCTTTTCTACAACAATGAATAGAATATTTTGTGTCTTTTGTTCATGGAACAATAATAAAAAAAAGTCTTACTGTGGTTTTCTCTAAGGTTAAATATAACATTTAAAGAGGATGTATCGTATCATTCATTTAAAGGGGTTTCCCACATTTAAAAAACTGGACATCAAACTTTTCGTGTAATGTAAAATAACAAAATCTGATTATATTTTCCCTCTGTGGTCCCAGCACTGGCTCTCTGTTACTGCTCCGAACTCTTTCTATTTTTTGTTGCAATCATGCCATCACATCGACAGTTCACATAACTGCTGCAGCCAAACACTGAGCTTAATGATTGGTTGCAGCCATGAAATGAGTTGTTGACATGATGTCACCTCTGCAGTAAAAAAAAACACTGATACTGGACTTGTGATGGTACTATCTGATTTTGATATTTTACATTACAAGAAATCTTTGGGGTCCACTTTTTTTAAATTTTTATACCCTTTCAGTTCCTAGGAAAATTGTTATGTATTAATTGTTTTTAAATGGTACAATTAATTTTTTCCAATTTCTAAAACCTTTACCAGGGGTGGCCATATTGTATATGCATTGAATGAGAATATGTCATTTAAAAATTACTTATTGTTAGATGAAGATTTTCTATTAAACATGTATTTTACATTTCTTTTGTAATTGTTATGTTACACACCTGTCCCGGGTCCAGGCTCTGCTTGCTGGTTTGCTAAACTCTCTTGTGCTCCACGTCCGGCTTTGCCAAGTAGCCCAGAGTGCTTCCATATGATCATCTACCTAGGCCTATATAAGGCCTGCCAAGGCACACACCTATGTGTCTTAGTACTAAGACTCTTAGCTTGTCTGTCCACTATGACCTGCTCAGTAGCTGTCTGCTGTCTCCAGAACTTCTGCTACCTGCCTGTGGTCCCCAGGACCCCTACTCCCGGTCTGCAGTCTCCAGGAACCCTACTACCTGTCTGCAGTCTCCAGGACTCCTATTACTTGTCTGTGGTCTCCAGAACTTCTATTACTTATATGCAGTCTCCAGGACTTCTGCTACCTGTCTGCAGTCTCCAGGACTCCTACTACTTGTCTGTGGTCTCCAGAACTTCTATTACTTGTCTGCAGTCTCCAGGATTTCTGCTACCTGTCTGTGGTCTCCAGGACTTCTGCTACCTGTCTGCAGTCTCCAGGACCCCTGCTACCTGTCTGCAGTCTCCAGGACTCAAGCTACTTGTGTGTGGTCTCCAGAAATTCTGCTGCTTGTCTGCAGTCACCAGGACCTTTTTTACTTGCCTGTATTCTCCAGGACCTCTGTTACCTGTTCCCGTACCTTTGCTACTTGTTTCTCGTATGCCTCAACTGCCTGCTGCACCAACGCCCGTGTGCACACCTCGACCCTTGGGCTTTGAGGATCCACCTCACCTGATGAGCCTAACAAGTTAATGTCCCTAACAATCTAAAAAGAAGTGAAGTCTTGTAGTTTTTAATCTAGCCACTAAGTCTCAAAAAACAATGACAATTCGGTTCGAGTGAACGTTAACATGTTAATATAGGTACCCCAGGAAGCTTACCTCTTCTTCCTCCAAACACATCAATCTCAGCACAAGTCACAGAGCATGACTAGATAACTCTTCCATGGAAGTCAATCAACACTTCTAGTCTATCGATTCGCATGTCTATGCCGCTGCTTTTAACAACAGTTCAGGAAAGATGGCTGCCTCATTAACATGTGCATAAATACAATTAAAAAGATCTAGTATCAGAAATCAAAAATAGATTGGGATAAAATAATTTATATCAGTATTTGGTTTTAATTAGAAATGAGCTAATTTTTTCGGATAGGTACTGCATAGTGTCTGGTTCACAGCCTATTAGTCACGCCCATACTTTTTGATTAGGTGGGCTGGCCAGCACACTCTCAATGCATTCCAGTGTGAACACCCCTCATGCGAGACGAGACGTGTTTGGGCTTGGCTGCACCCTGAAATATATAGTGCAAAAAATACAAAAATAGTGAGGTACTGTATTAACTGATATTTTGGCCAAAATACGTGAGCTCATAACCCACGCCAAGGGTCCCCTCCCTTTGTGCGAACAATGCCCTATGCGGGCCATTATTGTGCATTTGTATACTGGGCAGTCACCCCCTCCAGGAATGGGTAGGTGGAGAGTTGCCTTTAATCTGGTATTTTGCACCTGTGTTGCTAACATCTTGCTTTATGGGCTGGCTGCACCTTATAGTGTATTTGTTCCTAGATCTGGGCAGGTAAGTGTTGCTGCCTTTTTGTCTGCTGTCTAAATAAGTACAACAGTCCCAGCAGTCAAATCCGGAGGGCAGGAGACTGCAGGCCTCCTGGTCCCATCACACAGCAGCAGATCAGAGCCCGGAGCCGCCATAAAGGAGCAACACCTGCAATAGGCTCAAGCTGCTTACCATATTGTCAAGTACCACAGGACAGTAAGGAACAGAGGACCAAGCATAGCTTTAGGCAGCAAGAACCTCAAAGGACAGCGCAGAAATGAAGCCTCCAACCCATCTGGCTTAGTGGATCCTAAGTTGTTTTCAGGCTGCCTGGATCTCCATTACCATCTGTACTCAGTGCCCTGGTCTGCACCTCTAACTGTGATTAAAAGTGTGAAGACTGCACCCAGCTGTGTCCTCCTGTTTATTTGCTGCGTCACTTCAGCCCTGCACTACAACTATCATCATCATCATTTTACACTATTACTGCCCTGGGGTTTAGCTCTACCTGTGGAGAGCTGTAACAACTCTGCTGCATCAGCCCCAGCGGTCTCTTCAAGCAGCGTCGACTAACATCTAATTGCCGAATACCATAGGTGGCGTCACAAACTATCTTTCATAAACTTTATCATCCCCTTATCATAATTTTCAATGGATGCCCAGGGCCATTGACCGGGTCACTGCTGCTGTGACTCGTCCCCTTAAGAACCGGCCCGGTACCGAGCACCCCCGGGCCCTGGCGGGCACTCCACATGCACTGTGTGAACTTGGCTCAGAACAGGAACAGCTTGGGATTATTTGCAAAGTCGTGTTCATTGTTTCTTTCCCTAATTCTCAGAAAAAATGGACCAGTAATACACTAATAAGATCGTGCACACAATTATTGCCATGCATTGAGATGATGCACATGATAATGTCACAGCATAGGGAAAATTAACATGTTAATGTCATACAGAAGGGATAATTGCATCAATTAGGTTACAGACCAGAAATTGTGACCTTTATGGTATGTTCACACCTGACTTGTTATTTACGGTGTTCTGCTCCATTATAGGAACACAATACGGAAAAAAACACAATACAATACAAGTGGCTTCATTTTTCTGTCATTGTCATAGACTCTTGCTATTTTTTGCTGATGTTGTGTAATATCAGTTGGAAAAAAAGAAAAAAAAACGTGTCTGCTTTTCACATTTGGTGAATTTTTTCTTTTAGGATTGCAAAAGGCCACTAAATTGCATGTAAAAATTTGTTTGCCCTTTCAGTAACAATTATTTTAAATTAAATTTCTCACCACTCCCCCCGCAACTGAAGCAGGGCTAGCAACAAAGATTTGGATAGACAGTGGCTTTTTAAATTATTTTTTTAATTTACTTTTTGTCATGCTTTTTATTTATTTATTTCTTCATTTATTTCATATATTGTGTCCCCCATAAGTTCATAAAAGACATTTGAAGGGCATTTCAATATTTAAATGCTTCTTACATTATTTCTCCTGTAACAGTGACTGGTATAGTAGCCTCAGTTACAGTGGAAATTCAGCCTTCTGGCTGCACAGCAGTGGTGGTTGGGTCTCCTAGGACCCAGCAGCTAATGCTTTCTCTATACTCAGCGATCACATAACTGCTGAGTAATGATGGGCAAACTTGACCTGTAAAGTTCGGGGTCCGTACCGAACACCTAGTGTCCATGCACGGACCCCGAACACGGACTATGATCGTCGGTAAGATCGTTACCACACTGTGAGATGACAGCATGTAAGCCAGCAGCTGCGACCGGATGTGAATAGGTTAACGCCGGTCACAGGTGTAGGCTGATATGAGTTCTATTGGTTATCAAGAAAAGATAAATGATTTTAAAAAATAGCGTGGAATCCCCCCTATTTTTGAATAACAGGCAAGCTAATGCAGACAGCTGGGGGCTGGTATTCTCAGATTGGGAAGGGGCCATGGATATTATTAGCAATGGGCGAGTAGCATCATTTCTCGGGTCTCCCCGAGCATGCTCGAGTGATCTCCGAGTATTTTGGCATGCTCGGAGATTTAGTTTTCATTGTCTCAGCTGCATGATTTGTGACTTGTAGACAGGCTGAATACATGTGGGAATTCCCTAACAAACAGACATTCCACAAATAAATTCAAGCTGTCTAGCAGTCGCAAATCATGCAGCTGAGGCAACGAAAATTAAATCTTTGAGCACGCCAAAATACTCAGACCACCAAAGCATGCTCTGGGAGACCCAAGCATTGAGTATACTTGCTCATCACTAGATATAATACCTCCCCAGTCTAAAAATAGCAGCCCGCAGCTGCCCCAGAAAATGTGCATCTATTGGATGCGCCAATTCTGGTGCTTTGCCTGGCTCTTCCCACTTGCCCTTGTGCAGTGGCGAGTGAGTTAATAGATTTGGGGTTGATGTCAGCTGTTTTATGGCTACTGACATCAAGCCTATAGGGGTTAGTAATAGATAGGCATCTAGAAGACACTCCCATTACTTATCCCCTAGTTAGATTGTGATAAAAAAAAACACAGCCAGAATAAAGAACTTTCATTGAAATATCACCTTTCACCTCTCCATTGAGGAGAAATTACTACCGTAATTAAAGTATTTGATGGTGGCACACTGCAGGGATTCTCCCATGCCGGTGGAAACAGTGGGCTGTTATTTGATTGCAAGTTTGCGATTTACATACTTCTGGTCAAAATCCGACTAGACATGGTGAACCTCTAACAATAAAAGTGAACTGAGTGAGGCATTGCAGATTTTGTCGTCACGTGACCAGACGTATGCAATGATGACCTCCCGTTCTCACCATCTTCACCAGAGAATCCTGACAGCATGCAGTGTACGCAGTGAAGATTCAGAAATCTGTAGTCATACAGAGTGACTGCAGACTTGAACAACTCTTTTAATGCTACTAGCATAAATACAAATTTAGTAACCCTTAACTTGTCAGACAGTACAATACTTTATTAATATAGCCATGTATCAAGTAATTTTGCAAGTTATGGATTGCTACATGTGTACAGGATCACAGCCAAAAACAGCACAGAAATATATTGCTAGAACCCTAATCAGTACAGAAACACACCATCACAACCCCCACCAGTATAGGAATACATCACCAGAATCACCATAAGTACAAAAATGCATCACTAGAAGCACCATCAGTACAGAAATACATCACCAGAACCCCCACTAGAACCGGATTATATCACCAGATCCACCAACAGTTCAGAAATACATCACCAGAACTACTATCAGTGCAGGAATATTTCTCTAGAACCACCAACAATACAGAAATATTTCATCAGTACAACCATCAGTACAGGAATACAGCTCCAGAACCACAATCAGTACATGAATACAGCACAAGATTAGTTCAGCAATCAATTATGTCAGATCAGCTCAATATACAATTATATCACATGAACCTATGATTCGCAGTATGTTCTTAACAATGGTATGGAGAAACTGTGATTTGCTATTCAATCATTATTAAACTGCGGACAATAATGGAACCACTGTACTAATTTAATGTTGAAAGTGTGTAGTCCTGACTTTGAGCTCTTGAACTCTCAGAAGAGTCTTGTCTATGTCCTGAACAAAGGGATCGGCCAGTGAAATTCAACAGGCTGAATCATTCGCTAGCCTGTCATATGTCAGGGAAGAGTTGGACGATCTCCATGCACATTAGATCATCTGTTGATCCTGCTGATATATTTAGGTTTAGTTAACGTTAGTTTCAATGAGTAGAGGGTTCTTTTATGACACTGGGCAATTTATTAATTTCACTGGTGAACTACACTGCATGGAAGCAGGACACCTGGATAATACTGCACCTCTAAAAAATACTTAAGCTATTGTCAGAGCTATTCGTAATTCCAATCAACTGGGTACACTTAAAAATCCTGAAGCTCCCAATGGACAGCATCAGGAGGACACAGTTCTTGCCTACAGTCCCTTTCTACTTGCAATACGGTAGTGAACAGAGGGCTCATCCAGTAAAGAGATTAAGTTGTAGAAAAGGTCAGGAAAGGCAAATTTTTAACAATTATTAGGAAACTTTCTTTTATACCCTGAGGCATGCATTCTAGTAGGTTTTAAAGTTAATAACTAGAAGTCCACTTTAAGGATGGAGGTGAAGCTGCCCTCATATACACCAGCCTACTTTTTGAGCAATTTATTTTATTACTTTGAGTATTTAATATTATGCAATAATATTAGGTTTCCCTCTCGATTCCTTTTGATCATGTACATCTAATTCCATGAATATTCAATCAAGATCCGACTACCGATTTATTCTCAAGCCGTCTAAATGTCACATTTAATCTGGTCTGTGTCACTTCTTTCCTTGTAGTAAGATCTATTTGCTAAGCTAAATTAAAAATAAGAAAATATAAAGCGCAATTTATACAAGATATATCTGCAATTACTACGTTGAATTAAACATATCCCTTCATGAATAATGAAGTTGAAAGAGGCCAGAGGAAAAATGAGATATGATCTCTAACCCATGTATTTTTAATTGCTTCATTATCTAAAATTTCGTGTGAATAACAGTGGATATAGTTTGCTGTTAATGCACAAAAAGAAATAGGAAATTTTCTGCCAAATCACAAAAAGCTATCAAAAATTAATTTTGACTTCTGCGATCACTCAAATTGTAAGTAGCTCTGTGTTCAAGTGACATAAAAAATGCCATTTATATGCTAATGGTGAGCAGTCACATCAGTCCATTTTGATGTAAACTGTATAAATATACACTCACTGGCCACTTTATTAGGTACACCTGTCCAACTGTGTGTTAAGACTTAATTTCTAATCAGCCAATCACATGGCGGCAACTCAGTGCATTTAGGCATGTAGACATGGTCAAGACAATCTCCTGCAGTTCAAACCGAGCATCAGTATGGGGAAGAAAGGTGATTTGAGTGCCTTTGAACGTGGCATGATTGTTGGTGCCAGAAGGGCTGGTCTGAGTATTTCAGAAACTGCTGATCTACTGGGATTTTCACGCACAACCATCTCTAGGGTTTACAGAGAATGGTCCGAAAAAGAAAAAAAATCCAGTGAGCGGCAGTTCTGTGGCCGGAAATGCCTTGTTGATGCCAGAGGTCAGAGGAGAATGGGCAGACTGGTTCGAGCTGATAGAAAGGCAACAGTGACTCAAATTGCCACCCGTTACAACCAAGGTAGGCAGAAGAGCATCTCTGAACGCACAGTGCTTCGAACTTTGAGGCAGATGGGCTACAGCAGCAGAAGACCACACTGGGTACCACTCCTCTCAGCTAAGAACAGGCATCTGATGGCTACTTTCAGCAGGATAATGCGCCATGTCATAAAGCTCGAATCATCTCAGATTGGTTTCTTGAACATGACAATGAGTTCACTGTACTCAAATGGCCTCCTCAGTCACCAGATCTCAATCCAATAGAGCATCTTTGGGATGTGGTGGAACGGGAGATTCGCATCAGGGATGTGCAGCCGACAAATCTGCGCCAACTGTGTGATGCCATCATGTCAATATGGTCCAAAATCTCTGAGGAATGCTTCCAGCACCTTGTTGAATCTCTGCCACGAAGAATTGAGGCAGTTCTGAAGGCAAAAGGGGGTCCAACCCGTTACTAGCATGGTGTACTTAATAAAGTGGCCAGTGAGTGTATATCTATAGATTGTCGTTTTAATGAACTTTGATGAACTGAAAGTCATTATCTTATACAGCTAGCCACAAAAACAAATAAAACTTTATTCTACACCCTACAGTGGTTTTCGTTCTTATAAAGTGATGGTATATTGCTAGCATATGAAACCATTTTTTGATAAGTGGGACCACATGATCCAGAGAATAAAGCCCCATACACATTAGACTACTGTCAGCCAAACCCGTTGATATTTAATGTGTTTGAGAGCCCCAGACAATTTCTTGATGGGAGAAATAGTGATCTGGTAAGTCTGTTTTCACACTGATCGTAATGTATCCAGGAGATAAGCTGTTGCTAGACATATGCGGCGATGACTGTCTCATAGAGAGCACAGGAGTGCTCTCCTGTGTATATGAGAGGAAGGTAAGATGGCTGCCGGCCAAACGAGCAACTGGATCATCATTTGGCCAACAGCCTCTTATGCGTTTTCCTATCTCATAAAGTGAAGATAATATATTCTATTTCTGGGCTGTGTGCAGTCAACTACAGGAACCACTAGGAATAAAGGGGCTAGTTCATCACTACATTCTCTACACTTCAGATGTGCAGAGGAAACTTTGAAGAAGAAGCAGCACTAAAGCAGCACTGCAGACCATTAAAGAGGTTCACAACTAATGTAATAAAATGACCCCTGTCACATTATTCAAACAACAGCCCATACTAGTCACATATCAGGGTGTACTACCATCTAAATAAAGGCTGCTCCTGAAACATGTGTCTCAACTAACAAAGGGGCTATATCATAAGAGCACATATCACAGCTAGAAGAAAAGGGTTGGGACATCAGAAGAAATAAATGTTATCCTCTACTGACTGAGAACAATGGCTTTTGTACTCAGTCCGCTGAAAAGATGTATTTCTTCTGATGTCACCGCCCTTTTTCAGCAGCTACTGTATGTGTGCTTACCATACTGTTCTTGAGTCAGTTGGGACACAGGTCTCAGGGGCAGTGCTTATTCAGACTGTAGTCCATCCTGACATATGAAAAGGACAGGTTGCTGTTTAAATTCTGTGATGGGGCCATTTTAGTACTTTCTTGGAAAACCCCTTTAAGCTCTTTAACTATGATATTTGGGGGTCCACAGTTGTGATTCAGCAATCCCAACCTCTGTTCCATATACTGTCTGTGGAACTGCCATAGACAGTGTACATATACACCTGACAAGCAGTTTCTGAAAAAGCAAATAAGATATTATGGTCAAGGCAAAGAATTGACACATGACTTATTCCTTATTTCTTTATTCCTTCCAAGGACCTTGACAACAAACAGAGGATATTCATAATGTGTGGCGGAAAAGAGATTTAGACATCTAAGAGGGAAGGTTCTTTACAGTTAGAGTTGCCAGACTGTAGCATGTCCTACTGAAAGAGGTTTTCTGGAAGTTTATATCATAATTAGAGATTAGTGGATGTTTTGAAATTCAAACTCACCGAAAAATCAATTTGCAGAGATTAAATGTGATTGTGATTGATTGTAAAATACATGATTACAAGACCTTACACTCTACAGGAAATAGAGAGTGAGGAACCTGCAGATAATAAGGGCTTCACTCTATAGGAAAGAGAGAAAGCACTGCAATGATCATAAGAGCCTCCACTTTACAGGAGAGAGAGAGGACCCCGCTGACCATATGAGCTTACACTCTTCAGAAGAAAGAGACTTACCCAGTGACTCTGGAGATGAAAAACAGCTTGGTCGTACAAATGGTGCTCCACTGGGCACCACTGATCTGTGATGGCCCAGGTACTGATCATCACTGTACAAGGTATGATAATCCATAAGATGTCATAGCTCCAGGGCATCATGGAAGCAATGCAAAATGTCATTTGCCCACTCTCTGATGCTTTAGCAGCGTGAGAAATGGTACCGGTCTAGTTTATTTCTATTTTTGCAAAACGCAAATCGAAAATAAATTTTTTTAATTCATGTGAAAATGTGACTTTCAGGAAATTCAACTACAACTTGTTTGTCTGCAGATCAATCCACTCATCTCTACTCATAACAAATGACATTGAGTGCTAAAAATAATCTTGCGGTAAATAGGGCACAATTTATAGAGAAAGCCTGAACTTGACAAATCTGTGTCCTTGTTCAACCTATGTAGTTATGAAACAACTATATTGTCTGTACATAACTATAGGGGTTGCCTTCTTGCCTAAATTTCTATTACCAGCATTTAGGCTATGTGTTCATGTTCAGAAATGCTGCGGAAATTTTTGCAACATTTCCGCAACTCCCTGCCGCGGGTAAAATGCATACGGAATTCGCATGCATTTTCCCGCTAAACACAAGCGTTTTGCAAGTGTATTTAGCTTGCAGAATGCTTGCGCTTTCCAAGCGATTTGAAGCATCGCTTGGAAAAGTGATTGACAGGTTGGTCACACTTGTCAAGCATAGCGCTTGACAAATGTGACCACCTTTTTACTATTGATGTTGCCTATGCAGCATTGATAGTAAAAGATAGGATGTTAAAAATAATAAAAAAAATTAAAAATATGGTTATTCTCATCTTCCGATGGCACCCGGACCTCAGTGACGCTCCGGGCATCTTCCAATCCCGGTGATGCTTTGCGCGAAGGACCTTTGTGACGTCATGCTCGCGAGAGTGTGACGTCATCTCAGGTGATTCATGCAAAACATCACCATCACTGGGACTGGAAGATGCCGGCAGCGTGGTGAGAGGTGGGAAGGATTCCGGGAGCCGCCGGAGGGTGAGTATATCCCGATTTTTGTATTTTTATTCCATTTTTACAGGATTATGGTACCCAGGGCAAGGAGGAGAGTCTCCTCTTCTTCAGACTCTAGGTACCATCTGCACATGTAGCATTCACTTCACGCATGGTGGGCATAGCCACATGCGTAAAGTGAGCGTTTCAAAGCATTCCTATGGGTGCATATTTTTCTGCTATGCGATTACGCAGCAGTAAAATCCGCAGCATTAGCACAGCAATGCGGAATCCCATAGGATTGCATGAGATGCGTTTTCTTAGCGTTTTCGCAGCGGAAAAATGCAGCAAAAATTCTAAAAAAAATGCAGCGTGTGCACACAGCCTTAGAAATATTGTTTACAGCAGCCACATGGACCACAGATAGTATTAGACAGGCTCTGACACCGTGCCTTCTATGTATGAGTTTTCTAGGCATGCTCTGTGATCTGTGCAGAGGCCATTGTGCAGAGCAGTGATGGAGATAAGGTGTCACATCGCTTGTGCTATCCTTACATAGGTCTTGGGGTACCGTTACACCTAGCGATGCACCAGCGATCCCGACCAGCGATATGACGCAGTCAGGATCGCTGGTGCATCGCTGGGTCGTCGCTAGTGAGCTGCCACACAGGCAGTTCTCACCAGCGACATCGCTGGGGACGAGGGTCGCTACTTACCTGTCAGACGAGGAGATCCTGACGTCCTCCCGCCCGGCTCCACGCGTCGCTCGTCGTCACAGCAGGAAGCGCCGCAGGAAGCTGACGACGAGGAATGGTCCAGGAGCTTCTCGCGCGATCAGCGATAACCAGCGGGGGAGCTGGTCGGAGGTAAGTATCACATGCAGCGATATCGCTAGCAATATCGCTGCAACGTCACAAAATCGGTGACTTTGCAGCGATATTGCTAGCGATATCGCAGTGTGTAACGGGGGCTTTACCTTTGATTATAATCCTACCTGTGATGAAAATGAGATGAATATTGAAAAGAACGGGCATATAAAAAGGTATACAAAGTGTGTCAGAAATATAGATACCAAGAGGTATAATATACATGTGACAGAAATATAGCCAGTATATATCTACCCCTGCCGGCAGTCGAGCAGACAATATAGGGGGTACAATAATGATAGACCGTAGTTACAACAGGAGCTCCTAAGGGAGCATGTCGCCTACTTTGATGCCCATTTAGGCGTTGCCTTCACCGAAACTAGCGTCTTGGTGGGAATCACGCTATGTTCTTCTAACTCACACTGCACACCATTGCTTGATTGCAATAAAATTTTTGTAAGTTTCTCTAAATCATGACTTATGTGATTATTGATGTCATTATTGGTTCCTTTTTGGTTCTTTGTGTGTTTTCACCGATTAGTCTCGTTTATGTTGGGATATATATATAATAGCATAGTCATCATTATATATAGACACTATCATCACATATTATCTGACCCGTGTGGATATATACATATTGATATATTTTAACTGCCCCTTTGCCTTTTTCATATTGTATTAGGATTTGTTTAGTGGATGTTGTGATAATTGCAAGATTTTTAAATTCCAAAACTACAACAAAATTACATTTAGCATAAAAACTTGATTAAAACAATAGGTTATTTCTGACAATATGTTTTCTTCCAAACCTCCATAAAATGTCAACTAAGAAAACAAAAAAATAGAAGGATTTCCACTATATAATGGCATACTGCTAGTATATGTCATCACATGTCTATCTAGATGTGATAGGGAATCTAGATTGTGAGCCCCATTGGGGACAGTGATGATGGCGTCTGTAAAGCGCTGTGGAATTAATGGTGCCATATAAGTAAGTAAATGAATGCTATTAAATCAATTTTCCTAATAAAACAAGGGAAATCTATATGGGAGAACTTAATCAATAGTTGATCCTCCAAACATTCTTTGGAGAAAAAGATTCTTTAAGTTATAATCCAATACTAAAACATGATGTGGTCATATCAGCTCCTTTCCCAAATGGTAAGACTAAGGCCTGTTTCACACTTCCGTTTTTGACCATCAGTCAAAATCCGCCGTTTTTGCAAAAAAAACGGATCCGCCATTTTTTTTGGCGGATCCGTTTTTTTCCCCATTGATTTGCATTACCGGCGGATGTTGACGGATGGCCATCCATCAATTTTTTTGCATCCGCCGAGATGCCTGGATGGACCATGTAAAGTTTTTTGTGCAGCAGGATCCGCATTTTTATAGTGCGCATGCCCGGAGGAATGAAGTCAGGCGGAAATTTAACCCTGAAATCATATCTGGCGGACATAAAAAAATTCTCTCTCTCTCTCTGTCTCTCTCTCTTTCTCTCTCTCCTTCCTTCCCGGGCAGCGGTTCCTTTAAAAATCTTCATTCGGCGGATCCGTCCAAAAAACGGTCCGGTGGCATCCGTTCACATCAGTTAACAACGGATCCGCTTTCCGCCATTTTGGCGGATTTTAACTGACACAAAAAAACTGATGTGTGAAACAGGCCTTAGTCTTACTGATCAATGATGATCCCTCTGGATTGACCACCAGGGATCCGTTAATGACCATCCCTGCACATTAGAGCTTCTGGCACTCGCAGGGAACATTAACACAGCTCCATTTGCTACATGTCACAAAAAAAGAAAAACAAGCCAAGAAAGTTGAGTCATGCATGGATCACAGGCTATTTTGCTTTATTATAAAAATCCTTTTTGAATTTTAGGACACCAAAGACAAAACAGCAACAGCATGTGGCCCCTGTATTGCAGCATTATTTGGTAAGGGTAGGTATATTGCTTTTTGCATATTAGAAATGGTTGTGATGTGTAAGAAATTACATTCTTTGCAAAGCTGTGTCTTAAAGGGGACATGTCACTGAGTCAAAAGTGTCCAGATTTTGCTCTTAATTTATTCTTATAGCTCCCCTGAATATGCCACTTTTTGTGTTTTTATTATCCGCCACACGGTTCCAGACATATGGGCCTTCTTATCTAGAGCGCATTTTTATTGTCTTTACTAAGTGGGCATGACTCACAGCCTAATTATGCAGAGAAGTCTAAAACACGCCCCCAGAGAATCCTATGAGACACGCCCCTTTAGTAAAGACCATAACCATTAGCTCTAAATAAAGAGGTCCATATCTCTGGAACCGTACGGTGGATTTTAAGAAAATAAACAATGGGGGAAAAAAGGAGCAGAGCAGAAGTAAAATAAGATCAAAAACTGGTCACTTTTGACCCGGTGACAAGTCCACTTTAAATTTACACAACTTGTTCTCCACTTACAGTAGTGTCCCAGGTATCAATATAGCAGTGTCATACTGCCACTTAGTGCTTACATAATTATATCAACCAATGATCCAACAGTGGCATGTGCTTATAGTACACAAAGAAAACCCGTCTGTTATATTATAACCCAAATAAGGGGATAAACAGAAAAAAGCACAAATCAAAAAATAATTACTGAAAATATTAACAAAATTTATTGAGTTCACAAGATAAAAAGTAAGCAATCTGTAGTATCCTGAGATATGAGGGACACATAAGGCTACTGACTCCTTTAAACACACATAAGAGAATATAGTATCCAAACCTGATAGTGTAAATAAAGTGCTAAGGGCTATAAATAGAAATGTAAGCAAACCACATCATATATCCCTTTCTGCATGACAATTTATTGCCAATTATATATATTCTAAGAGGGTATCCCATATATCTAACATATAGCCAAGTCACTACTCACAACCTTGTGCAATGAAAGATGCAGAATTTCTCAAGTTTAAAGTTACTATGAGTGTGGAGTCCGTGCCGTGTCCCTCCACGCCAACGCGCGTTTCGTCCACACTTCTTCAGGGGGCGTCTTTCAAGTTTAAACTTACTATGAGTGTGGAGTCCGTCAAGTTTAAACTTACTATGAGTGTGGACGAAACGCGCGTTGGGGTGGAGGGACACGGCAAGGACTCCACACTCATAGTAAGTTTAAACTTGAGAAATTCTGTATCTTTCATTGAACAAGGTTGTTAGTAGTGACTTGGCTATATGTTAGATATATGGGATGCCCACTTAGAATATATATAATTGGCAATAAATTGTCATCAAAGGGATATATGATGTGGCTTGCTTACATTTCTATATATAGCACTTAGCACTTTATTTGCACAATCTGGTTTTTGTGATTTGTGCATTTTTCTGTTTATCCCCTTATTTGGGTTATAACATAACGGACGGGTTTTCTTAGTGCTTACATAGTATATAAAACAGTTTTAATAGTAATGGGTCCTTCAAATGGACCCATTACTATTATGTTATTTAGTGGGATATTTAGTTTATTTTTAAAAAACCTTTAGCATTATGGGTTTTATCGAAGTATCTATAGAAAGTATTGTGTATAGAAAATGAAAAGTATAATCTCAGTTTGCAGAGCAGGAAAACAATACATAAAATGTGCACCAAAGTGCTTAGACCTACGGGGCAGCGGCCCTGTATTCAAAAGAGAATAAATAGCCCAACAGCACATAATGTGCTCGATAAAAGCCAGAAATCTGTGTCACAACAATCACAAGATAGGTTCTGCTTTCCATTATTGCTCCAATTTACAGACGAGGGGCCGCTTGCTGCTTTAACCATGGTGCAATCTTTAAATTACCGTTATTATTGCAAAGCCGCCTTACTACATAACATTTAAATATGATACAATCCTGACTCCGAACAAGCAAATAGGGAACATTTTACCCCTGGGTGTCTTACCAACAACCAAGATGTTGACACGAATAATAAAGTTTGCCGTTACGAGATAAAAGGACGAGAAAGAAAACAAGGGACGAGGCTGAAATGTTTCCTTGAGACAATAAACTTTTGATCTTGCTGTGCATACTGGGTAATTGTACAATATAAGCTAGAGGAGAGCACATTAGAGACATAAAGTTGACGGATATAAAAGGCCATCTTGTGAAAAAAAAGCCACAAATTACTTGCATGGTGAACACCACTAAGGTCAGATATTGAAGGCAGCTAAAATAAAATGACTTCATTTCATGTCTTCATTTATTTTGATAGTATTTTTATTTTTTTTCCCTGAGTTTAATGCTACTCTTGCAAAGACTCCTCGCAGCTTAGTTAGTTTTAGGATGTTTTTGCCGTTTTTTTTATTAGATAATATCAATGTCTTGGAACTTGAAGCAATAGTCATTGGGTTTTATATTGATTATTTTCAGACTGAAGTTTAAAAAATAAAAAATAAAAATACTTTCGGTCTGGTGGTAAGAAGAGGTGGACATAGACAGAATATAGCCCCTGAGAGAGAAAAGTTTGACATCTTTTTGTGGAGCAGATAGATGTTTTGAGATTGAAAGCTTGTCGCAAGGTCACTGGACTTTAAGGAGGAATTGTCACCAGGGCAAAAGTGGGCAGTTTTTGATCTTATTTTATTCCTCATGATCCCTTGAGTTTTCCATTCTTTGCTTTTTTTTAAATCCACCATACATTTCCAAAGATACGGGCCTTTTTATTTGGGTTGCATTTTTATGGTCTTTACTGAGTGGGCGTGGCTCACTGTTTGCCTTAGGGGCGTGTCTTCGGATTGCTCTGCAGTATTAAATTGTGCGTAAACACCATAAAAATTAGCTCTGTATAAAATGGCCCATATCTCTGAAATATTATGTCGGGTTATTAAAAAAAAATTAACCTGCATTCTCAGGGTAACATCGGGAATAATATATGATAAAAAAATTCTAAAATTCTAGTTTACATGTTGTAAAACAACCTTAAGAGTTTTTTTTTACTTCGGAACTAAACAAAATGGGCAGAAGATTTAAAATAGTAAAAAGAGGCATACTAACTGGTTGAGATATAGGGCTGGCTGCTCCAGTGAACATCAGATGTGTCTCAAATGATGTCCCGTCCGGTCACCTGACTGCTGCAGTCAATCACAAACCTCAGTGGTCAGGTGACTGAAGAATGGGACTGATTTCCACATAATAACATAGTAATATAGTTAGCAAGGCCGAAAAAAGACATTTGTTCATCCAGTTCAGCCTATATTCCATCAGAATAAATCCCCAGATCTACATCCTTCTAGAGAATCTAATAACTGTAAGATACAATATTGTTACGCTCACGGAAGACATCCAGGCCTCTCTTGAACCCCTCAACTGAGTTCAGCATCACCACCTCCTCAGGCAGGGAATTCCAGATTCTCACTGCCCTAACAGTAAAGAATCCTCTTCTATGTTGGTGGAAAAATCTTCTTTCCTCCAGACGCAGAGAATGCCCCCTTGTGACCGTCACCTTCCTTGGTATAAACAGATCCTTGAATAGATATTTGTATTGTCCCCTTATATACTTATTCATGGTTATTAAAATGCAGCTTTCATCTCTGGAGCCATGAAAACTGGGGCTGGTGAATGTGTCTCATTTTTTTACTTTCATACCACGCATGCCATTTGGAAACATGGCAGCGGCAGGGCCTATGTGCGGATGCAATGGATGAACATAAGGTCCACCCTAACTGGGGTTTAGTGGTTACTACTGATGAGTGAGTATACTTGGAAAATGGTCGGAAAATGGAGCAGCGAGTATACTCGCTCATCACTAGTGGTTATGAATGTTGCGTTGCAAAATTGAGATAAGGGTTGTAATAAAACCTTAAGCTCTTAAGAACCTGGACATTTTTCATTTTTACTGTTTTCATTTTTCCTCCCCTTGTTAATAGAGCCATAACTTTTATATTTTTCCATTTACATGGCCGTAAAGCGGCTTTTTTTTTACAGGTCAAGTTGCAGTTTTGAATGATACTACTCATTTTACCATGAAATGTATGTGAGAGCAAATTTCTGGGTGTGGTGAAATTGCGAAAAAAAATTTGCCAATTGATTTTTAGATTTTGCTTTTACGGTGCTTATCGTGTGGCAAAAAAAAAAGACCCAACATCACGACTTGCTAAGTCAGTATGATTACGACACCACTAAACTTCTTAATTTTTTTTTCTCATTACTTAAGTGGTGATTTTTTTTCTTTATAAATTTGTAAAGCATGCATATAGAAAGCTTTGTGTTTCTATGTTCTGAGGCTTGTAACTATTTCATCTTTCCATCAACTGAGCTGTGTGAAGATTTGTTTTATTACCCTGTGCTGACGTTTTTATTGATATCATTTTGAGACACATACAGTATGACATTCTGATCACTTTTTATTGCATTTTTCTGAGTGAACGTAGACAAGCAAATAATGGCACATTTTCATTATGATTTTTTTTTTCTTTTGGGCATTTATTGTATGATTTAAATAATTTAATATTTTGACAGATCAGATTTTTTTGGACTTCACAATGCCAAATACGTATTTATTTTTGAATGAGGAAAGCTTTTATCAATTTAATGGATTTTTTTGTATAAAAAATTCGTATTGTATTAGTCTTAGGGTATCAAATTTTGCAAGAGAAATCATATAAGAACCCAGTAACGCATTTCGCCCTTCCGGCTCATCAGGAGGCCTGATAACATTTGATGTCTCTCGATGGGATGTGACCACACATCAAATATTACCAGGCCTCCTGATGAGCCAGAAACGCATTACTGGGTTCTTTTAGGATTTTTTTTATATATAAAGTTTTGTATATTTTGTATTTTTTTATTTAGAAACATCTTTGATTTACAACAAAGTTAAAACTGCATCCATGGACAGGGTGACTAGTTTAAGAGGTGACTCACTTAATGCTGCACCTCACCTACTTAGGTGTATTCTGCGACAGGTTTCCTTTGAAACTATATGTAAATCGTTGTCTATACGTCATGATGACCTTCTATTTTATTGCTCAGTGACGATTGCTGGGCTGATATTCAGCATAGGTTCATTAAATGGTTACTGTAGTTCAACAATCTTTTCATAAATCAATTGTACAAGCTTCTTTGTTCAAATATGGAACCCAAAGAGAATGCCCGGTCAATCAAACGGCTCATCCATAATAATTACAAAAAAAACAAAAAGAGAGAAATGGACAAAAGAGCGTATAAAAAAACATTAATGATTTTATTATTGTAAATTCATAAAAACAGAGAATAAATGCAAGTAAAAGGCTAATAATCAGAAGGGCAGCGACATCACTGTGCCACGTCGGAGTAGAGTCAAAATTTATGGGATACTTAAATATATATAAATAAGTAGAGGAGGGAACCAGGGAGGGCAAAAAAAAAATCACACAAAAGGGGCTGTCATAAAGAAATATTTAATGTACAAAAAGGAGGTATGTAACAACATGTATACATGTACAGATCCTGTGGGGCAATATAAAGTGCTTGTGCAATAAGTACATTCGGAAATTCAATATTCAGACTATAAAGTGCCAAGAAAGAGATACAGACAACCACAGGAGATATAAATGAAGGATACTTTTAATTGTAAATAATAGCCAATAAATATGGTCAAAAAATCCTAAATATAAATAATTACAACTAAATCCGGCCATAAAAAGAGATAAGTGAGTGCATGATTATTTACAGATAACGACAGCCAATGAATATGGTAGATAATTCTGATGTGAATACACCCTGACTTCAAATTAATAAGGCAGAACAAGGTATGCCTACGCAGCAAGGTAGGGAAACCATTAGACCATCACTAGGGTCAACACACCTACCCACCCATCTCTTTGACTAACCTCTACTTAAAGCTCCTCCTTTTTAACATACATTTAATAAAGTTTTGTATATAGTAGGTGGGTCTTTTTTATGTATCTTGCATGATTTGGGACCTAGGTAGATATCCTAATTGTTTTGGACAGAGGCAGAGAAACAGGAATCCCTCATGTCTCTGGGAGTACTGTGTATTGGAGACATCATAGCTACTAGACTTTACTCAGTAGCTCTGAGACAACTGAAAATTAGAGATGCAGTCTATACAGGGGAAAGCTGATAATAAATGAAGGTACACTTGATTTGATAGCCATAAATCGTGTTATTACTTATGTACATGCATGGCAGCTTGCTCTGAAAATTTATCTGATATCATAGCAGAACTGTGATTTGTGGCTTTGAAGCTACAATGCCCAAACAGCTCTTGAGAGAATCTAAGCCATATCTAATGTTTCATCAGGTTGCTCTTTTCTTGATTTCCCTAAAGCTCTGCCTTTTCAGATTGGGGATTAGTATCTTCTGCCCATGCACTCCACTCAGACCAATATCCTTGTCTCCATCTCTAGCTCAGATTGCTCTCTATGTATTCAGACTGTTCCCTTTGTCTTTGCCCCCTTTTGGTACAGAGACAGTTTAAGATGGCTCCCTTCTCTCTTGGACTGTTTCCAATGCCTTCTTTCTCATTGATTGCCACCATGGCTCCCTATCTCTCAAATTATTCCCGAACTTCACCTCTCCACACAGACTGCTCCCACTTCCAGTAAATCCACAACACATAGCAGGAAGCTGAAAAGTCATTGTTCTGTGGTCTCCTCTTCGCGCTCTGGGCAGGGAGATAGAGATGAATTTTCCACTATAATTGGGCAAGGGAGCTTCATGAGCTCTCTGCCTGATCATTAAGAGCTCAAGGAGCTGACTTTCTTTGAGTATTTGAAGTCTATGAGCTGCTCCCATTGCTCATGGGCTCAGGCATAATTGTGACCATTGCTACTTCTATAGTTCTGCTATTTAGTGATGAGCAAATATGAGCTCACCAACACAAAAAGAGGACTTAGAAATCCTCCAAAAAATATTCAGAAAACACCAGAAAAAAAGCAGAGATGCTTACCTGTCCAGGCCTCCAAACAAATGTACTATCAGGGTGCAGTGGACCCGATTAAAGATGGCATCAACACAGGTGCAGCAATACCGAAGAAACAACCACTTTCAACCTACCAATCCATGGAGGGGGTGGTTGTTTGGTATGTTGGTGCACAAAAGGTAATAATCTGTATGCGGCAATATTCACATACAGGTGATGCAGAGCATCTGGCTTACAGCCTATTAGATCTCTTAGATCAGGTGGGCTGCCCAGTGCTAACCAAAATGCATCCTTTGTGAACACAGGCCACAGTTTACAGAGCCATCTGGGCCAACTGCACCCTGAAAAATAAATACAGTGCAAAAAACATATCAATATATATGAGGTATTAGTTGATATTATGGGCAAAATATGGAAGCTCGCAACCCACGTCAAGGGTCGCCATGTTTGCGAGTTCTATCACTAAACATCAAAAAAGATGAGCGAACATGCTCAGATAAGATCTTATGCTTGGGTGATAGCCGAGTGTCTTCGGCTGCATGTCTTGCAGGTGTTCAACAACCGCAACACATGCAGGGGTTACCTGTTTGTTAGTGTTGCAGCTGTCAAACAGCTGTGAGACATGCTGCCCCGATGACTCGAACATATTTTTTTGAGCACGTCGAAGACACACAGCACTCGAGCATGGTCGGATAACACCTTATTCAAGCACATTCGCTCATCATCATGTGTACAACGGTAAAACTCTTTAGGGCAGAAAATCCCAGTACATACTGCACCCAATGGAACTTGTATAGGAGGCAGCACCGCTATGTATTAGGAGTTATACAGTTTCCGGCTACTCAGCTCTGCTGTGTCCATGCTCCCTTTGTAAGGGAAAGTTTGGGGAGAAGTTTTCAAAGCAATAAACAATGAGAATTGTCTCGCCAATTGCAGTTTTATAATTTTTCTAAGCTAGTGTAAATAATGTTATATACAGATGTAGCACTTGTTAAACCCACTAGTGTTGAAATCCCTGCAATTAGAGCACACCTACGCTGTTTGCAAAGCGTGCAAATCATTAATTTTGTATGAAAATAGCATAGAGCGATATCTGTACATGCAGAAAGTTCATACAGTATGTGCCACTAAGAAAAAAGAAACCAGCACTTAGCAACATTAATGACTTAGTCATATTAAAATCGACAGTTTTTACGAATTTCTCAAATATTTAATTGGCTGTTTAATAGCTTTTAGGCAACTTAAACAAGCAGAAAGCAAACAGGTAATGGATTGAGAAAGATTAAGCTACAAGCTGAGGTCCAAATAACACAGAAAGTGTTAGATGACAGGAAGGGATGGCAGGATACCAGCTAATTAAACCGGCACTATCACCCACATTCTGCCAGCTGCAGATAAAACATGGCTTGAAATAAAATGATCAAGGCTAATAAACTTTGATGCTGTGTTCAAATAGGTAACCCTTTGATAGCGTGTTCAAAAGGTAGCCAGAAACAGAATGGTTAGCAAAAGCTATACCCAGGCAATAGACGTGCAGGCTGGAAATATGGCATAATAGCGGAATGTGGCTTGAAATGGATTTTATTTTGAGACCAGGTTTTGTAGTTATTTACTATACTTTGATATTTTCTCTCTTTTTGATTTCCAAGGACATCGTGCCTATCTTTCATTTCTTTTTTCTATTTTCCCCAGAAATGATACAAGGTTTATGGACAGGCATACAGTATATACGTTGTGCGCCTGTTAATACTAAAATTAAAGTTAGGCTAATGCAGTGTTAAAGCTACAAGACATGGACCCACTGTCATCCTTTTGAACCAAACTGTCAGGACTCAAACCCAGCAGCTCTTGTGCACTAGACAGCAGTTCTTCCCACTGAGCTATTCAGCTCACTGGACAGTCCTGTGCTTATCCAAAAACTTGTACCTGTGTTGTTTCTGATTATCTCCACCTGGGTTTATGATTGTCTCCACCCTGAGTTTCTGATTGGCTCCACCCTGATTGAATACCCTATTTAAATCTGGTATTTCCTTCCTTGTGAGATTATTGAGCTACCAGCCTCTAGTCAAGCTTCCTTTCACCTGCTCCTTCCTTCTAAGATTATACGGCTACTTCCGTGTACCGACTCCTTGGCTATCCCTTACTACGCTCTCCTTCATTTTAAGATTATACTGCTGCTTCTGTGTACTGACTCCTTGGCTATCCTTGACTATGCTATGCGCTGCTCCTTCAAACTACATTGCTGCTCCTGTGTACTGACTCCTTGGCTATCCATGACTATGCTACATACTGATCCTTTAAACTACATTGCAGCTTCTGTGTACCGACTCCTTGGCTATCCCTGACTATGCTATGTGCTGCTCCTTCATACTACATTGCTGCTCATGTGTACAGAATCCTTGGCTATCCCTGACTATGCAACGTGCTGCTTCTTCAAACTATATTGCTGCTCCTTTGTACCAATTCCTTGGCTATCCCTGAATTCGTTACCTGCCGGTACTGCCCCTAGTGGTTGCAATACCACTACTCCCTCCCAGGTCAGTGCTTAACATAAACTTATATCACTGTAGGGAATACTTTTAATCCAAGAGGTTTATTTAGGTTTTCTTGTAACCAGATTAAAACCGTAATTTATCATACCAGCCATCATGTTAGTATTATCTTTAATGTGTGATTGAACCCTAGTAAAAGTTGTAGAGGGTTGATGTGATAAACTTAGCATGCTACATTCAGTTGTAGAGGAACTAGCTCCATAAATGGGGATTGTAAGTAACATTTTCCACATAGAAATTACACAATCATTTGATTCTTGTTCCATCTTTAAAGTAATTGGGTAGAGTTTACTTTTAGAACTTTCAGTGTGACCAGATGCTTCCTATTTCATTTGGTAAAGTGGATCAAGAATTGGGATCAGGAGGGAAAGATTTTCTCACTTTGGGGTGAATTGGATCATGAATTCTGGTTGTGCATATACCCCATCACCGTTATTATTTCTCATCGGTTGGTTGAACATGTGTCTTATTTTCAGCTGTTTTAACTATGTAACTATAGGCAAACAAATTTATATAAAAATCAAATATTTAGGTAAAAAAGGAATGTAAGTAAAAATAGACTGTAAATGACCTTCAAAAATGTTTTAAAGCTAAAACCATGATGATTTGAGAAGAATGGATGCAATATTTAAGACGGAACGGTTAATAATCTTAGATAGACCTTGAATAATAAATAGGTGAAAAATTGTTTCCATGACAATTAATTTTACTACTCTAAATATCACTACAATTAGCATGTAATCAGGAACTTCTGATAATTTGCATGCTGTTTGGACATGACCAGAATTCCTATTGTATTGCCAAAAATATACGGGCTTCAGTTTATACGTGCGTAAAGTGTTATCTAGTCACTAGACATTTATAGCAACTGTTGTGCCACTCGTAATTAAAAACTGACCAGAAGAATGAGGGTTCTTTATACCAAGTCATGGGAACAATACGATCCATCTATTACTCAGTCTAAAACTGAATTTTAGCTTAGTTTATAATCCAGGGTCAGACTGCGTGGGTTCGGGCTCTGACCAAAAGATAATTGTCAAAAGTCAAGCAGAGCATAACCCTTTTTGGAGATGACTTTGGGGTCAATCATTTGCCACTAGGGGTTACAGGATCTCTTAACACTAAATAAATTTACCACCAATTTACAGGATAGATGACAAATATGTGCTCCCTGGGGGTCCTAGCGATGGGATATTGACTGATTCTGGGAATGAGAATCCCAAAGTCCCTTGAGTGAATGTAGCAGTGGTGAACATCTTCAACCACTACTCCACTTCATTGAAATTTACAGTGCCGCTGTCTGCTTCAGTCCTATGGAAGTTAATGGAACATTGGATATGATTGTGCACATCTGCTTGATTCACACAGAGTAGTTTGTGACTCTCCAAATGCGAATGATTGGTGTTAGTTACAGTTGTCAAAGGTCAAGGAATCATATATGTATCACCTATCCTATGGAGAATCAGACCCTAGTTGCAAATTTTTGGCTCCAAAGTCATCCCCAAATAGGGTTGTCTTCTACTAGACTTTTTTGGTATTCTGTATAGAAAGAATGTAAGCCCTCAAAAGTGTTTCCTTTAGTGAGCTCAAAGAACCTAGCACCAACTTGATATCTAGCTGCTGCTAGCATACAGTATGTCTTAAGCCCCCATCACACACAGCGAGATCGCTATCGAGATCGCTGCTGAGTCACAAGTTTTGTGACGCAACAGCGATCTCACCAGTGATATCGCTGTGTGTGACAGGTATCAGCGACCGGTCCCCCTGCCAGGTATCGCTGATCGTGCTCGAAAGCCCTAGACATTTTTTTGATCGGTGATCTCCGGCTGGCCAGCATGCATTGCTGCGTGTGGCAGCGGGAGAGCAATGATCAGCGAGCTCCCAGCTCGTATCCAAGGTAAACAGCAGGTTTCTAAGCGCCGCGTGGCGCTTAGAAACCCGCTGGGTACCTTGGATACCAGCTCCCAGCGCCAGCACACAGGTATCTAAGGTACACAGCGGGTAACTAAGCGACGCGCACGCTTGTTACCCGCGTCGTCACTGGTCCTCATCGCTGGTGAGATCTGCCTGTTTGGCAGCTCACCAGCGATCATGTAGCGACACACTAGCGATCCTGACAAGGTCATATCGTTGTCGGGATCGCTGGTGAGTCGCTATGTATGACGGGGGCCTTAGGGTTTGTGCAAATGACCCTACTAATCGGATGTTATTCAATGAGGCCGTGTATATGACCAAGGAAAAAAATCACAGTATGCACATTTTGCCTCCAATATTCAGATTGCACTCAGCCATTCAAGTCTATGGGTCGGTGGGAAACAATGGATCATACTCAGATGATATTCAAGTATGGTCCGATTTGAGAAATAGATTTTTTTTTCTCCGCTTTTCCATTCTGATCAGACCAGTTTTCTCAGATGAGAGGAAATCGGTTGGGTGACGCTAGCATTGTATTCAGACTGGCTCTGACTAGTAAGGACGTCAGAGTTCACGCTCACATAACTCGACATCTCTAACTAACTTGCAGGCTAAATCATTTGAATCATACAAATAGGCCCCGATTCATCATTGCCTTTGTGCTTGGTTTTTGTATAGTTTTGTGTATTTTGCACCTTTCTCTCTGTCTGCATCAAATTCATTATTCTATTTGTACCTTTTTGAAGTCTATGTTATATATAGTATGTTTGCCTGTTATTTTTTTTATTCTGCTTTGTGGGCAAACTTTAACGATTCCAGATGTTTTCGCCTGATTCATTAATTGCAACTTTTAAAAAACGACACAATAAAACTAAAAACTAAAGACAACTACACCCCAGTCCCTGTCCCTGATGGGGGAGGAAGGAGCAGAGCAACTGACTCAGAAGTTGAAGAGGGGAATGATTTTTGCAGGGAAAAGAGACTTCCTGTTTCTACATAGAAAGAGAAGAATTTACTGGGCAGAAAGGCAAAATGAGCAATTGTAAGTACACAGTGCTATGTAATATGATGATTGCAATATATTAAGAGGATACAAACTGATGGGGTTGCTTTTTTAATCACTGAATTCAGGTTTTTTATTGAGTCTCAAAGCCAGAAGTCCAGCTCCTCACCATGCAGTCTGCCCATATTAACTTTGTGAAAGAATGAGTCGTTCTAAAGAGCTCACCTGCAGGAGTGTGCTGGATAGCGATGAGCAAACATCCTCTGAGCATGTCTAAAGGCCCCATCTCACGATTTTGTGATGTAACAGCGATCTCGCCAGTGATCTCGCTACATGTGACACATAGCGGCGACCAGCCCTCCGCTGGATATCACTGATCGTGCTCGAATGTCCTGGGCCATTATTTCATCGTCGGCGCCCCGCTGGCCAGCATGCATCGCTGTGTTTGACGCCGATGAGCGACCTCGTTGGTGATGTAGAACTCAGGGACGCAGGCTGGTATCATTCTAATTAGCTGCTGTGTGACAACACACCAGCGGTCCTTACCAGGTCGTATCGTTGTTGGGATCGCTGGTGCATCGTTGAAGAGATCTGCCTGTTTGGCAGCTTACTAGCGACCATGTAGCGACGCACCAGTGATCCCTACCAGGTTGTTCCATTGTCAGGATCGCTGGTGCGTCACTATGTGAAACGGGACCCTTATCCGAAGATGCTCGAGTGTTATCCAAGCATCTGGGCGTGCTCGTATATTATGCTCGAGTCCCTGCGGCTGCATGATTTGCGGCTGTTAGAGAGCCTGAACACATGTGGAGATTACCTGTTTGTTAGCCTGAATGCATGTGTGTAGTTCCAATCTAACAGTCTCAAATAATGCAGCCGCAGTGACTCGAACATAATATATACAAGCACTCCCAAAATACACAGAAAACACCCGAGCTGGCTCAAATAAGATATTGACCCTTAGCATGCCTGACAACATTTATTTTAGCGTGATCCTGATTTGAAAACCCCAACACTCCACAAGGTCACATTGCAGGAGCCAAGCGCACACAATGTCAGTGTGTGCCGGTGCGTTCTCATCCCTCTCCCTCTGTAGCAGCCAATCGCAGCACACAGGGTCACACAGTAGTGGGAGGCCAATGCTAACAGGACAGGGGAATAGGAGTGCACCTGTTTTTGACAATGTGTGTGCACGCGGCTCCTCCAGTGACATTGTGGGTGCGCTGTGAGGATGTTAATTGAAGGCACAGGTACGGAATGTTGCACTAAACCCTTTGACCATGCCAAGGGTGCACCGATCGCCCCTCATTTATATGTAATAAAACTGTTTAAATATACCTATAGTAAATTAGTAAAAATTTGAACTACAGATATGATTTTTAGACAGTCTAAGTTCCATAAAAGCATTTTCATTAGAATTTTGGGGGTGATAGACTCCAATTAAGATTTATTTGTTTAATAAGAAAACTAAGAATTTTGATTATTAATTCTTACTTTCCAGCAAATATCACAATTTATTTGATCTGCAGAGCTCATTATATGCTCAATAACAATAACATTAAAGTCAATATCCCAAAAATTGGATCAATTTTGATTAGGAATAGTAGTGAAAATTATTCACAAGAATTTTGACATATGGATATCTGTGAATCCCATTGAGTGTGTATGGGAAGTAGGTATAGTATAAATTAGAGATGCAAATGTAAAATTTGTTGTTTTGAAGGCTCTTTACATTGCCAGAAAACAGATATTTTATAAATGGAAGTGGGAAGATCCCCCCAGTGTGGGAGAACAGCGGAACGCCTTGATGAAATATGTATACATTAAAAAGTAGCTTGTATAAATGGGACATTTTTTCATAAATGGGGAAAAAAGATGGAAACTATTCATGAGACCTTGTGATTCAATAAATATTTAAAATCCTAGTCAAATATACTCTGCTTCTATTTAAGCAGAGTAAAAGATGTAAGAAAGTGATTTTTTCTTAAAAATGTAAAAAAAAATCAAGAAACAGTGGGGCGGATTTGCTAAACTAAATGTGGCAGAATTCTTGCTTAATTTTCTTTAAAAAAAAACCTGGAATATATGATGATCCCCACATTCCGTTATAGGTGCTAGACATTTTTTCCTCTGCTTTTTGACGCAAGGACATGACCTATTGAAAAAAAGGACATGACTAGATTGGGAAGGGGCATGGCCTGAGATGTGATACCAGGTGCCAAAAAGTAAACCTATACTTTACAGTCTGTCCCAAATATATCCAATAGCTTGTGCCGCTTGGCACATTTGAAGATTGCCTTAGTCGCATAGTATTTTTGATGTGGTTTTTGCTTTCTTTTTTGGGGGGGGAAATGAAATAACACCATTTTACAGTAACAGTCAAATTAATAAGATTTCTAAAATCTCAGACAGATGGTGTTTTTTTACCCTTGCATTATTTTTTATTTAACCCCTTCACCCCCAAGGGTGGTTTGCACGTTCATGAACGGGCCAATTTTTACAATTCTGACCACTGTCCATTTATGAGGTCATAACTCTGGAACGCTTCCATGGATCCCGGTGATTCTGACATTGTTTTCTCGTGACATATTGTACTTCATGATAGTGGTAAAATTTCATTCAAATAACTTTCATTTGTGAAAAAAACGGAAATTTGGCAAAAATTTTGAAAATTTTGCAATTTTCCAACTTTGAATTTTTATGCCCTTAAATCACAGATACGGCACACAAAAAACTTGATAACTAACATTTCCCACATGTTTACTTTACATCAGCACAATTTTGGAACCAAAATTTTTTTTTGTTAGGAAGTTATAAGGGTTAAAAGTTGACCAGCGATTTCTCATTTTTACAACACCATTTTATTTTTAGGACCACATCACATTTGAAGCCACTTTGAGGGGTCTATAGGATAGAAAATACCCAAAAGTGACACCATTCTAAAAACTGCACCCCTTAAGGTGCTCAAAACCACATTCAAGAAGTTTATTAACCCTTTAGGTGCGTCACAGGAATTTTTTTGAATATTTAAAAAAAAATGAACATCTAACTTTTTTTCACAAAAAAAGTACTTCAGGTTCAATTTTTTTTATTTTACCAAGGGTAACAGGAGAAATTGGACTGCAAAAGTTTTTGTGCAATTTGTCCTGAGTACGCTGATACCTGACTTGTGGGGTGGAACGACTGTTTCGGCGCATGGCAGAGCTCAGAATGGAAGGAGCGCCGTTTGACTTTTTCAATGCAAAATTGGCTGGAATTCAGATCGGACGCCATGTCACGTTTGGAGAGTCCCTGATGTACCTAAACAGTGGAAACCCCCTACAAGTGACCCCATTTTGGAAACTAGACCCCCCAAGGAACTTATCTAGATATGTGGTGAGAACTTTGAACCCACAAGGGCTTTACAGAAGTTTATAACGTACAGCGGTACAATTAAAAAATCATATTTTTTCCACAAAAATGATCTTTTCACCCCAATTTTTATTTTCCCAAGGGTAACAGGACCCTAAAAGTTATTGTGCAATTTGTCCTGAGTATGCTGATACCCCACATGTGGGGGTAAACCACTATTTGGACGCATGGCAGAGCTCGGAAGGGAAGCAGCGCCATTTGACGTTTTTGGCTGGAATTGAGATCGGACATCATGTCGCGATTGGAAAACCCCTGATGTACCAAAACAGTGGAAACCCCCCACAAATGACACCATTTTGGAAACTAGACCCCCTAAGGAACTTATCTAGATGTGTGGTGAGAACTTTGAACCCCCAAGGGCTTCACAGAAGTTTATAACATAAAGCCGTACAATTAAAAAATCATATTTTTTCCACAAAAATGATCTTTTCACCCTCAATTCTTATTTTTCCAAGGGTAACAGCACCCTAAAAGTTATTGTGCAATTTGTTCTGAGTACGCTGATACCCCACATATGGGGGTAAACCACTATTTGGGCGCATGGCAGAGCTCGGAAGGGAAGCAGTGCCATTTGACGTTTTTGGCTGGAATTGAGATCGGACACCATGTCGCGATTGGAAAACCCCTGATGTACCTAAACAGTGGAAACCCCCACAAATGACACCATTTTGGAAACTAGACCCCCTAAGGAACTTATCTAGATGTGTGGTGAGAACTTTGAACCCCCAAGGGCTTCACAGAAGTTTATAACATAAAGCCGTACAATTAAAAAATCATATTTTTTCCACAAAAATGATCTTTTCACCCTCAATTCTTATTTTTCCAAGGGTAACAGCACCCTAAAAGTTATTGTGCAATTTGTCCTGAGTACGCTGATACCCCACATGTGGGGGTAAACCACTATTTGGGCGCATGGCAGAGCTCGGAAGGGAAGCAGCGCCATTTGACGTTTTTGGCTGGAATTGAGATCGGACATCATGTCGCGATTGGAAAACCCCTGATGTACCTAAACAGTGGAAACCCCCCACAAATGACACCATTTTGGAAAATAGACCCCCTAAGGAACTTATCTAGATGTGTGGTGAGAACTTTGAACCCCCCAGTGCTTCACAGAAGTTTATAACGCCCGGGCGTAAAAATGAAAAATTCGTATTTTTTCCACAAACATGATCTTTTAGTCACCATTTTTTTTATTTTCCCAAGGGTAACAGGAGAAATTAGACCCCAAAAGTTGTTGTCCAATTTGTCCTGAGTATGCTGATACCCCATATGTGGGAGAAAACTACTGTATGGGCACACGTCGGGGCTCGGAAGGGAAGTAGTGACGTTTTGGAATGCAGACATTGATGGAATGGTTTGCGGGTGTCATGTTACCTTTGGAGAGCCCCTAATGTACCTAAACAGTGGAAACCCCCCACAAATGACCCCATTTTGAAAACTAGACCCCCTAAGGAACTTATCTAGATGTGAGGTGAGCACTTTGAACCCCCAAGGGCTTCACAGAAGTTTATAATGCCAGGGCATGAAAATAAAAAAATCGTATTTTTTCCACAAACATGATCAATTAGTCCCCAATTTTTTTATTTTCCCAAGGGTAACAGGAGAAATTGAGCCCCAAAAGTTGTTGTCCAATTTGTCCTGAGTAAGCTGACACCCCATATGTGGGAGAAAACTACTGTATGGACACACGTCAGGGCTCGGAAGGGAAGTAGTGACGTTTTGGAATGCAGACATTGATGGAATGGTCTGCGGGTGTCATGTTGCCTTTGGAGAGCCCCTAATGTACCTAAACAGTGGAAACCCCCCACAAATGACCCCATTTTGAAAACTAGACCCCCTAAGGAACTTATTTAGATGTGAGGTGAGCACTTTGAACCCCCAAGGGCTTCACAGAAGTTTATAATGCCAGGGCATGAAAATAAAAAAATCGTATTTTTTCCACAAACATGATCAATTAGTCCCCAGTTTTTTTATTTTCCCAAGGGTAACAGGAGAAATTGAACCCCAAATGTTGTTGTCCAATTTGTCCTGAGTATGCTGACACCCCTTATGTGGGAGAAAACTACTGTATGGACACACGTCAGGGCTCGGAAGGGAAGTAGTGACGTTTTGGAATGCAGACTTTGATGGAATGGTCTGCGGGTGTCATGTTGCCTTTGGAGAGCCCCTAATGTACCTAAACAGTGGAAACCCCCCACAAATGACCCCATTTTGGAAACGAGAACCCCTAAGGAACTTATCTAGATGTGTGGTGAGCACTTTGAACCCCCAAGGGCTTCACAGAAGTTTATAATGCCCGGGCATGAAAATAAAAAAATCGTATTTTTTCCACAAACATGATCAATTAGTCCCCAATTTTTTCATTTTCCCAAGGGTAACAGGAGAAATTGGACCCCAAAAGTTGTTGTCCAATTTGTCATGAGTACGCTGACACCCCATATGTGGGAGAAAACTACTGTATGGACACACATCGGGGCTCGGAAGTGAAGCAGTGCCATTTTGGAATGCAGACTTTGATGGAATGGTCTGCGGGTGTCATGTGCGTTTGGAGAGCCTCTGATGTACCTAAACTATTGAAACTCCCCACAAGTGACCCCATTTTGGACACTAGACCCCCCCCGGAACTTATCTAGATGTGTGGTGAGCACTTTGAACCCCCAAGTGCTTCACAGAAGTTTATAACGCTCGGACGTGAAAATAAAAAAATCATTTTTTTCCACAAAAATGATATTTTTGCCCCCAATTTTTTATTTTCCCAAGGGTAACAGGGGAAATTGGACCCCAAAAATTAATTGTTTTGCAATTTGTCCTGAGTAGGCTGATACCCTACATGTGGGGATAAAACACTGTTTGGGCTCATGGCAGAGCTTGGAAGGGAAGGAGCACCATATGACTTTTTCAACTCAGAATTGGCTGGAATTGAGATCAGACGCAATGTTGCATTTGGAGAGCCCCTGATGTGCCCAAACAGTGGAAACCCCCAATTCTAACTCCAACCCGAACCCCAACACACCCCTAACCCTAATCTCAGCCCTAACCCTAGCCCTAACCCTAGCCCTAACCCTAACCCTAACCCTAGTCCTAACCCTATCCCTAGCCCTAACCCTAGCCCTAACCCTAACCCTAATGGAAAAATGGAAATAAATACATTTTTTTAATTTTATTATTTTTCCCTAACTAAGGGGGTGATAACGGGGGGTTTGATTTACTATTTATGGCGGTTTTTATTTTTGGCAGCTGTCGCACGCTGAAAGACGCTTTTTATTGTAAAAATAGTTTTTGCATCACCACATATTGAGAGCTATAATTTTTCCGTATTTTGACCCACCGAGTCATATGAGGTCTTATTTTTTGCAGGACAAGTTGACGTTTTTATCGGTACCATTTTCGGGCACGTGACATTTTTTGATCGCTTTTTATTCCGATTTTTGGGACGCAGAATGAACAAAAACCAGTGTTTCATGAATTTCTTTTGGGGGGGTGCGTTTACACCGTTCCGCGTGCAGTAAAATTGATAAAGCGGTTTTATTCTTCGGGTCAGTACGGTTACAGCGATACCTCATTTAGGTCGTTTTTTTATGTTTTGTCGGTTTTATGCAATGAAAACGCTTTATTCTGCGAGCTATAACTTTTTTATTTTTTCGCTGATGATGCTGTGTGGCAGCTCGTTTTTTGCGGGACAAGATGACGTTTTCAGCGGTACCATGGACATTTATATGCGTCTCTTTGATCGCGCGTTATTACACTTTTTGTTTGGCGGTATGATAATAAATCATTATTTTTTGCTTCGTTTTTTATTTTTATTTTTTAAGGGGTTCGCTAAAGGCGTTAACTAATGGGACAGTTTTATAGGGTGGGTCGTTACGGACACGGCGATACCTAATATGTGTACTTTTATTGTTTTGGTTTTTTTTATTTTCAAAAAATGAATTTATTGGGGAATATATTTTTTTTTTTTACTAATTTATTTGGCGATTTTTTTAAAATTATTTTTACACTTTTTTTTATTTTTTTTTTACTTTATTACATAGTCCCAGGTGGGACATCACTGTCCTGTGACAGATCAGCGATCTGTCACAGGCATTGAAGAAGACTTCCTCTTGCCTGCGCTTTGCAGGCACTGAGGAAGCCAGCTTCCTGCAGGCCCCCGAAGGCCCCCATCGCCATCTTGGATTCGGGGGCCTGGAGGAAAGGAGTCCCCCGCAGCAGCGCTGCACATTGCGCTGCCGTGGGGGGCTCAGGGAAGCACGGAGGGAGCCCCCTCCCTGCCGATGCTTCCCTTTAACTCCCGGTACACCGCGATCGTGTTTGATCGCGGTGTGCAAGGGGTTAACATGTCGGGGGTGGTCCGTGACCACCCCTGACACATTGTGCCGGGTGTCAGCTGTGATAATCAGCTGACACCCGGCCGCGATCAGCGGCGCTCACCACGTGGGCGCCGCTGATCGTGGTAGACGTACTATCCCGTCCATGGGCATAGGGGCCCGGGTCCCATGGACGGGATAGTACGTCTCATGTCAGGAAGGGGTTAAAATGCAGTATGTCAATTAATTCAACTTTTTTATTGCGGTTTTTCCCCATAAAGAGCAATGAGGCAAAAACTTTAGCAAAAATAAAAAAAACAGAAAAAAAAAAGCATAACTAAAATGCATAGAACTTTTGCAGCCATAGTCTGAGATTTCAAATAGAAAAAAATGCATCAAATACGCTACGTGTGAACATACTTTAAGTTTACACTGCCTAAAAACTAAAGGAGAGAGGAGTGCGATAGATCCTGAGCGCGACCTACAAAGGTTAATCCAGGCGGTAAGTATAAAAAAAAACGTTGAATTTATTACAACAGGTTTCGGAGTAGAACCTACTTCATCCACAGGCAGGCCTGAAGAAGGAGTAGGTTGCTATTCCGATAACCATCTCAATAAATTGGAAGTTTATAATCCCTTCCACCTAGATTAACCTTTATCAACTGCGGCCAAGATCCACCGCACTCCTCTCTCCTCTACTTGTCAAGTCCTCTCTCCATTTAGTGTGAGTACAGTGGCCGGAGAAGCAGCCATGATTGGATTATACATCAGTCTTCACGTCATTGTGCCGCGCACAACCTGATCAGGTGAGCAACCAACCATCCGATTAAACGTCACCTTTTGACCACAGTGTTACATAGGGAATGATCTCTTTATTATTACATTTTGCAACTGTTCATTTCAAGGGGATCTTACAATGACCCCCTACAGGTAGCTCTTTAGTTGTGCCGAGAAGTTGGTGCAGTGAGTATTATTTTTCCCCGTAGCTGGAGAACCTTAGGAGTCCACTTCCCTAGTGAAAGATTATCATCTTTTATTCAAATTTTTAATTCATGGTCATATTTGTCCTTTTCAACTTTCATCTGCACAAGGGCACCTGGCTTTTAATTCGATTTATTCACATTTTAGTGCTGGAAATATCACTTTTTATGCTAGCTTAGAAAACAGTTTTCTGCATTTTGCTCACTGGCTCTGGAAAGGCGATGCAGCAAATCACAGCACTGTGTCAAATTGTTTATCTTCAGAGCAGTTTTATTTAATGGCGCTTGAAGTTAATATTTTGATTATGCCATAATAAATTTGCATAAACCAAGGCTATTCCGGTTTGCAGAGTTAACTCGGATGCGTGATATTGACTTAGTGCATAACTGGATAACAGCATTTCATTTACTTTATTATGAGGCATTTCATTCACGGATAATGACACATAAGCGCTTTTGGGTATTAGTTTAGTATTTCTACCAGATGCAAATTAATGGTGGAAATTGAGTCCAATACATTGTCGGTCTTCATGCTGTATGGTGTTGCCAAACAGCTTTAAGATGTAGCTGCATAGTCACACTAGGCTACTTTAATAAATATGTGTCACGCTCACCTCCCCGACTCCGGCGTGTCCTGCGGCTTCTGTAGCCGCCGCTCTGACCGCTGCCGCCACAGCGCGTCCTGACCTTGCTCCTGCCACCGCCGCGCCGCCCGCCTCTGCTGCGTCCCCTGTCGCCATGACGCCGGCGGTGTCCGCTCTTCCCCGTGGCTCCACACTGACCAAGCACTTCCGGTCACCTCGTCCCGCCTCCTCTTCTCCTCCCCAGGTACGCAGGCGCATGCCCCCCCAGACCAGGCGTCCTATCCCTCGGATCCTAGGCTCCGCCTCTCCCTAACCCGGCTCTCCGCCTCTCCCTAACCCGGAAGTCCACCTGCGTGCCCTAGATCAGGCAGCCTCTCCCTAGGTTCCCTGCCTGATTATCAATTGTACTTCGCGCTCTGATATCGGGTCCACGCTTCCTAGCGCTCTGTCTGTCTCTGTGCCTTGCACTCCTCCTGACTTCCCGCTAGCCTGCCTATTAGTTACCCTCTCGTGTTCCTTTCCAGGTCTGCTCCATTCCTGTCCTGCTACCTGTTCCAGCATCCCTCCTGGTGGTCACCTCCATCCTCGCGGCAACAGCAGTCTCCCCTGTGGTCGTCTTCATTCCCCATCGGTTCTCCAGTCCTTCCCCTGCCTACATCATCCTCCGGTTGTCCCCGGGTATCAGCTTCCGTGGCGATAGTCTCCCTTGGGTCTGCCCCTAACACTCCCTGTATAGGGGGTGGTCCACCTGGTCAGCTCGCCTAGGGGAGGTTCGTCGTCGCGGTCCTGAGGGTTCAGCTCCCGGAGATTTGCAGCCTCACAGCATAATCAGGCCATGGACCCCGCTGGTACCCCGACCCCGACTCAAAAGGAACTCCTGTTCCTACGAGAAAACCAGGCGAGGATAATGTCTTTCCTCAAGTCCATGGAGTCCCGTCTGTCATCCATACAGACCTCTGATCCCACTAGCGCCCCTCAGATGGCGGGTCTTCAGCAGGAGCTCGCACAGCAGCGTGACACTCAGGCCCACATTTTAAACTACATGGCCTCAGTGGATAACCGTCTTCTGGCTCTCCAGTCCGCAGCCTCCGCTCCACCCCAGGCAGCAGCTTCCCACCCACCACCCCGTCTAGCAAAGCCCCCACGCTATAATGGCGATCCCAAATTATGCAGAGGGTTCCTAAATCAATGTCAGCTACACTTCGAGCTGTCCCCTCTGCAGTATCCCACTGACCGGCCAAGGTTGCTTTTGTCGTGTCCCACTTGGAGGGGGAGGCTCTGGCTTGGGTAAACCCGCTCTGGGAATGAGATGATCCCATTGTCTCCCAGCTGTCTATTTTTCTGGACACCTTTCGGAAGGTGTTCGATGAACCAGGTCGTTTAGTCTCCACTACCGACGCGCTGTTTAATCTCCACCAGGGGGCACTCTCGGTAGGTCAGTACGCCATTCGGTTCCATACCCTATCCTCTGAGTTGGGGTGGAACAATGAGGCCTTGATGTGAGCCTTTTGGCGGGGACTCTCTGCCCGAATTAAAGACCAGTTAGCAGGAAGTGATACTCCAGCCTCCCTGGAGGACTTGATCTCCCTGGCCACCCGCATCGACCTACGATTGCAGGAGCGATCCCGCGAGGCCGCCAGAGAGAGAAGACCTCGCGTCCTTCCGGTCGCTCGCAGCCCTCCCCGCTCCCGTCCTGCGTCGTCTTCTGTGGTTTCTGCACCGGAGCCCATGCAAGTCGATCGTCTAAAACCTGTGGAGGAGCGTCGGAGAGAGAGGATCGAACAGAGGCTCTGCTTCTATTGTGGGAGTGCTTCCCACTTCCTCCGTTCCTGTCCTATTCGCCCGGGAAACGCCTCCGCCTAGGACAGGTAAGAGAGGCATCCCTAGGTGATCAGGATTCCTCTCTACCTTTGATTCTCTCCGTCCTTCTGCACATAGGCTCCAAACGTTTCTCTGAGTGGGATTACCTTGATTCAGGCGCAGCGGGCAACTTTATTCAGTTCGAGGCGGTTAAGAGACTTCGGATCCCTGTGCGATCCCTGGAGACTCCTCGGCAGATTGCTTCGGTCGACGGCCGACCCTTGCGGATGTCCGTTACGCAGGTCACCGAAGAAGTGGAACTTCAGATTGGAGCCTTACACCGGGAGAAGATTGTCTTTTATGTACCGCCCGCGCTATCCCATACCATCCTCTTGGGCCTACCCTGGTTGAGAACTCACGAGCCTACCTTGAATTGGCGCTCCGGGGACATCCTGCGCTGGGGACAGTCTTGTCAGGATAGATGTCTGTCTGCCGTTCTACCGAAGAACTTCACGCCTCTTACTGTAGCCTCCTCTGATCTTCCATCAGCCTATTGGGCTTTTTCGGATGTCTTCGATAAGAAGGAGGCAGAGGTTCTGCCCCCGCATCGACCCTACGATTGCCCAATCGATCTGGTCCCTGGGTCGACTCCACCTCGAGGTCGGATCTATCCTTTATCCCCTCCCGAGACACTGGCCATGACCGAATATATCCAGGAAAACTTGGCCAGAGGCTTTATTCGCAAGTCGTCGTCACCTGCAGGAGCAGGGTTCTTTTTCGTCAAGAAAAAGGATGGATCTCTTCGTCCCTGCATTGATTATCGGGGTCTCAATAATATCACCATCAAAAACAAATACCCGCTGCCTCTCATTCCGGAGCTATTTGACCGTCTACGGGGAGCACGAGTCTTCACGAAATTGGATCTCCGAGGGGCCTATAATCTAGTCCGCATTCGCTCCGGAGACGAGTGGAAGACCGCTTTCAATACCCGACACGGCCACTACGAGTATTTAGTTATGCCTTTTGGCCTGTGCAATGCTCCCGCAGTGTATCAGGAGTTCGTTAACGACGTGTTTTGAGACCTTCTCTACTCTTGTGTGGTGGTGTATTTGGACGATATCTTTGTATTTTCCCCGGACCTGGCTGTCCACCGAAAAGACGTCCGTCAAGTCTTACTACGATTAAGAGAGCATCGCCTCTACGCCAAACTCGAGACATGCGCCATTGAGCAATCTTCTCTGCCGTTCCTGGGTTATATCATTTCGGACTCAGGCCTACGTATGGACCCGGGAAAAGTGTCCGCCGTGCTCAAATGGCCGCGTCCCCAGGGAATCAAGGCGATCCAACGTTTCCTTGGTTTTGCCAATTATTTATCGGCAGTTTATTCCACACTTTTCTACCTTGACCGCTCCAATCTCCGCCCTAACCCAAAAGGGAGCCAATCCTCACCTCTGGTCCTCGGAAGCTGAGGATGCTTTTCAGGCCTTGAGACAAGCCTTCGCTACGGCTCCCATCCTCCATCGTCCTGAGGTCAACAAACCTTTTATTCTCGAAGTAGACGCATCAGCCATCGGAGCAGGGGCGGTTCTTTCCCAGAGATCTCCCTCCGGTCGTCTGCTCACCTGCAGTTTTTTCTCGAAGATGTTCTCCTCCGCGGAGAGAAACTACGCCATTGGTGACAGAGAGTTGCTTGCCATCAAATTGACCCTGGAGGAGTGGCGGTACCTTTTGGAGGGAGCTGTGCATCCGTTCAAAATCTACACTGACCACAAGAACCTGGCATACATCCAGTCAGCACAAAGACTTAATCCCCGGCAAGCCAGGTGGTCGCTGTTCTTCGCCCGCTTCGACTTTGAACTGCATTTCCGTCCTGGTGACAAGAATCTCAAAGCAGATGCCTTATCCAGGTCCTTTCTGGTCTCGGATCATGAAGAGGAACCATCGCACATCATGGATCCCAGTAAGGTCATCATGGTCGCACCCGTTAGCTTGACTTCATTACCGTCGGGTAAGACCTTCGTGCAGGAAAGCGAGAGGAAACGAGTACTACGTTAGGGCATGCCTCCAAACTAGCCGGCCATGTAGGCCTCAAGAAAACACTCCTTCTCATTTCTCGTTTTTATTGGTGGCCATCTCTTCGTCAAGATGTCCGAAATTTTATCGCCTCGTGCCCATCGTGTGCCAAAAACAAAGTCCCACAGCACCTACCCTCCGGACTCTTACACCCGCTTCCGATTCCTTCGGCCCCCTGGCAGCACGTCGCAATGGACTTTATTACTGATCTGCCCCGGTCTTCTGGTCACACCGTCATCTTGGTCATGGTGGATCGGTTTTCTAAGATGGCCCATTTTATTGCTCTGCCCGGCTTACCCTCCGCCCCTGAATTGGCGAAGATTTTCATCACCCATGTGTTCCGGATTCACGGCTTCCCCAAACATATCGTTTCCGACAGAGGGGTTCAGTTCACTTCACGGTTTTGGAGGGCCCTGTGCAGCATGATGGAGGTAACGTTGGACTTCTCCTCTTCCTACCATCCCCAGACCAACGGCCAGGCTGAACGCACGAATCAAATCCTTGTATCTTATCTCCGGCATTTTTCCAACACCCACCGGAATGATTGGTCCAACCTACTCCCTTGGGCTGAATTCACATACAACAACCATGCCAGTGAGTCCTCCTCCAAATCACCCTTCTTCATTGTTTATGGACAACATCCAGGTGTTCCTCTGCCGGTACCTCCTGTCTCGGGTGTGCCGGCGGCCGATCTTCTGACTGAGGAGTTCTCCAGGGTCTGGCAGGAGACCAAAACCGCACTTGATCAGGCTCAGGGTAGGATCAAGAAACATGCGGATAAAAGACGCCTGGATTCTCCACTGTACCAACCCGGAGATAAAGTATGGCTGTCTTCAAAATTTGTCCGTCTAAAACAACCCTCGTACAAACTGGGTCCTCGGTATATAGGTCCGTTTGAAGTCTTGGCTCGTATCAATGATGTGGCCTACAAGTTAAAACTTCCCGCCTCGCTGAGAATTCCTAATTCATTCCATGCTTCTCTCTTGAAGCCTGTTATTTTGAACCGTTTTCACCCTTCCACTGGCCGCTCACCCCTGCCTGTGTCCGCACAGGATGTCTTTGAAGTTAAAGACATTCTTGCGATGAAAAGATCCAGAGGTAGGACCCTCTTCTTAATTGACTGGAAGGGATTCGGCCCCGAGGAGAGATCTTGGGAGCCCCGCGAGAATATTCAGGCTCCTCGTATCCTAGCCCGATTCCTTTCTGGCCTTAAGAGGAGGGGGCGTAAGGAGGGGGGTACTGTCACGCTCACCTCCCCGGCTCCGGCGTGTCCTGCGGCTTCTGTAGCCGCCGCTCTGACCGCTGCCGCCACAGCGCGTCCTGACCTTGCTCCTGCCACAGCCGCGCCGCCCGCCTCTGCTGCGTCCCCTGTCGCTCTTCCCCGTGGCTCCACACTGACCAAGCACTTCCGGTCACCTCGTCCCGCCTCCTCTGCTCCTCCCCAGGTACGCAGGCGCACGCCCCCCTAGACCAGGCGTCCCTTCCCTCGGATCCTAGGATCCGCCTCTCCCTAACCCGGCTCTCCGCCTCTCCCTAACCCGGAAGTCCACCTGCGTGCCCTAGATCAGGCAGCCTCTCCCTAGGTTCCCTGCCTGATTATCAATTGTGCTTCGCGCTCTGATATCGGGTCCACGCTTCCTAGCGCTCTGTCTGTCTCTGTGCCTTGCACTCCTCCTGACTTCCCGCTAGCCTGCCTATTAGTTACCCTCTCGTGTTCCTTTCCAGGTCTGCTCTGTTCCTGTCCTGCTACCTGTTCCAGCATCCCTCCTGGTGGTCACCTCCATCCTCGCGGCAACAGCAGTCTCCCCTGTGGTCGTCTTCATTCCCCATCGGTTCTCCAGTCCTTCCCCTGCCTACATCATCCTCCGGTTTTCCCCGGGTATCAGCTTCCGTGGCGATAGTCTCCCTTGGGTCTGCCCCTAACACTCCCTGTATAGGGGGTGGTCCACCTGGTCAGCTCGCCTAGGGGAGGTTCGTCGTCGCGGTCCTGAGGGTTCAGCTCCCGGAGATTTGCAGCCTCACAATATGTTGCTAATGCTATGATACTTAACCCCTTAATTAGCTTATATCACGGGTCCGTTGTGGGTGTGTAGAGCAGACTCAGCAAATAAACTCACTCTGTACACAGCTTGGGTAAAGGTTATATTATAATCAACATCTGCCTCTCACAGCAGCAACTGGAGCTAGCCCTGATCACTGCTAACTATTTAGATGCCTCTGACAGTGGCATCTAAACTGTCACAACTATGTCGGGTGACCAGGGGCTCCTTACCTGTCCCTAACACTGGGGGTGTGCTAGCTTGCTCTGTGTCCCGGGTTACTTCTGAAGGTGAAGATGCCGGGGCCACGTACCTTGCCTTATCGCCTGAATCCACCCTCCATCTGTATGAAGGTGACCGTCACCCTCAAAATGCCATTGCTGGATACAGAGTTGAACTGGAGGCCTACTGAAGGCCCACATCACCAACATATTTACAATCCTATAAAGCCTAACTTGGGACAACATAAATTTCACTATATACTGCAATAGTGTAAAATTGCAGTTTATTGTACAAGAGATTGCAGGTTCAAGTCCCTTAGAAAGACTAAAACATTTGTAACAATGTTAAAAATGCTTAAAAAAACAACATAAAAGTTTAAATCATTCACCTTTTCCCAATCTAAAAATAATGAAATAACAAAAGAAATTAAAATACACATATTTTGTATTGTCATAACTGTAAAGATTCACTATTCTAAAACATAAAATTAGAAATTATTTAACCCATACCTTAACTCCTTTATGCCATGGCCATTTTCCTTTTTTTTTTAATTTCTTTTTTTTTCCTTCCATTCTTCCATGAGCCATATTTTTTTTTTACTTTTCCATCAGTATAGCCATATGATGGCTTGTTTTTATGCAGTATGGGATGTTCTTTTGAATGACACTATTGATTTTATCATATAGTGTACTGGAAAACAGGAAAATAAATCCAAGTGTGGTGAAATTGCAAAAATACGCAATTCCATTTTTGTTTTTTAATTACCATGTTTACTTATTTGTAGAGTTGAGCGACTTTTGGTTTTTAAGGGTCGCGTTTCGTTTCGTGAAACCCGACTTTTCCAAAAGTCGGGTCGAGCAAGATCGGCCGATTATAGGGAAAAGTCGGGGTCGTCCCGAAACACGAAACCCAATGTAAGTCAATGGGGAATAAAAGTCGGCAGTGAGAGGAGGACAGGAAACACACCTACAGTGCCCATTTGAATGCCAAAAGCATCAATTCTTCTTACTTAAGCTTGTCAACCTTAATTAACTTCATAATACAAGTTACGCACTGAAAAATGAGGGTTATTTGGCTAAAGTTGTGGGGGGGGAGGGCTGGCTGCAGGTTTTCATGTGCCCTGGGCGAAAGAGCGCCCCTTTAACACATACCACAACTCATCATGCTCCGATACGGCAGATAAATAGCGGTATAGTACAATGAAAAATACCTCACTTTTTACATCTCATGACGAGGCCCATCTATTTCTCCATACAGAATCATTGGTCCCATATAATGTTTGAAACAGTATATGATGAGCTCCACATAATGCTACAGTATATGTTGGTCCCCATGGATGAAGCTCCACTGTCTTATGGGCCCAAATAATGCTCCAAACATAATGGGCCCCATTTCTAATGCTCTAGTGTATAATGGGCCCTGTAAATGCTGCTCCAGTGTCTGATGTCCACCTTTGGAATGTTCCAGTGTATGGTGGGCCCCATCTATCATTCTCCAGAGTATAGTGCTCCCCAAAAATTGCTGTCCCAACATTGAAAACAATCAAATAAGTCTCCTCGCTAGGGAATCCCTGTACTTGTCTGGACAGGTGCTGTAGCTTGCTTAACAGCTCGCCAGCCGTTCTCACGCCCAGTATGGATTTCACGTGATTGCACAAAGGTTAGAAAGGGTACCGTATCCCTGGATAACATGTATGGATAGCGTACACATTCAAAATATATGTCTCAGGAGGCAGGCTCAGACGGTGTTAGGCCCAGTATGGATTGCACGTGATTGCACAAAGGTTAGAAAGGGTACCGTATCCCTGGATAACATGTATGGATAGCGTACACATTCAAAATATATGTCTCAGGAGGCAGGCTCAGACGGTGTCAGGCCCAGTATGGATTGCACGTGATTGCACAAAGGTTAGAAAGGGTACCGTATCCCTGGATAACATGTATGGATAGTGTACACATTCAAAATATATGTCTCAGGAGGCAGGCTCAGACGGTGTCAGGCACAGTATGGATTGCACGTGATTGCACAAAGGTTAGAAAGGGTACCGTATCCCCGGATAACATGTATGGATAGCGTACACATTCAAAATATATGTCTCAGGAGGCAGGCTCAGATGGTGTTAGGCCCAGTATGGATTGCACGTGATTGCACAAAGGTTAGAAAGGGTACCGTATCCCTGGATAACATGTATGGATAGCGTACACATGCAAAATATATATCTCAGGAGGCAGGCTCAGACGGTGTCAGGCCCAGTATGGATTGCACGTGATTGCACAAAGGTTAGAAAGGGTACCGTATCCCTGGATAACATGTATGGATAGCGTACACATTCAAAATATATGTCTCAGGAGGCAGGCTCAGACGGTGTCAGGCCCAGTATGGATTGCACGTGATTGCACAAAGGTTAGAAAGGGTACCGTATCCCCGGATAACATGTATGGATAGCGTACACATTCAAAATATATGTCTCAGGAGGCAGGCTCAGACGGTGTTAGGCCCAGTATGGATTGCACGTGATTGCACAAAGGTTAGAAAGGGTACCGTATCCCCGGATAACATGTATGGATAGCGTACACATTCAAAATATATGTCTCAGGAGGCAGGCTCAGACAGTGTTAGGCCCAGTATGGATTGCACGTGATTGCACAAAGGTTAGAAAGGGTACCGCATCTGGATAACATGTATGGATAGCGTACACATTCAAAATATATGTCTCAGGAGGCAGGCTCAGACGGTGTCAGGCACAGTATGGATTGCACGTGATTGCACAAAGGTTAGAAAGGGTACCGTATCCCCGGATAACATGTATGGATAGCGTACACATTCAAAATATATGTCTCAGGAGGCAGGCTCAGACGGTGTTAGGCCCAGTATGGATTGCACGTGATTGCACAAAGGTTAGAAAGGGTACCGTATCCCCGGATAACATGTATGGATAGCGTACACATTCAAAATATATGTCTCAGGAGGCAGGCTCAGACGGTGTTAGGCCCAGTATGGATTGCACGTGATTGCACAAAGGTTAGAAAGGTTACCGTATCCCCGGATAACATGTATGGATAGCGTACACATTCAAAATATATGTCTCAGGAGGCAGGCTCAGACGGTGTCAGGCACAGTATGGATTTGACGGCCCAGATTACACAGCGGAGGAGCAGGGAGAGGTGAAGATTGCAAATGCTGGGGCCCTGCCCAAGCAAGGGGGGCCCACTCGTGGGCGTCGGTACTGGCACTGGGCCCCTCATAGTACAGCGGTGTGTCTGACGGCGGGTGTGCACCACCGCCGTCAGAGACACTTGATTGCACTATGAGGGACCCTGTGCCAGTGCCCGCGCCCAAGAGTCGGCCTACCCACCTGTCCAGGGCAACGGCACTCGCAAGGTGTCGTGTGGTAGGTGGTGACCCCGGCCATGGGGGGGAGGCAGCACAGTTAGGGAGTTTTAGAAAGTGGCATATGTTGATGTTGGACATTCAGCTGATGCAAAAGGCGAAATAGGTGAAGTACCAGGAAGAGGTGGACCAAAGCAAGCCATTTTTCTGTCACCCTATGTGTCATCAGGGGAAGGTGGGACAAAATCCTTGGAAACCCATGCGTGGTTCATTTTAATGAAGGTTAGATCATCCACATTTTGGGTTGACAGACGGGTCCTTTTTTCTGTCAGGATTGATCCAGCTGCACTGAAGACTCTTTCCGATAGCACACTTGCAGCTGGGCAAGCGAGCTCCTGTAAGGCATATTGGGCCAATTCAGGCCAGGTGTCCAGTTTAGCGGCCCAATAGTCAAAGGGGAATGACCTGTGTGGGAGAACATCGATATGGGAGGAAAAGTAGTTTGTAACCATAGTTGACAACTGCTGTCTCCTGTCACTTTCCATCGATGCAGTATTACCAGTTGTGTGAGCGGTATTTGAAAAATCAGTCCACAACATTGTCATGAAACCCCTGTCTCCAACGCCACTTCTGCTGTGTGCACCACGAACACCTCTGCCAAGCTGCCCCCGGCCCGTACGGCTCGTGTGAGAACCATCACCGCTGCTGTGTGCTGGGAATGCCTCAAGCAACCGATTTACCAGAGTTGCTTGTTTATTAGCCAATATTAGGTCAAGGTTCTCCTGTGGCATGATGTTTTGTAATTTGCCTTTATAGCGTGGATCCAGGATGCTGGCCAACCAGTAGTCGTCATCGTTCATCATTTTGGCAATGCGGGGGTCCCTTTTTAGGATCCGCAAGGCATAATCTGACATGTGGGCCAATGTTCCCGGTGTCAATGATGCACTGCGAGTGCTGGGTGGAGGAGCACTTTCTGGCAAATCCACATCCCTCCAGTCACGCACAAACCCTGTACCAGACCTTGCCACGCCAACATTTTCACTTGCCCCACGAGATGCATCCTCCTCCCCTAAGTAATCATCCCCATCATCCTCCTCCTCCTCCTCTTCTTCCTCCACCTCGTCCAGGAGAGGTCCCTGAGCAGACAATGGCTGAATGTCATCAAGGATTCCCTCCTCCTCTTCCTCCTCATCAACATTGGCTGCAGACGCCTGCTCCTTAAGGTGCGTCAAAGTTTGCATGAGCAGACGCATAAGTGGGATGCTCTTGCTTAGGATGGCGTCGTCTGCGCTTACCAGCCGTGTGCATTCCTCAAAACACTGAAGGACTTTGCAAAGGTCTTTCAGCTTCGACCACTGCACGCCTGTCAACTCCATGTCTGCTCTCAAAGTGCCTGGCCGTGTATCCTCCCACAAATGCATTATGGCCTGCCTCTGCTCGCACAGCCGCTCCGCCATGTGCAGGGTGGAGTTCCACCTTGTTGCAATGTCGATAATGAGGCGGTGGTTGGGAAGGTGGAGCAATCGCTGCAGCTTCTGCATACGAACGGAGTGTACAGGCGACCGGCGGATGTGCGCGCACAGTCTTCGCACCTTCTGGAGCAGGGCTGTTAACTCCGGATAATTTTTGAGGAAGCACTGCACCACCAGGTTCAAGGTGTGAGCCAAGCAAGGTATGTGGCTGAGTTTTGAAAGGGCTATGGCTGCCACAAAATTACGGCCTTTATCACTAACTACCTTGCCTGCCTCAAGATGTACACTGCCCAGCCATGACTCAGTTTGTCGCTTCAAGTACTCGGCCAGCACCTCAGCGGTGTGTCTGTCGCCCAAACACATCATCTGCAACACAGCCTGCTGACGCTTTCCACTAGCTGCTCGATAGGGGGACACATCGTGTGCAACAGTGGCAGCTGCAGACGGAGTGCTCGTACGACTGCGCTCTGTGGACGAGCTTTCGCTTCTGGAGGAGGAGGGTCGAACGCCTACAGCCAACTGTTTCCTATACCGTGGGCTAGGCAGCACTGTCCCACCACCGCTGTCCCCTGTGGACCCTGCATCCACCACATTAACCCAGTGCGCAGTGATGGACACGTAACGGCCCTGGCCATGCCAACTGGACCATGCATCAGTTGTGAGGTGCACCTTTCCGCTCACTGACTGCTTGAGTGCATGGACAATGCGGTCTTTCACATGATGGTGGAGGGCTGGGATGGCTTTGCGAGAGAAGAAGTGGCGACTGGGTAGGTTATAGCGTGGTACTGCATAGGCCATGAGATCGCGGAAAGCTGTGCTTTCCACCAACCGAAAGGGCATCATCTCAAACGAGATTAGTTTGGCAATGTGGGCGTTCAAACCCAGTGTACGCGGATGAGAGACTGAGTACTTTCTTGACCTACTCATAGTGTCTGGGAGGGTGAGCTGGACTTGAGAGCTGCATATGGTGGAAGTAGCGGTGGACAGGGCGGACTGAGAGAGGGTTGATGATGGTGATGGAGTTGGTGTTCTTTCTGATGGCCTAGAATCAGTCTTTCGTTGATATAACAGTGGGATTCCCTGACTGCTGTGGTCTTGCAACGACACCTCAACATTTGCTGCTGTGCTAACCGGTGGGCTTACAGTGGGGGAAACAATGTAGCGTTGCTGACTACCTTCGTTGTGATCAGTTGCACATGTGGCACTTGAGGTTTGGTGTTGTGTCCACGCTTGCAAGTGCATGCTGGTTAAATGTCTAAGCATGCAACTGGTATTCAAATTTTTCAGATTTTTCCCTCGGCTAAAGGTCTTTGCGCACTTCTTACAGATAACCTTGGCCTGATCATGAGGATTTTGGTCAAAAAAGTGCCACACTGCACTCTTCCTACTTTGGCAGACATTTTGCGGCCTAGCACGCTGTGATCTTTTGACCCTCTGGACAAGCTGTCCAGCAACTCTTTTGATGTTTGGAACCTGTCTTTGGAGTGCTCCGGGCCTGCCAGATAACAGCTGTTGCGATGTCGATGTCTGCTGTGGATGCTCCTCATCTGAGCTATTGGAAGCAGCACCCTCTTCCCCCAATGGATGCCAATCTGGGTCAACAACTGGGTCATCCATCACCTCCTCTTCTATGTCATGTGCACCTTTCTCTGTGTCACCGTGTATGGTGGTATAGTGTGCGGGAAGGGGCACCTGAGTCTCATCAGGGTCAAAATCTGGCTCTGTACACAGCGAGGACAATGTAGTGCTCTGAGTGAATGTACCAGCAGAATCATCCATCAGCGGCTGTGCATCAGTGCACTCCATGTCAGATTCATCTTGGCCTGGGTAATTCACCATTTCACTTGATAATCCAGGCATGGTATGTGAAAACAGCTCCATGGAGTAATCAGTAGTATGGCCTGCGTCATCCTTCAATCTTGGTTGGGGTGAAGGACACAAGGAAAGGTGTGGTTCATGAACATGAGCCTCCAATGACGACTCAGTGCTTTTACTTTTTACAACTGAAGAAGAGGAGGCGATAGAGCTGGAGGCTGAGTCAGCAATGTAAGACAAAACTTTTTCCTGATGCTCTGCCTTTAAAAGCGGTTTGCCAACTCCTAGAAAACTAAGCGTTCGAGGCCTTATGTAGCCAGACGATGACGCAGGGTCAGCACCTCCTGCATTCGGTCCTATTTTGCTCTTGCCACTACCATCAGATCCACCACCAACACCATCATTACCAGCTGCCAACCCCCGCCCAATTCCACGGCCTCTTCCACCAGCCTTCCTCATTTTTGGTAGAAATGTAGACAAAATCCAACAAACTATATAGTAATGTAAAACAAGGTACAAGGTGTCTATAGGACAGGGGAGGTTTAGAATTTCTGCACACACTTGTGGACAGTGGACACTTTTGGATTGTGTGAGGCCCACTGATATCTGAGCGCTATGTGACAGGCTCGATGGCACAGCTGCCTGTGACCAAAGTGACGAGAGGATAATGGAGATTTTGAATCTCTGCGCACACTTTTGGACACTGGACACTTGTGGATTGTGTGAGGCCCACTGATATCTGAGCGCTATGTGACAGGCTCGATGGCACAGCTGCCTGTGACCAAAGTGACGAGAGGATAATGGAGATTTTGAATCTCTGCGCACACTTTTGGACACTGGACACTTGTGGATTGTGTGAGGCCCACTGATATCTGAGCGCTATGTGACACACTCGATGGCACAGCTACCTGTGACCAAAGTGACGAGAGGATAATGGAGATTTTGAATCTCTGCGCACACTTTTGGACACTGGACACTTGTGGATTGTGTGAGGCCCACTGATATCTGAGCGCTATGTGACACGCTCGATGGCACAGCTGCCTGTGACCAAAGTGATGAGAGGATAATGGAGATTTTGAATCTCTGCGCACACTTTTGGACACTGGACACTTGTGGATTGTGTGAGGCCCACTGATATCTGAGCGCTATGTGACACGCTTGATGGCACAGCTGCCTGTGACCAAAGTGACGAGAGGATAATGGAGATTTTGAATCTCTGCGCACACTTTTGGACACTGGACACTTGTGGATTGTGTGAGGCCCACTGATATCTGAGCGCTATGTGACAGGCTCGATGGCACAGCTGCCTGTGACCAAAGTGACGAGAGGATAATGGAGATTTTGAATCTCTGCGCACACTTTTGGACACTGGACACTTGTGGATTGTGTGAGGCCCACTGATATCTGAGCGCTATGTGACACGCTCGATGGCACAGCTGCCTGTGATCAAAGTGACGAGAGGATAATGGAGATTTTGAATCTCTGCGCACACTTTTGGACACTGGACACTTGTGGATTGTGTGAGGCCCACTGATATCTGAGCGCTATGTGACAGGCTCGATGGCACAGCTGTGAAAAAAGTGACTAGAGGATAAGGGAGATTGGATTGCTTTTAAAAAAGCAGTTTGCGGAGCAGTGGGTAAACAGCAATGCCAGCGTGTCAGGAAGCCTTAAAAGGCAGCCCAACAACCAACACCACTGATACACCACAATATAGCCTCCCCTTGCACTGCACACACAGTGACTTGTGTGTTGTGCAGGCCAAATCGCTAGCAGCAGAATCAGTTTTTTTGTCTTCTTCCCTGCCTAATGCTCTCCCTACAGAATCAGCAGCAACCTCTCCCTATACTAAGATCGGCAGAAGTAAGATGGCGGTCGACGTGCACGCCCTTTTATACCCCCTGTGACGCCCACCAAAGCAAGCCAATCACTTGCATGCCCTTCTGAAAGATGGTGGTGACCCGTGCCTAGGTCATCACGTTGCCCACAGTGTCCGTGGATCCTGATTGGCTGAAAAAGAGCGCAAAACAAACTTTTGAAACGCGACTTTGGCGCGTAAGTCGCCGACCTCGTGGCCGACCTCATCCTAGGGTCGGGTTTCGTTTCATGAAACCCGACTTTGCCAAAAGTCGGCGACTTTTGAATTTTTTCGACCCGTTTCGCTCAACTCTACTTATTTGTAATGCTGACCTGGCACTGTGATTCCCCGTGTCAGTATGAGTACGTAAATGCTAAACACATGTATAGTTTACTTTTTAGTTACCGTAAGTGGTGAAAAAAATACCAAAATTTGTATAAAAAAGTTTTTGTATTTGTTGCTAGAGTTGAGCGAAACGGGTCGAAAAATTTCAAAAGTCGCCGACTTTTGGCAAAGTCGGGTTTCATGAAACGAAACCTGACCCTAGGATGAGGTCGGCCACGAGGTTGGCGACTTACGCGCCAAAGTCGTGTTTCAAAAGTTTGTTTTGTGCTCTTTTTCAGCCAATCAGGATCCACGGACACTGTGGGCAACGTGGTGACATAGGCAGGGGTCACCACCATCTTTCAGAAGGGCATGCAAGTGATTGGCTTGCTTTGGTGGGCGTCACAGGGGTTATAAAAGGGCGTGCACGCCGACCGCCATCTTACTTCTGCCGATCTTAGCATAGGGAGAGGTTGCTGCTGCTGATTCTGTAGGGAGAGCGTTAGGCAGGGAAGAAGGAAAAAAAACTGCTTCTGCTGCTAGCGATTTTGCCTGTACAACACACCAGTCACTGTGTGTGCAGTGCAAGGGGAGGCTATATTGTGGTGGATCAGCGGTGTTGGTTGTTAGGCTGCCTTCTAAGGCTTCCTGACAGCTGCATTGCTGTTTACCCACTGCTCTGCAAACTGCTTTTTTAAAAGCAATCCCAATTTTTTTTTTGTCCTGCTGAGGTACTGAGCGTGCATTTTTTCACACCATACAGTGGTGTACGCTCCTCACACAGTACCGTGTAACGGCTGTTATCACAGCCACAGTGAAGCTATCTGTGTGTCACTCTGTGAGAATAAGTCGAGGACATGTTCTGTTCTTACAGACCTGCACCTACTAGTTTTGTCTAGCTTTCAAACAGTTAAATATATTTGCTGTTTGATCACATTCAAAACTATAGAGGGACAGCGTGTGTCAGTCCGTATACTTAAAAAACACGGAGCTTGACAATTTTACATACACCGGACAGCCGTGTACGTGCACTCTCTTCTCAGTACCGCATAACGGCTGTTATCACGGCCACAGTGAAGCTATCTGTGTGTCACTGTGAAAGGATAAGTGGAGGACTTGTTCCGTTCTTACAGACCTACACTCTAGGGAGATTCCTATTCTGCCCAATTCTACATACACCTTGTAGTTTGTGATACACTAGCCAATTTCTGCCTGTGACATAGCGCTCTGATATTCGGTGGGCCTCACACAATCCATAAGTGTCCAGTGTCCACAAGTGTGTGCAGAAATTCAAAATCTCCCTTATCCTGTAGTCACTTTTTTCACACCTGTGCCATCGAGCCTGTGACATAGCGCTGTGATATTCAGTGGGCCTCACACAATCCATAAGTGTCCAGTGTCCACTAGTGTGTGCAGAAATTCAAAATCTCCCTTATCCTGTAGTCACTTTTTTCACACCTGTGCCATCGAGCCTGTGACATAGCGCTCTGATATTCAGTGGGCCTCACACAATCCATAAGTGTCCAGTGTCCACAAGTGTGTGCAGAAATTCAAAATCTCTGTGATCCTGTAGTCACTTTTTTCACACCTGTGCCATCGAGCCTGTGACATAGCGCTGTGATATTCAGTGGGCCTCACACAATCCATAAGTGTCCAGTGTCCACAAGTGTGTGCAAAAATTCAAAATCTCCCTTATCCTGTAGTCACTTTTTTCACACCTGTGCCATCGAGCCTGTGACATAGCGCTGTGATATTCAGTGGGCCTCACACAATCCAAAAGTGTCCAGTGTCCACTAGTGTGTGCAGAAATTCAAAATCTCCCTTATCCTGTAGTCACTTTTTTCACACCTGTGCCATCGAGCCTGTGACATAGCGCTCTGATATTCAGTGGGCCTCACACAATCCATAAGTGTCCAGTGTCCACAAGTGTGTGCAGAAATTCAAAATCTCTGTGATCCTGTAGTCACTTTTTTCACACCTGTGCCATCGAGCCTGTGACATAGCGCTGTGATATTCAGTGGGCCTCACACAATCCAAAAGTGTCCAGTGTCCACTAGTGTGTGCAGAAATTCAAAATCTCCCTTATCCTGTAGTCACTTTTTTCACACCTGTGCCATCGAGCCTGTGACATAGCGCTCTGATATTCAGTGGGCCTCACACAATCCATAAGTGTCCAGTGTCCACAAGTGTGTGCAGAAATTCAAAATCTCCCTTATCCTGTAGTCACTTTTTTCACACCTGTGCCATCGAGCCTGTGACATAGCGCTGTGATATTCAGTGGGCCTCACACAATCCAAAAGTGTCCAGTGTCCACTAGTGTGTGCAGAAATTCAAAATCTCCCTTATCCTGTAGTCACTTTTTTCACACCTGTGCCATCGAGCCTGTGACATAGCGCTCTGATATTCAGTGGGCCTCACACAATCCATAAGTGTCCAGTGTCCACTAGTGTGTGCAGAAATTCAAAATCTCTGTGATCCTGTAGTCACTTTTTTCACACCTGTGCCATCGAGCCTGTGACATAGCGCTGTGATATTCAGTGGGCCTCACACAATCCATAAGTGTCCAGTGTCCACAAGTGTGTGCAAAAATTCAAAATCTCCCTTATCCTGTAGTCACTTTTTTCACACCTGTGCCATCGAGCCTGTGACATAGCGCTGTGATATTCAGTGGGCCTCACACAATCCAAAAGTGTCCAGTGTCCACTAGTGTGTGCAGAAATTCAAAATCTCCCTTATCCTGTAGTCACTTTTTTCACACCTGTGCCATCGAGCCTGTGACATAGCGCTCTGATATTCAGTGGGCCTCACACAATCCATAAGTGTCCAGTGTCCACAAGTGTGTGCAGAAATTCAAAATCTCCCTTATCCTGTAGTCACTTTTTTCACACCTGTGCCATCGAGCCTGTGACATAGCGCTGTGATATTCAGTGGGCCTCACACAATCCAAAAGTGTCCAGTGTCCACTAGTGTGTGCAGAAATTCAAAATCTCCCTTATCCTGTAGTCACTTTTTTCACACCTGTGCCATCGAGCCTGTGACATAGCGCTCTGATATTCAGTGGGCCTCACACAATCCATAAGTGTCCAGTGTCCACAAGTGTGTGCAGAAATTCAAAATCTCCCCTGTCCTATAGACACCTTGTACCTTGTTTTACATTACTATAGAGTTTGTTGGAATTTGTCTACATTTCTACAAAAAATGAGGAAGGCTGGTGGAAGAGGCCGTGGAATTGGGCGGGGGTTGGCAGCTGGTAATGATGGTGTTGGTGGTGGATCTGATGGTAGTGGCAAGAGCAAAATAGGACCGAATGCAGGAGGTGTTGAGCCTGCGTCATCGTCTGGCTCCATAAGGCTTCGAAGGCTTAGTTTTCTAGGAGTTGGCAAACCGCTTTTAAAGCTAGAGCATCAGGAAAAAGTTTTGTCTTACATTGCTGACTCAGCCTCCAGCTCTATCGCCTCCTCTTCTGAAGTTGTAAAAAGTAAAAGCACTGAGTCGTCATTGGAGGCTCATGTTCATGAACCACACCTTTCCTTGTGTCCTTCACCCCAACCAAGATTAAAGGATGACGCAGGCCATACTACTGATTACTCCATGGAGCTGTTTTCACATACCATGCCTGGATTATCAAGTGAAATGGAGAATTACCCAGGCCAAGATGAATCTGACATGGAGTGCACTGATGCACAGCCGCTGATAGATTATTCTGCTGGTACATTCACTCAGAGCACTACATTGTTTTCGCAGTGTACAGAGCCAGATTCTGACCCTGATGAGACTCAGGTGCCCCTTCCCGCACACTATACCACCATACACGGTGACACAGAGGAAGGTGCACATGACATTGAAGAGGAGGTGATGGATGGCCCAGTTGTTGACCCAGATTGGCATCCATTGGGGGAAGAGGGTGCTGCTTCCAATAGCTCAGATGAGGAGCATCCACAGCAGACATCGACATCGCAACAGCTGTTATCTGGCAGGCCCGGAGCACTCCAAAGACAGTTTCCAAAAATCAAAAGAGTTGCTGGACAGCTTGTCCAGAGGATCAAAAGATCACAGCGTGCTAGGCCGCAAAATGTCTGCCAAAGTAGGAAGAGTGCAGTGTGGCACTTTTTTGAACAAAATCCTCATGATCAGGCCAAGGTTATCTGTAAGAAGTGCGCAAAGACCATTAGCCGAGGGAAAAATCTGAAAAATTTGAATACCAGTTGCATGCTTAGACATTTAACCACCATGCACTTGCAAGCGTGGACACAAAACCAAACCTCAAGTGCCACATGTGCAACTGATCACAAAGAAGGTAGTCAGCAACGCTACATTGTTTCCCCCATTGTAAGCCCACCGGTTAGCACAGCAGCAAATGTTGAGGTGTCGTTGCAAGGCCACAGCAGTCAGGGAATCCCACTGTTATATCAACGAAATACTGAATCTAGGCCATCAGAAAGAACACCAACTCCATCACCATCATCAACCCTCTCTCAGTCCGCCCTGTCCACCGCTACTTCCACCATATGCAGCTCTCAAGTCCAGCTCACCCTCCCAGACACTATGAGTAGGTCAAGAAAGTACTCAGTCTCTCATCTGCGTACACTGGGTTTGAACGCCCACATTGCCAAACTAATCTCGTTTGAGATGATGCCCTATCGGTTGGTGGAAAGCGCAGCGAACTCATGGCCTATGCAGTACCACGCTATAACCTACCCAGTCGCCACTTCTTCTCTCGCAAAGCCATCCCAGCCCTCCACCATCATGTAAAAGACCACATTGTCCATGCACTCAAGCAGTCAGTGAGCGGAAAGGTGCACCTCACAACTGATGCATGGTCCAGTCGGCATGGCCAGGGCCGTTACGTGTCCATCACTGCGCACTGGGTTAATGTGGTGGATGCAGGGTCCACAGGGGACAGCGGTGGTGGGACAGTGCTACAGTGCTGCCTAGCCCACGGTATAGGAAACAGTTGGCTGTAGGCGTTCGACCCTCCTCCTCCTCCTCCAGAAGCGAAAGCTCGTCCACAGAGCGCAGTCGTACGAGCTGCCACTGTTGCACACGAGGTGTCCCCCTATCGAGCAGCTAGTGGAAAGCGTCAGCAGGCTGTGTTGCAGATGATGTGTTTGGGCGACAGACACACCGCCGAGGTGCTGGCCGAGTACTTGAAGCGACAAACTGAGTCATGGCTGGGCAGTGTACATCTTGAGGCAGGCAAGGTAGTTAGTGATAACGGCCGTAATTTTGTGACAGCCATAGCCCTTTCAAAACTCAGCCACATACCTTGCTTGGCTCACACCTTGAACCTGGTGGTGCAGTGCTTCCTCAAAAATTATCCGGAGTTAACAGCCCTGCTCCAGAAGGTGCGAAGACTGTGCGCGCACATCCGCCGGTCGCCTGTACACTCCGTTCGTATGCAGAAGCTGCAGCGATTGCTCCACCTTCCCAACCACCGCCTCATTATCGACATTGCAACAAGGTGGAACTCCACCCTGCACATGGTGGAGCGGCTGTGCGAGCAGAGGCAGGCCATAATGCATTTGTGGGAGGATACACGGCCAGGCACTTTGAGAGCAGACATGGAGTTGACAGGTGTGCAGTGGTCGAAGCTGAAAGACCTCTGTAAAGTCCTTTAGTGTTTTGAGGAATGCACACGGCTGGTAAGCGCAGACGACGCCATCCTAAGCATGAGCATCCCACTTATGCGTCTGCTCATGCAAACTTTGACGCACCTTAAGGAGCAGGCGTCTGCAGCCAATGTTGACGAGGAGGGAATCCTTGATGACATTCAGCCATTGTCTGCTCAGGGACCTCTCCTGGACGAGGTGGAGGAAGAAGAGGAGGAGGAGGATGATGATGGGGATGATTACTTAGGGGAGGAGGATGCATCTCGTGGGGCAAGTGAAAATGTTGGCGTGGCAAGGTCTGGTACAGGGTTTGTGCGTGACTGGAGGGATGAGGATTTGCCAGAAAGTGCTCCTCCAACCAGCACTCGCAGTGCATCATTGACACCGGGAACATTGGCCCACATGTCAGATTATGCCTTGCAGATCCTAAAAAGGGACCCCCGCATTGCCAAAATGATGAACGATGACGACTACTGGTTGGCCAGCATCCTGGATCCACGCTATAAAGGCAAATTACAAAACATCATGCCACAGGAGAACCTTGACCTAATATTGGCTAATAAACAAGCAACTCTGGTAAATCAGTTGCTTGAGGCATTTCCAGCACACAGCAGCGGTGATGGTTCTCACACGAGCCGTACGGGCCGGGGGCAGCTTGGCAGAGGTGTTTATGGTGCACACAGCAGAAGTGGCGTTGGAGACAGGGGTTTCATGACAATGTTGTGGACTGATTTTTCAAATACCGCTCACACAACTGGTAATACTGCATCAATGGAAAGTGACAGGAGACAGCAGTTGTCAACTATGGTTACAAACTACTTTTCCTCCCATATCGATGTTCTCCCACACAGGTCATTCCCCTTTGACTATTGGGCCGCTAAACTGGACACCTGGCCTGAATTGGCACAATATGCCTTACAGGAGCTCGCTTGCCCAGCTGCAAGTGTGCTATCAGAAAGAGTCTTCAGTGCAGCTGGATCAATCCTGACAGAAAAAAGGACCCGTCTGTCAACCCAAAATGTGGATGATCTAACCTTCATTAAAATGAACCATGCATGGGTTTCCAAGGATTTTGTCCCACCTTCCCCTGATGACACATAGGGTGACAGAAAAATGGCTTGCTTTGGTCCACCTCTTCCTGGGACTTGACCTATTTCGCCTTTTGCATCAGCTGAATGTCCAACATCAACATATGCCACTTTCTAAAACTCCCTAACTGTCCCCATGGCCGGGGTCACCACCTAGCGCACGACACCGTGCGAGTGCCGTTGCCCTGGACAGGTGGGTAGGCCGACTCTTGGGCGCGGCCACTGGCACAGGGTCCCTCATAGTGCAATCAAGTGTCTCTGACGGTGGTGGTGCACACCCGCCGTCAGACACACCGCCGTACTATGAGGGGCCCAGTGCCAGTACCGACGCCCATGAGTGGGCCCCCCTTGCTTGGGCAGGGCCCCAGCATTTGCAATCTTTACCTCCCCCTGCTCCTCCGCTGTGTAGTCTGGGCCGTCAAATCCATACTGTGCCTGACACCGTCTGAGCCTGCCTCCTGATGTATAGACATATATTTTGAATGTGTACGCTATCCATACATGTTATCCGGGGATACGGTACCCTTTCGCACCTTTGTGCAATCACGTGCAAGCCATACTGGGCCTAACACCGTCTGAGCCTGCCTCCTGATGTATAGACATATATTTTGAATGTGTACGCTATCCATACATGTTATCCGGGGATACGGTACCCTTTCTCACCTTTGTGCAATCACGTGCAAGCCATACTGGGCCTAACACCGTCTGAGCCTGCCTCCTGATGTATAGACATATATTTTGAATGTGTACGCTATCCATACATGTTATCCGGGGATACGGTACCCTTTCTCACCTTTGTGCAATCACGTGCAAGCCATACTGGGCCTAACACCGTCTGAGCCTGCCTCCTGATGTATAGACATATATTTTGAATGTGTACACTATGCTATCCATACATGTTATCTGGGGATACGGTACCCTTTCTCACCTTTGTGCAATCACGTGTAATCCATACTGGGCGTGAGAACGGCTGGCGAGCTGTTAAGCAAGCTACAGCACCTGTGGTTTGCACACGTAAGTTTTTCATTTTTTCAGGAATGACGGTTAGGCCTAATTCCGGAACTGCGGTTGACCTGCACTTACTGGGAAATCATTGTTCGCGGGTAATAATTGTAATCAGTGATCCCCATCACTAACGTTGTTCAGCGGGTTATCTGCACCTGTAAGCGACAAACGCTGGCCTTTTCAGTGTAGCGCACATGCAGCCACGGACATGTAAGGGCATGACACCAGTTATTTGCCAATCTCATGTGCCAGAGCCTCACATGTCCCTCTAGTAAGCCGGACTCGGACCGCGGGGCATGACGGAGTCTCGTTCGTTAACGGATTAAGCTTGCAATGTGTGCATCTTTTCTGTAGCTGGCATGGTTGAGGTTTCCCAGGTGGAGTCGAATTTAACCGTAGGCTCCACTCCTGGTGGTGCCCTTCTGGACATTCCTTTAAGGTTCAGCTTTGCAACCATACTGCCCACGTAAAACAAACACTTTGCCTTCATGAACGCTGTTTGGAGGGTCATGACTCGTGGGAATAATGCCGCCCAATCAGTTAACCTGCTAGAGAGATCCTTCGTTGCTCCCAAGGAGGAAGGTAATGCCACTGTGGCGACCGTACTCCTGGGGGCGACACAAGCGCACTGATGCCCAGCCACTGCTCGATGAATCTGCTGGTACATTGACCCAGACCACTACATTCCCCTCGCACGCTACACGGCCTGAATCTGACCCTGATGAAACTCAGGTTACCCTTCCCATATACAGTTCCATCTTACACGGTGACAAAGAGGAAGCTGCAGATGAAAGTGCAGGTTCGGCCCACCCGCCATCAGACACACCACCGTACTATCAGGGGCCCTGTGCCAGTGCCGTCGCCAATGAGTGGGCCCCCCCTGCTTGCTCAGGATCACAGCACTTGCAAGGTTGAAATACTGTGCAGTGAGATGGAAGATGGGGACGACGAGGAGTCCAGACTAGTACAGGGATTCCCTAGCGAGGAGACTTATTTGATTGTTTTCAATGTTGGGACAGCAATTTTTGGGGAGCACTATACTCTGGAGAATGATAGATGGGGCCCACCATACACTGGAACATTCCAAAGGTGGACATCAGACACTGGAGCAGCATTTACAGGGCCCATTATTCACTAGAGCATTAGAAATGGGGCCCATTATGTTTGGAGCATTATTTGGGCCCATAAGACAGTGGAGCTTCATCCATGGGGACCAACATATACTGTAGCATTATGTGGAGCTCATCATATACTGTTTCAAACATTATATGGGACCAATGATTCTGTATGGAGAAATAGATGGGCCTCGTCATGAGATGTAAAAAGTGAAGTATTTTTCATTGTACTATACCGCTATTTCTCTGCCGTATCGGAGCATGATGAGTTGTGGTATGTGTTAAAGGGGCGCTCTTTCGCCCAGGGCACATGAAAACCTGGAGCCAGCCCTACCCCCCCACAACTTTAGCCAAATAACCCCCGTTTTTCAGTGCGTAACTTGTATTATGAAGTTAATTAAGGTTGACAAGCTTAGTGTTTTCAATTTTTGGGATTTAGGGCTGGGTGAAGGCTCTTTTTTCGTGCCCAGAGCTGATGTTTTTATAGATATGATGTTTTGATCGACTCTCATTGTATTTTATTGCATTGTTATGACGGCCAAAAAAAATGTAGTTCAGATTTTTTTTTCTTGATACGCCATAAACCAATCAGATTAATTTACTTTATATATCAATAGATCGGACATTTCAGTGATACCAAATATGTGTATTTTTTAAAAAATTGGTGGCGTGATTTGTGGACCCCCACCCCACGACTGTGTGTGTACTCTGCAAGCCATAAATGTGGGAGTACTGTGCTAAAAGTCACTGTAACCCCCACCTGTGGGAGTACTGTGCCTTTAACCCCTTCACGACCTGTGACGTGTAAGTTCGTCATAGGTCGCCTCACCCTGTTTGGCTCCAGTGCTGAGCACGCATGTTTCAGGCACATGCCAGCTGATAGCTTGCTTTTTTCCCTACTATCCAGAAGCAGTATTGCTTTTCATATTTCATATATTTCATATTGACATGCTTTAGCACTACAGAATGCAACTATTTTTTGTTTATTGTATATGGAGATGGCTAGTATGCACCTGTTCACACTAGATTGGAAGTGTCAGTCAGTCTTTTGTCATTTGTATATTAGCTTTCTGACCGAGCAGTCAGCCCTCCAGCATGTGGTGGATTTTAAAGGGAATCTGTCACCTATTTTTAGCCCTATCAGCTTCCGTCACCGCCATCAGGGGCTTATCTACAGCATTCTGTAATGCTGTAGATAAGCCCCCGATGTAACCTGAAAGATAAGAAAAACAAATTAGATTATACTCACCGGGGGGCGTGGTCGGGTGCGGTGGGTGTCGCGGTCTGGTCCGGCACCTCCCATCTTCTAGCGATGTTGTCCTCCTCCTTAATTCTGCCTTGGCTCCTGCGCAGGCATACTATATCTGCCCTGTTGAGGGCAGAGTAAAGTACTGCAGTGCGCAGGCGCCAGGAAAGGTCAAGAGGACCGGCACCTGCACACTGCAGTACTTTACTCTGCCCTCAACAGGACAGATAAAGTACGCCTGCGCTGGAGCCGCAGCTGAAGTAAAAAGGAGGACGGCATCGTATGAAGATGGGAGGCGGCGGACCAGACCGCGACACCCATCGGACCGGACGCCAGGGTGAGTATAATCTAACTTGCTTTTCTTATCTTTCTGGTTACATCGGGGGCTTATCTACAGCATTACAGAATGCTGTAGATAAGCCCCTGATGGCGGTGCCGGCAGCAGATAGGGCTAAAATGGGGTGACAGATTCCCTTTAATTGGTTCCTACCTACCCATAAATTCAGGCTTTGTAGAGAGGTATCCACATTTACCCAGGAATCCAGACTTCAGTATAAGGCCGGGGTCACACTTGCAACTACAATGGGAGAAACTCGAGTAGGATAGGCGAGGGAAGTGCTGATCCAACAGGAATGGGGGTGACCCACTTCTTGCCACCGACAGACACGAGACAGAGACAGGAGTTATATTCAACAGGTCCATTTTTATTGGCCGCCTCTCTGATGACCACCGCACTTCATCACAGGAATTTCACTGTTCTCTTGCTCACAGACCTGGGTACCTTCACTATTTAGTTTCACCGTCGTGGCGTCCTTTGTGGCTCTTCCCACCATGGCTGCCATAGGCACTTCCACCACAGCGTTTCACCCTTCAAAGTACACCATCCACTTGGTACCCCCAGACCGTCTCTGTCTGCAGCTACTGTCCTTTTGGGTCACCCCCCGTGACTATCTCCACTATCAGTTACTCTCTGAAGACTTTTACCGTCTTTCTCCCTACAGCAGATCCTCCTCTCTAGTGAGCTCCCCTGGCTGACTGGACCTTCCAGAACGTTCCTTCAGCCTTTATACTCCCAGTCCTGGTAGCTCCACCCACTATCACCTGTCAGTTACCTTTGACCAATGGCAGTTACCTCGACCCATGGCAGTTACACAGTCACTCTCTCCAAAACTCCCCAGCGCCCTCTAATGGTCAAACTGCCACGTGTCACCCATTCCTTTGTATCTCAGCCTACAATGCGCTATCCCTCTGCCTTTCTCCACAGGCAGACCTGTCCGTCAGTTCAACCTCCCCACATTCGCACTAGTCTCTCACCTCAATACCTAGCGGTTTCAGACCGGAGCGTTCAGCTGCATAGAAATACATGCAGCCGCACACTCCGGTCCCAAGTGCTGACAGCAGTGCCAGGTATCGAGGCGAGAGACTCACACGAGTTTCTCCCATTGCAGTTGCAAGTGTGACCCCAGCCTTAGAGAGGTATTCACACTAGACACGTAGGACCCAGCAGATCTGAGACCACCTTGTCGTTGACTGCTGGGCATGCATGAATTGGCCAAATTATGTGCCAAGTTTCTCATTTTTTCCTAGTATCCAGAAGCAGTATTGCTATTCATATTTTATACATTTCATACTGACATGCTTTAGCACTACAGAGTGCAACTTTTTTTGTTTATTTTTTATTTATTAGACAACTATATCAGCCGCACCCAGCCAGTGTTCAACTCTATTTGCCATTGGTATCATTTGAAACATCCTCCCGAAATAAAAAGCCTAAACAACTGTGCTGGCTACCTCCTCCTCTGCCTCATCCAAATAAACTGCCATGTCCACCTCTTCCTCTACTTGGACCTATACCTTGTGATTCCAGATAGCTAGTTTTAGTTTTTTGAAATCTAGATTATTTTAAGTCGGTTCAATAAAAAAAACACACAAAAAAGAAAAAATACCCACCCAAAATGTTGGATTACTCCTCCCTTGCCTCTTCCACCCATACCGCCAAGTCTACCTCTTCCTCCACTGGGACCTATGCCTCGTGGTTCTTGATAGCTAGTTTTAGTTTTCTGAAATCTAGATTGTTTTATGTCATTTCCATAAAAAAATTAAAAAAGGAAGAAAAAGTACAAAAATGCAAAAAAAAAGTTGCATTATTCCTCCTTTGCCTCTTCCACTTATACAGCCACATCCACCTCTTCCTTCTCTCAGACCAACGCCTCCTGGTTATAGATTGCTAGTTTTAGTTTTGTAAATTCTAGGTTACTTTATGTTAGCTCCATGAAGAAAAAAAATAAAGATTATTATTTAAAAAATCTTGAATTACTCCTCCCTTGTCTCTGTTTAGATTACTCAGTTATTCCACAGCGCTTTACAGACATCATCATCACTGTCCCCATCGGGGCTCACAATCCAAATTCCCTATCAGTATGTCTTTGGAGTGTGGTATGAAACCCCTGCATACACTAGTGCTCATTTATGGAAAGGTCTGTTTCGAAAAAGGCATAGGCCTGTTGCATGAATCATAAATGAGCAGTTACTGAAAGACTCACAAATAAATCTTGGATTTTATCGCTGTATTAAAAGGATTGTGTCACCAGGCTTTTGCCAGGTAATCTGAAAGCAGCATAATATAGGGGCAGGGACCCTGAATCCAACAATATGTCACTTACTGGGCTGCTTGCTGTAGTTTAAAAAAAAAATCACACTTTTATCAGCAGGAGATTATCACTAGAGGACTAGTAAACCTGCTGCCATGTAATCCTCCATAATCATCAGCTCTGTCACCCCAAACACTGATTGTCAGCTTTCTGCCTATGCATAGTGTACAGAAAAAGCTGCCAATCAGTGGTGTGGGTGAGGTTATCGAGAGCTCAGCATTCAGAGAACTGCTACATCTACAGCAGAGAAAACTGGGATTTTATCAAAACTGCAACAAACAGCATAATATGTGATGCATCGCCTGAATCAGGGTCTCTGCCCCTACACCAAGCTGCTCTCAGATGCGTCAGCAAAAACCTGGTGATAGATTTCCTTTAAAATGATCATTTTAAAGTAAATTTGCAATTTTTTCAGCTCCAAAGAAGTCTAAAAAAATTCAGCAAGACCAAAAGGTGTAAAGAATGAGCTGGAAGTTGGTATAAGATTTGCTATAATTTCTAAGTAACTTAATTACCCATCATCGACCATGTAGAAAGCTAGCATCAGGCGGCAAGAACTGCTAACAACATATAAAATCTAATATTCTAGCTGATCCTATGTTTAATAGTAAATCATTTCGTAATTTAACTAATCGGAACGTTCTGTCTCATATCAACAGATTGGTCTCCTATGGATTGGCAAATGGCAAAATCTAATAGAGTTATCAGAGCTTTATCTCTTCCAGAATTATGGCAATATCAGTACATATATACTACTCAAAAAATTAAAGGGAACACAAACAACAGAATATAACTCCAAGTAAATCAAACTTCTGTGAAATCAAACTGTCCACTTAGGAAGCAACCCTGATTGACAATCAATTTCACATGCTGTTGTGCAAATGGAATAGACAGACAACAGAGGGAAATTATTTGGAACTAGCTGAAGAGCCCAGCGTTGCCTGGGCATAGTAACCATCTGTGGTTATTAGTTATAACTAATTATAATGATTATATTGCACATAAAAACCGTGCATCTAATCCTATCCTTTGTGATACTGTCTGCTGAGCCGTGTATCTAATACTATCCTGTGTGATACTGTGTGCTGAGCTGCGTATCTAATCCTATCCTGTGTGATACTGACTGCTGAGCTGTGTATCTATTCCTATCCTGTGTAATACTGACTGCTGAGCTGTGTATCTAATCCTATCCTGTGTGATACTTACTGCTGAGCTGTGTATCTAATCCTCTCCTGTGTGATACTGACTGCTGAGCCGTGTATCTAATCCTACTCTGTGTGATACTGACTGCTGAGCCGTGTATCTAATCCTACTCTGTGTAATACTGACTGCTGAGCTGTGTATCTAATCCTATCCTGTGTGATACTGAATGCTGAGCCGTGTATCTAATCCTATCCTGTGTGATACTGACTGCTGAGCCGTGTGTCTAATCCTCTCCTGTGTCATACTGACTGCTGAGCTGTGTATCTAATCCTATACTGTGTGATACTGACTGCTGAGCCATGTATCTAATCCTATCCTGTGTAATACTGGGCTCCCCCTGCAGTCTGTGTCAGAGGGTGGTCTGTGTTGTCACGGTAATAAATTGTGTTATTTCCAGCTTTACAGAAGGATGATAACACCAAAGAAATGATCAGAATAATAGGCCTCAGTTACCACAACTGTCTACAAAGAAAACTATTGCTGATAGCAACCAATCACAACTCATTTTTCATCTTTTAAACAGCTCTGGGACAGCGTGGCGAGTTTTGAGTGGCGACTTTTGTGTTTCGACTTTTATGTGGCGAGGTTGGTGTATGTGTGGTGAAATGTGTGCTGAGGGTGGTATATGTGTTGAAGCACGTGGTAGTGTGTGGCGCATTTTGTGTGTGTGTTCATATCCCCGTGTGTGGAGAGTATCCCATGTCAGGGCCCCACCTTAGCAACTGTACGGTATATACTCTTTGGCGCCATCGCTCTCATTCTTTAAGTCCCCCTTGTTCACATCTGGCAGCTGTCAATTTGCCTCCAACACTTTTCCTTTCACTTTTTCCCCATTATGTAGATAGGGGCAAAATTGTTTAGTGAATTGGAATGCGCGGGGTTAAAATTTCGCCTCACAACATAGCCTATGACGCTCTCGGGGTCTAGACGTGTGACTGTGCCAAATTTTGTGGCTGCAGCTGCGACGGTGCGGATGCCAATCCCTGACATACATACATACACACATACATACCCACATTGAGCTTTATATATTAGATTATCAAGACACCCTCAATAAAGGAGTGGTTCTGCAGGTGGGGACCACAGACCACATCTCAGTACCATTGCTTTCTGGCTGATGTTTTGGTCACTTTTGAATGTTGGTTGTATTTTCACACTTGTGGTAGCATGAGACAGACTCTACAACCCACACAAGTGGCTCAGGTAGTGCAGCTCATCCAGGATGGCACATCAATGCGAGGTGTGGCAAGACGGTTTGCTGTGTCTGTCAACGTAGTGTCCAGAGGCTGAAGGCGCTACCAGGAGACAGGGCAGTACACCAGGAGATGTGGGGGGGACCGTAGGAGGGCAACAACCCAGCAGCAGAACCGCTACCTCCACCTTTGTGCAAGGAGGAACAGGAGGAGTATTGCCATAGCCCTGCAAAATGACCTCCAGCAGGCCACAAATGTGCATGTGTCTGCACAAACGGTTAGAAACCGACTCCATGAGGATGGTCTGAGGGCCCGACGTTCACAGACATCCGTCTGTTGTCTATTCCATTTGCAGAATGGCATGTGAAATTGATTGTCAATCAGTGTTGCTTCTTAAGTGGAAGTTTGATTTACTTGAAGTCATATTTTGTTGTTTAAGCGTTCCCTATATTTTTTTGAGCAGTGTATATATACTGTATATATATATATATATATATATATATATATATATATATATAGCAAAACAACACATAGACCAGCTAACCTCCGAACTCTGGATGGTAAATACCTGTTTCCTCTGTGTTGCACAGATCAAGACTGGGAACAAGTCCAACAATGTAGAAATCAAGGCAGAGAAGTCCAGCAAGCGGAAACTTCAGGTGGTATAATAAAATCCAGTTTGAGACCGTGAAGAAGGCTGCAGTTGTTACCGCCGAAACGCGTAGTCTGTTCAGCATTATGTCTGCATCTTGTTACTGAACTCTGGATTTTTTAAAATCTGCAATAAAAATTCTTGGAGTTTATTATAACACCTGAAGTTTCCGCTTGCTGGACTTTTCAGCCTTGATTTCTATATATATATATATATATATATATATATATATATATAATTTCCCAAGTGCCAGGTTTCCTAATTTGTACAGTTCTCTTACAAATAATGCCGTCATTTTAAAAAAAAGAGAAGATGCAATCTCCCGCAATACACATTCCACGTTGTGAAAAAGAGAGGCACTATTTTTTTCGACACAATGCTGCGATTCTGCTCTGTAATGTATGCTGCAATTATACAGTTGATGGAACCTCATGTTGCCACAGTCGAAATTCTCTACATAAATTTCCTGCATGTTTAGTATAATGATAGTATAATGAGGATACAGGTCTCTGATGCTCATTTGCATGTGGTCCCTGTAAGGTAGCTGCAATCAAGGACTTTATTATGTAACTAACATAAAATAACACTGACTAGGTTCTAGTCAACCCGGCTGCCAGCATCAGCTTATTTTGCCAAAGTGTAAGATAATTTTGTGGGAAACGGCAAGGCTTTGCATAATAAAGTGAAATCAGCTTGGTGCTAATTCCTTAATCAGTGTAAAAGAACCGAGTGTGTACTGCATTATAATTCTTTCCCAAACAGGGTTTTAATGCTTCATCTCTAACTTTACAACAAGTCTAACATATTAATGATCCCTTCTTAAAAATTCATACAGTTAAACTTTTTTTTAAGAAAAAAAGGTATGTAAATGCATTTTTCATGTTGTCCACAAGATGTCAGCTCAATGGATTAAAGCTTTGAATAAGGCCCCCTTCCGACGTCTGGTAATTCCGGCACTGGAAAAAGCAGTGCAGGTGAGATCCGTGGTCCACGTCCATGTGCCATCCGTGTGTACGTATGTGACATCTGTGGGACATCCATGTATCCCTGTCCTGTCCGTGTCCCTGTGTGCTGTCAGTGTGACACATATGTAATGAAATGCAGCATAGAAATGAAAGAGTTTTATTTATTAAAGATGTACAAATGCAGAGATAGATAGTGATGAGGAACATAATAGATGATAGGTAGATAGATAGATAGATAGATAGATAGATAGATAGATAGATAGATAGATAGATGGATGGATGTCAGTGTGATTTCTAACCAGTGATTAGTGAGCTAATTTTTCTGTACTTGTATTTAATGCTTCAATAAATTTAAAAAATGATGTGGGATCCCCCTTCATTTTCCTACCCACCTGAGAGAAAGCTGACAGCTGGGGGCTGGTGTTAATATTGTAGGAGGGGCCAAAGCCATGAAGCTTCCCAGGCTATTAATAGTTCACAGCTGTATACTTAGCCGCTACTTGTTATTATAGGGAGAACCAACCCCCAAAAATGACATGGAGTTCCCCCTTTATTTACTAACCAAACAAGGCTAAACAGACAGCTGTGAACTGATATTAACAGCCTAGGAAGGGGACATGGATATTGGCCCCTCCAAGACTAAGAAAATAAGCCCTCAGCTGCCCCAGAAATAGTGCATCCATTAGATGCACCAAATCTGGTGCTTAGCTTCTGCTCTTCCCACTTGCCCTGGTGCTGTGGCAAGTGGGGTAATAGTTGCAGGGATGATGTCAGTTATTTTATGTCCACTGACATCAAGCCCAGAGGTTAGTAATGGAGAGGTGTCTATCTGACACCCCCATTACTAACACCATAGTCAAATTTAATAAAGACACGGACAGAGTAAAGTGCTTTAATTGAAATAAAGACACAGAATAAAGTCCTTTAATTGAAATAAACACTCCCCGACTCTCTTTTAACCCGGCTGTGTGTGACCGGTGGTGACATCATTAAAGTTACCACCAGTTACAGGCAGCATTCTACCGCTCAGCTCAGTGTGTTCTGGCTGACATGGTGAGTGGTCACTGATGTCACCGCTAACAAAACCATCCAGATCATCATGGGACCTGGGTATTAATAGGTCCCTCCTATTATAACCAGTAAAGGCTAAGCAAACAGCTGTGAGCTGATATATCCTGGGAACATTTATGGCTATTTGCCCCTTCCCAGAATATTAATATCAGCCCCCAGCTGTCAGGTGTCCCTCAGCTGGTTAGGAAAATGAAGGTGGACCCCACACCATTTTTTATTAGTTTATTTAATACATGATATACACACACAGCGGGTGCTGACTCAAACTCCCATCAGCGTCGCTTGGTCTCGCTAATTACAGAGAGGCCAGGTGACAATGATTAGTTTAGTTCAGCACCCAGCACCTGGGAACAGCGATAATTGTACTGCTTAGGCCTGTTTCACACTTCCGTTTTTTCAAATCCGTCAAAATCCGTTGTTTTCCGTAAAAAAACGGATCCGCCATTTTTTGCAGGATCCGTTTTTTTTGTCCCATAGACTTCCATTATGGTTACCTCGGATCCGTCAAAAAAACGGAAACGGATCCGTTTGGCGGACACAAAAACGGAAGTGTGAAACAGTCCTTATTCTCAGGCACTGATACGTGTCACACTGATGACACATAGATTTCATCGATGTGTCATTAGCGTTCATGTGTGCAGCATGCTTTTCATCCTGAACACATGGTCCATGTGAAAAAGTAGACATGTGCGCACCACCATTGAATATAATGGGTGTGTGTCTATATTTGCTGTGCTTAAAAAACGGACTGCACACTGACATAAAAAATGGACATGTGAAGGGCGCCTAAGGCATATTGCTTTTCAGCTCGTTGTAAAGTCAAGTTTTAGCTGAGTAATATCATTGACTGTTACCCTGATTGTTCTGTTGAGAAGTCACCATCTTCTGTCAATATTGTGCAGTTCTTGAAGCAGCGTTAAAATGCAGAGACCTAGAGATTAAAAATATGTAGAAATTTAATTATAGCTAGTCCTTTTTTTAATTTCATACACACATTAATTAACCTAGGCAGCAGTAGGGCCCAAGAGGTAAACTTTTTTTTCCATATATTGTTTCTTGCCCGTGGGTTCTGTCTTTGTCTGCTCCTAAGATAGACCCTTCTTAGTAGGGACAAATGGGGAGACAGGTTCCCAATACGGCACCCTTCATTTCATTGCTTAAAATTTTGTATTTTCTTCTCTGCCTTCTTGTTCCTACTGATTTTATGGCATAAGACTGAGAGGCTGTGAATAGATTATATTATTCCATTTCATTTCAAAATGACTAACTTTTGGATGGAGCATGACACTCAGGACCTCCTGATGTTCTGCTCAGTCTGATATCCTACCCCTTGCATGTCACCATTTGGCCCTCCTGCAGTACCACCTGCTCTGAGAGAACTTACAGTGGTGATGATCAAGGAGAAGAAATATCAAAGTAGACAGCACAAAATGAAGGCCTGATGGTGACCTGCACACTTTTGTTCTTCTTGCCTGCACAGTTTCCCATGCTTCCCTGCACTAACAGGCCCTTGTAATAGACACTTTGGTCACTATTAGATGCGTATAGTTACAAGAATGGCAGTTGCACCCAACACATGGTAGCTAGGGGGCCCAAAAAGGTACTTTTGGGCCTTATAAGAAGTCCAATATTATTAAAGACCTGGGTTAACTGGGGCCCTGTTAGAGATTTTGCACTGGGGCCCATGAGTTCCAAATTATGCTACTGTTCACTGAGCTTGAGAAGAAAGAACTCGATAGGCTATACTAGCCGCTATAGGATAAGTACTTATAGGTGGTCACTTGCCCATGGGAGGTTCATGTATTCTGATCATGGCTTTTGTCTTTGGTCTGCCTGTTATTGCAGCCGAACCCAATTCATTGACATATTTGTAGGGAAAAATCAGAACTTTTCCTCCAATCCTGAACAACCATCTTATGAATGTTATATTCTATACAGGTGGTAAACAGTATTGCATAATACTCCTATCATGAAAAGAATATTTCCCCAATCATTAGGAAAGTATCTCCATGGCTTTGCCGAGCTGCCACTATATATGAACTCTAGGTTGTTGATTCATGTCACCATTTTACGCTCACTCCATTAAACACCAAGAAATGTGTGCACCATCTCCCCGCTAATCCTATTAGCGGCCCTAGGGAAAGCAATGCTAACACACATGCCTACTGCTTACCCTTGCAGGTTGAGGTCATGTTATCTCAATCTGTTACAATTGCTTGAGACTCATAACTTGTGCAGCATTTTGGAGAAAAGGTAGCAAGATATTTAATTCTGCGTTTGTATGTACAGTAATTATAGATATGTGACGTTTGTCCTAAATATACAGAACTTGTCTAATTAATTTGACCAAAGACAACATACGATGCCAAGTTTTCCTTAACCTGTTCGGAAAACTGCTAGCATCGTAATGTCCTCTTCATCTTAATTAAAGCCTGAGGCACATAACAAACAAAACACCTCATTAACAGAATAAATGGAGAACTCACAGATTCCAAACTCTACATTAAGGCTCTTCGCAAAATGGCTTTAACATCTGACCTCTCAAAAATCGCTGCCTTATTGTGTTCTTCACATCAAATTCTGTTATTACATGGAAGAAAGAGAATGGAATTCCCGATCTAAAAGATGATGGTCAATTGCAGATTACTGTATATTCCTTCAATATTTTACTTTATGAACCAAGAATTTCATTCGAAGTAAAAGTAAAGGTCTACCTTTAACAATCATGAGATGTATTGGAGAAAATGGCAAACTTCTTTAGGTATTTTTGATACCTGTTGTTCTGTGTTAACTTTTTATTTCATTTTTGCAATGTATTACTATCTGAAAACCTCCAGAGGGTTAACTGATACTGACGGATCGTAAAGGGGGTTTCTGGATTTAAAATGTCATTATTCATAAGCTAACACAGGGTTGAAACAATGAATTCTGATGGTATTCAACTTTCCAAGTTCTAGTGGAGGTTCTTAATTCTCCCATGGTCTCCATTTACAGGCTGCTGCAATGATGACATGTCGTCAGGTCACTGGAGTGTGGAGTGGTGAGAATCATCTCAGTTTATTATGGATATTTAAAATTAGGAAAAATTATGACTTGTTACATTTATTATGTTAAAGGTGTTGACCCAGCTTTTACGTTGATGACCTATTCTTTGGATAGGTCATCAATATCTGATAGGTGTAGGCAGGTACTGACTGGGACTGAAATTCGGCCCTGGCATTTGAAATCACACAGGCCCATGTTGTCCCCGTGCCCATGAACCAGATGGGATGTTTTACTTATGTTACCCCTGATGGAGGAAAGCAAGATTTACTACAAGACCAAAATTTCTAATGACACCCATGGCCTGCTGGGGTAAGTATTGGAGTCAGCAACTTTGTGTTTCATCGCAACTCTTTAACAGTATGAGTGTCTTGAGAACACCAATTCTGTTAACAATGTAGCAGACAAGAAGGTCCAAGACCAGACAGGCCCTTCTGGCATTTGCCTGAATTGCCAGTCCGGCCCTGGGTTCGGGTAAAACAGCCGGCACACCCACCCACCGATCAGCTGTTCCCAGTGCTGGTGAGCCTGGGAGTAATCAGTTGCAGAGCTTCACAGCACAGCTCTGTCAATAGTATATTGTCCATGGCTGGAACTGCACATCTGCTCCCTATTGACTTGAGTAGGGAAGGTTGTACAGTACCTGGCCACTACAATATTGACAGAACTGTGCTGTTTAAGCTCCGCAACTGTGAAATTGAGGCTGCTGTTGGCGTGAGAAAGGATTGTGCAGCATACTATTGGTTCTATAAAAACTGCCTCCCAAGCTGATCCTTGATAATTAGAGAGCACCTAACTTTTGAGGCCAGCCTTATAATTTCAGAAAGACTGTTTCAAGGTGTGGGGTCACCTAAAGGATGAACCTGACTAATTTTTACAGGTATATAAGTGAACCACATAGAATTTTTTGGATGCAGCTGTTCACTTTTTAGTCTCTTCAAAAAAACATGAATGTACCTTCATTCTAAAAAATGCTCTATTTTTAGAAAGGGCAGATGGGCACATCATATCAGACTTCTGCCAACTCTTCTGGATGGTCATTTGGGGATTGGGAGATCATCTGATCACCCTTTTGCCTGTTCTATCCTTTGTCAACCCAGTATTTCCTCTGCAGTAGCCATTGTAGGTGAAATATAGTATTTCATGTCATCTGACTGGCTAGTAATGTAATTTCCCATAAGAGCATTGTATGGCTGTAGAAGGGAGGACCAGGCTGCCAGGGCTGCTGAAGCGTTGGGTCCGGAACTGCTGGGGCCGAACCTCCTGTTCCTGGGGTAAACAAGATTGCAGCCAGACCGAGCCAGTAACCAGGGTGAAGGGGATGTGTCCAGTCAGTCTGAGGTAAAATGGGTTGCGCAGCAACTGAAGTGCTCTTCCTGCCAGAACACCGATGAGGGGCAGACCGCAGCCGCTGTGAGGGGAGTGACAGGCCGTGGCGTGCAGATGAAGGGCTGCATTGTGAGGGATTCACCTATACTGATGGGTGCACACGGGAGCGTGCTACCGACGAAGCATCGCAGTGCGGGCATCCAGGTGTCGGCTGACATCGAGAGGGGCACACCCCGAGCAGAGAATTGCAGAGCAGCCTTTCAGGTGACATCAGCTGCTCAAATAGGCAAGCGCCGAGAGGAATCCTGTGGAGAGCTCTATTCTTTTGCTCTGCAGATATATGGACTAGGGGCTCAGCGGGCAAAAACGGAGACTGCCCGCCGGCACCAGAAATAGGACTGTGTGCTGGGCAAGGATGCCTGCAGACACCACACTGACCGCCGCCAGCATCCTGCTACCAACGAAACCCTCAACGAGTGACAGGCTACGGAGCCACGATAAGTGCAACTGTTAACCAGAGACAGTTTAGTTAAACAACCGTTTATTCAGTTTAATTCTGTACCCTTTTACCCTGCTATCTCCATGTGAGGAGTTCCCTACTGTTGATTAATTAAATATAGTTAACCCCTGCTCTGCAGCATTTTTGTTACTGCATCCCATCACCTGCATATTACATGGTTTATAAGCCTCCTCACACTGGCATGCCAGGCAAATCACTCCCTACAATGACAAACATTACCCCCTAGATCCCATGTAAATCAAAAAATGTTGTAGTCTACCTAAATCTGAGCTACTTGGACAGATGGGCTGTTAGTTCTGGTTCATAGAAGGAATCCCAAAACAGGGATCGATCCTTAGAGGTCACAAGGTAAGAGGGCACATGAACACGGATTGTTTTCATGAGATGTCTCCTTCTAATGTTGCTATGAAACTTGTTTTAATAGAAATATTAATGCATAATACTTGATTATATAAAATATACTGAATGCATCTAGGAACATTCTTGTAAGCCATCGTAATAATTCGGCAAGGATATGCTGTCAAAGAATTTAAGCTTTTAAGCGTCTGGTGCTCCCAATGAAGGTATCTTGTTCGTCCTTTCTAATTCATTAGTGAATAAATCTACGATAAGCAAAGTAAATTAGATTCAGTGACATTTTGCTAATTAAGTCATCGTCCTTTGCCTGGCTTGGCTGCATTTTTAATTACTAGCTAATCTCATCAATATGGTGTCCGACTGGCAGACTGCAGACCTGTGTGTTAGGACCATAGTGATTCACAAATACAGGTTCTCGACTCGGCTTGACCCGTCTCTGTGTGTCCAAGGAAAATAATTTAAGCATGGAGAAATTCTTGGCTGTCAAGTTACCGTAAGCTCTACCTGAAATGATAAAATGTCATAGAAACTATAAAATATCCAATTATATAGTGTACAGGAAAACAATGGTAATTGTACTTATCACAGAATAACAGCATAATACCAATTGTTACATAATGGACAAATATACATTAAAACGCTGGCAAAGTGTTTAGCCAGATTTAAAGCAGATGTCCAGACTCCTCCTTTATTGGGCTTATTGGCCTCTAGATACTACATGTATTTCCTGTTAATGTTTTGCCTCACTCACGGTTCGGTTGACTGTAGCTACTGAAAGTTCTGTCCTTATCGACAGTTATGGAAATACTTTCCAGAGAACTTGTGATGAGCTTGTAAAGGCAAAAGCCAATCTGAATAGGTAGAGCTAAAGTGGAAAGTATGGGGGAAGAGCAGAGTCTGGGGGGCGATCATCAACACCGGCATTTCTCTTGCAGGTCTTAATGAGGGGGCATTTTGGATCAGAAGCACCTGACTCATTATAGGCTTACTCCTAATCTTATATGTCACAAATCTTATACTAAGATTTGTGACATAGTGAGTGTCGACACTCGTCATAAATTTGAATAGTAAGGGTCACTACACCCCTTACCTCCCCGGTTTTTCCTGAGCTTCACCCACTTTTTTTTGCACAATCTCGCATTTGCACAAAAAATGTCACTTTTCAAAACTTTTTTGCAAGAAAAAAGCTTTGTTGAATCTCCCTTTTTTGTTTTTATAAGCCTAAAGCAGTGACCGGTGAAGTAAGCTGTCATACATATAAGTTAAAAGCTGCAAGCTTGCAGTTCCATTCATTCCTCCACGCAATGTACGGAAATGCGCCACTTCCAGTTAATGAGCTGTTTTTTTAGGTGTTATGTCCCACTCCCTACCAATCTGATATTGATCCCCTATCATAAAGATACAGTATTGAGCAAAAGATTTAGGCAGGTGTGGGAAAGGCTGCCAAGTAAGAATTCTTAAAAAAAACACAAAGCGAACAAAAGAGAAATGTAAATCAAACCAATATTTAGTGTGACCTCCCTTTGCCTTCAAAACAGCATGAAAGCATTAATTCTAGATGCACTCACAGATAGTAAAGAATTTGGGAGGGAAATTGTTCTTCACATGTTAGAGAACTAACCCAGATCTTCTGTGGATGTAGTCCAATAAATAGCTAACATAAGTAAGAGAAATCTTCAGCGGAAGGCCGGGATCACACTTGCAAGAAACACAGACAAGTCTCGCATGTTAATACCCGACACTGCCGCCGGCACTCGGAAGCGGAGCCTGCGGCTGCATGTATTGCTATGTGGACGCACACTCCAATCCGAGTGCCGGGTATTAGCATGCGAGAGTCGGCCGTGTTTCTCGCATGTGTGATCCCAGCCTAAAGAAGAGACTGTCCTGGAAGTGATGATAGGACCCCACAGAGCCTTGATCTCAAAATCATCAAGGCTGTCTAAGGTTACATGAAGAGACAAAAAGATTCGCACAATCCTATCTTCATAGAAGATCTGTGATTAGTTTTCTCAGATGTTTGGAACATCCTCCCTGCGAGTTACTTCAAAAACTGTGTATAAGTGTACCTAGAAGAATGTATTGATGCTGTTTGAAAGCAATTGGTGGTCACACCAAATACTAATTTGAAATATATGTAATACCACGGCCGCCCCGGGGGGGTAGCCTTCTTGGTCGCTCCAGTACTCACTGTGCTGGAGGCTGTTCCATCCCTGGTATGCTGCTCTCTACTGAGGTTCAAGTGACTGCAGACAGAGGCTGGAAACAACTTAAACAGTTCAACTTTATTCTCTTCAGGGCACAGCACATCCACATCAGCTTCAGGACTTTACACAGTACCAGTAATACATCTTCATCTACAGCAGCACACTACTTCTTCTATTCTGTTACAAAAGTTTGGACCACACAAACAAGCGCGCATGCCACACTGAACGCGCTGAACATGGCACTACAACCCTTCCTCCTGCGACCGACTTCAGCCCACGAAGGTACCTGTCTACTCCGTTAAAGTTCACCCCTTTACGGCACTGTTGCTCCTGCACTTGTATTAGGCTTGTGACTCACTAGACTCTTAACACAGCTCCCGCACTCCAGATGTCACTTCCACAGGGGGCTCATCCACTGACCTCCCTGGCTTGACCAATTCCAGACATGGGCTGGTTTCAACAGACTGGCTTTGCTGTCACGTCAGCTCTTTGTTTCTAGCTGACTTGACTTCTGAGACTCTTCCGTTAGCCTCTCTAGCCATTTAGCTCCAAGTCTCTAGGTAAAGGGCCTCCAGTGACACTACTCACTGGCTGCTTCTGTAGGCACTCTCTTCACACTTCTGCTCAGGATGGCTACCCCCGGCGGCACTAAATCAAGCCAGAAATCTATCTCTCCTTTTGCTCCAGGCTCGCCACTCCTCTCATGTCCCTCTAGTTAACCCTTCTAAAGGCTCCCATCTCATTGTACCCAGTGCCCCCATCTAGTGTCCCTTTACTAATACTACACTTATCTCTACCTACTGTATCCATCTAACTACTGTGATGTAATGTGGCTGCAAACACACATACACATGACATACATACAGCACACAGACATGTCAGGAATACAGATAATATACAATAACATCAATATTTACAGGGCTAGGCCCTGACCTCCTTACATATAAAGTATTTATTTTTTGTTCATTCATTTTGCACTTTATTAATTGATAAAAAATAAGTCATTAACACTTCTATTTATGTATGGAATTCTTACTTTGCAGAACTTTTTACACAACTGACTAAAATTTTTGCACAGTACTCTAGGTAACAATCGTAAAAAATATGGATACCATCCTGAACAATTTTTTTTTTAACTTGACCCCGGGCAATTGTAATTTTTTTCATTTTTGTTTTTTCCCCTTCTTCCAAGAGCCATAACTTTTTTTCATTTTTTCATCAATATTGTCGTACAAGCGCTTAATTTTTGCTGGAAGAGTTGTATTTTTAAATGACATCATTAATTTTATCATGTGATGCACTAGAAAAGGGAAAAAAAAATCTAAGTGCGGTGAAATTGAAAAAAAAAAAAAAAAAAAAACTATTTCACATTTCTTTTTGGAGATCGGGTTTATTTATCATGTTCATTATACGGTAAGACTGACCTGGCAGTATGATTCTCCAGATACCAAACATGTATAGTTTATTTATTTTTTATTTATGTGGTGGAAAAAAATTAAGAAATTCTTAAATTTTTTTTCTTTGTTCTGTATTGAAGCTGTGAACGTCTGATTGCTTGTGTGATACATAGCAAGACACCAGCTAAACACACAGGAGGATCATCATGGCAAGCACAAAGGTCTTCAGCAGAACTCCAGCTGTCATGGCAACCAATCGGCAGCCCACGATCATATAAGAGGGTGAACAAGGAGTCATGTCCCCCACAAGAAGACATTGTGGCAGTGTATGCTAAAAAGTTATGATGTGTTGTGTTTCGGGTTATTAATAAAAAATATTTATCCCTATGGACATGGTTGTGTCAGATTCCTGCAGGGGTAACTGCAAGGTCGGCCCCTGGAGGGAAGTAGGGTCCTAGGGGGAACCACTGGGAGAGTGTTTAGGGATATAGGAAGTAACTAGTCAGTGTTGGGGAGGAAATGAAAGGGAGAGGACAGGGAGATGAGTGGTGAAACTACAAGGCTCAGCATGAAGAGGGACTTGATATAGTGGGGGCAGGACATCACAGGCAAGTGGGGACCTCTGCAAGAGAAAGGCTTACAAGTCCGGGCATCTTACTGTCTAGCAAGGAGGGGACGTTGGTGTGGCAGTGTATCTTTTGAGAATTCCTGGTACAAAGGAGAACTTCACTGAGCAAGTTATCTTGAGTAAACAGCATTAACTTCTTATGGGTAAACATAAGATAAGAATTCAGAAGCACACAGCCGTGCTGCTGGTGTAATACAGTCAAAAGCAAAAGTAAAACTAAACAACAACAAGAGAGCTTCCCTTATTATTATTATTTATTATTATTATTTATTTATATAGCACCATTGATTCCATGGTGCTGTACATGAGAAGGGGTTACATACAAATTACAGATATCACTTACAGTAAACAAACTAACAATGACAGACTGATACAGAGGGGAGAGAGGACCCTGCCCTTTCGGGCTTACATGCTACAGGATGGTGTGGAAGGAGACAGTAGATTGGTGGGTTGCAGCAATTCCGGTGTTGGTTGAGGTGATATCACCGCTAGCGGTGAGAGAGAAGGAGTTAGGCTTTCTTGAATAGGTGGGTTTTCAGGTTCCGTCTGAAGGATCCAAATGTGGTTGATAGTCGGACTTGTTGGGGTAAAGAATTCCAGAGAATAGGGGCTATTCGGGAGAAGTCTTGGAGGCGGTTGGGTGAGGAGCGAATAAGTGTGGAGGAGAGGAGGAGGTCTTGGGAGGACCGGAGATTACGTGAGGGAAGGTATCAGGAGATTAGTTCAGAGACATATGGGGAGATAGGTTATAGATGGCCTTGTAGGTCAGTATTAGTAATTTGAACTGGATACGCTGAGGGAATGGGAGCCAGTGAAGAGATTTGCAGAGGGGAGAAGTGGAGGAGTAGCGAGGAGAGAGATGAATTAGTCGGGCGGCAGAGTTAAGGATGAACTGGAGAGGTGCGAGGGTGTTAGCAGGGAGACCACAGAAAAGGAAGTTGCAGTAGTCGTGGTGGGAGATGATGAAGGTATGCACAAGCATTTTAGTAGATTGAGGGTTGACGAAAGGACAGATTCTGGAAATATTTTTGAGCTGGAGGTGACAAGAGGTAGAAAAAGCTTGGATGTGCGGTTTGAAGGACAGGGCAGAGTCAAAGGTTACTCAGAGGCAGCGGACTTTACACACACAATACAGCAAACATTTAACGTCACACTATCGCCATCAGCTGTCAGGCTATTGTAAAGTCCTTTACATAAACAATAAGTCCATTTCTGTTGCATATGCCAACACCCTTTCTCAACAGTAAAGACTTATTCAGTCAAACCCAACTTTTTTATTAGTCTCTGGTGTTTATCAGCATTCAACGCCTTTGTGAAGATGTCTGCTGTCATTTCTTCAGTAGGATAATCCTTCAAGAAATTATACTTCAAATTTCCCAAGTCTTTGATTTCGAAATGTCGCTTCAGGATTTTTAAAATGTTTTCTTTATCCCTTTCTTGTTCAGAACAAATCAAAATGTCATCTACATATATAAGTACATAAATCCATCTGTTCATCAGCCTTTTTGTGTACAAGCATGGATCAGCTTTGCTTCTTTGAAAATGTTCATTTGTAAGCACTCCCGTGATTTTGTCATTCCATGCTTTAGCTGTTTGCTTTAAACCATATATGGTTTTCTGTAGTTTGCAAACTTTGTTTGGGTTTCTTTCATCTTTGAATCCTGGAGGTTGTTCCATGTAAATGTCTTCTGTTAAATCTCCATTCAAAAATGCTGTCTTTACATCCAGATGTATCAGTTCCATCTATTTCATTGCTGCAACTGTAAGTAAAGTTCTTATTGTAGTATGTTTGACAACTGGAGCAAATGTCTCATCATAGTCTTCTCCATATTTTTGAGAATACCCTTTAGCTACGAGTCTTGCTCGGTATCTTTCAGGTGTGCCATCTGTTTGGTATTTTACTTTAAAAATCCATTTACATCCTATGGCTTTTCCTCCTTCTGGTAAATCTGTCAGTGTCCATGTATTTGAGTCATGTATGGATTTCATTTCTGTTTCTGTTGCTTCTATTCATTTATTAGCTTCTTCTTTAGGGAGTTTAGATATGTCTTCCCAAGAGGTAGGTTCATAAATTTTACTTGTGCTTGTCTTGTATGAGAGACGTTTTGGTGGTTTACCTTTGTTTTCTCTCATTGAACGTCTTGGCTCTGTCTGTATGTAGTTGTATTTCTTCATTTTCAGTATTCTCTTCTTTAACAATTTCAACTACTTTCTCATCAAATACTTCAGCTATGTCACTGCTGTTTTTCTCATTTTTTGTGGCAATTGAAATCATAGTGTCTTCATTTAGATCCTCAATGAATGTCACATTGTTACTCACCGTGACTCTGTCTGTTTTGCGATCTAGGATTCTGTATCCCTTACAATTTTCACTGTATCCAACAAATATTCCCTCCATGGATCTGTTTTGAAGTTTGGAACGTTTTTCTGTTGGAATGAATGTAAAAACTTTACATTCAAAAACTTTTAAATGATTGACACTTGTTTCATACCTTGCCACAGTTCATATGGAGTTTTCTTCAGTCTTCTGGAAAAAAGTCTGTTCTGTAGATATGTAGCTGTCATTGCTACCTCACCCCAAGTTTGGAATCTGTCAGCATAAATCTCATCATTTCTGTCAGAGTTCTGTTTTTCCTTTCTGCTACTCCATTTTGTTCAGGTGTGTATGGAACAGTTTTCTGATGTTCTATACCATTCTGTCTTAAGTAGTTTTCTATTTTGTGACCTGTAAATTCACCTCCATTATCACTTCTGATGACAATTGGCTTCCTTTGAAATGTGTTACTCGACCTTGTTACATAGTCAACAAGTTTATCAAAAACTTCACTTTTGTTCTTAATTAAGTATGTGACTGTGTATCTTGAGTAGTCATCTATGAAAGACACCATGTATCTATTTCCTCCTGATGTAGTCACTTGCATGGGTCCACACACGTCAGTATGCACCAAATCAAGTGGTCTTTTGCTTTTCATCTCACTTTCTTTTGGAATAGATATTCTTGTGACTTTAGATTTTATACAACATTCACATCTTACGGTAATTGAGCAATCTGATATCTTTAGATCTTTTGTCAATTCTTTTCTTTGTAGTTCCCTTATACTGTCAGGGTGTCTGTGTCCTAGATGTCTTGGCCACACGTGAATACAGTTCTTGTGATCATGTGTACATACCTTCATCTGTTCCTTTGGTGTGTCAATATGATATAATTGTTCATCTGCCTTGACATTGGTTATCACCTTGTTTCCTGCTAGAATTGCACACTCATTGTCTTTGAATTTTACAGTGAGTCCTTTGGCTGTTAAACGCTTCACAGATAATAATCTGCCTTCCAATTTTGGAACATACAACACGTTCTGTACAAGTATTTTTGAATCTTGTCCGAACTTGTTTGAACAGTTTAGCATACCTTGTCCTGTACTTTCTGTGGTTATTTTGCTCCCATCTGCAAGATAAATGGCTTCTTTCTTATCTAAATCAAGATCAGTGAAGAAATTCTTGTCACTTGACATATGACTCGTTGCTCCTGAATCAATAAACCAACCAAGTGATGATTTCTTGTCTGTGTAAGAGAATGGTCAGCCATAATATACTGAGCGGCCATGTTGTCTCTAGCAGCCATTTTGTTGAAAGTTAGAGAAGATTCAACTTTTACAAAAGAGCTAATAAAATGTACTAAATGGAGGATGGAAAATGAGATCACGTCTCTTACCAACTTCAGCAGATGTGCATAGAGGAAGATTGGATCAATCAATAGGGCCACAGGTCACCAAATATATGGTCAATATGCTTATACGTGGTAGTGTGGTAGCGAAAAGTAAAGTAATTAGAATGTCAAATGCATGAATTTATGGATCAAGTCTGAAAGCAGTGATAAGATTTTAGGACAGTAGCCATAGATACCAATGACTTATGTGTTTTAGTGTTGCTTGGAGAAACGTTAATTAATATCTTCGTATTATGGCATTATATTCTCTTTTCTAAACCACGCTTCTGTAGATTACCATGAAAACGCCTTAGAATTATAATGTTAACGCCCTCTGCGGCAAAATGCAGCTTTCTTTGTTCTGATAATGTATAAGAAGCCCCTGTTACTGTCGATCGGGGCTATTCCATTGCCATCATGCCGTCGTGCCACACCATGATCTAGCACTAGGCCTTATCACCACCAGACTTCCTAGCGAATCTCTACCCGTCTGCATCTCTGTTTTTGCCAGCATATTCCGACTCCTCTGTTTTTCTGTATCTGTTTTGCCGTGTATCTCCGAATAAACTTCAACCTCAGCTTCGAGAAGAATTGTCTGCAATTTTGTCCGGCTCTTCCAACTCTCCCGATAAGAACATTTTCTTACAGTCTGTTACTTTAAATGTGCCATTGCAATTATTCTCACATGAATCGGAAATTGTGTTTTTCACTTTCTGTGTATGCTCTTTATGTTGTAATTTTTGTTGTTCTGCTTTCCATATGGTACAGTCTTTCTTTAAATGATCTTTTTTCTTACATCTGAAACATTCTCTTGTCTCTTTATTATAGGGTTTTTTAAATTCTGTAGTTTTAAGAGCATTTCTACTGTCCTTTTCAGTAGAAGAATAATTTGTCTGTTCTTTTCTTCTCTGATTTTCATCTATTAGTCTGGTTTTCACAAAATCTAATGTGATGTCTTTTTCTGGTCTTGTCTCTAGGGCATTTATCAAAGCTGTATACGAATCTGGTAAACTGTACAATAATATTGCTGCTACATGACTTTCTTTAATGTCTTCACCAATAGACCTTAGCTGTGATATTACTTCCATCATTGAGAATATGTGCTTCTGCATATCGTCATTTGCACTCAATTCCATACTGTAAAGCTTTCTTAATAGAAATAACTTTTGATTTAAACTGGGTCTTTCATGTAATTTTCTTAATGCGTCCCACATTCCTTTCGCTGTTTCTTCATTCCTTATGTGTATTAATTGAGCATCATACACTAATAAGCTAATGGTGGCTCTAGCTTCTCTATTCTTTCTATCCCATGTCTGATTATCTTCATCAGGTCTATCTGTAGTAATTACTTCCCATAAATTATCTTTAGATAACAACATCTCTACTTTGAATTTCCATAACTGATCATTTTCACAGTTCAGCTTAGCTACTGTGAGTTTCAGCTCAGTGCTGCACATAATTTTTATATAATCTTACTTGTTTTATGAAGATATTCTTCTTTCTTCTTGCGAAGTCCTGTATATCCTGTGTATGGTGATTCTCTGTAATGATCTCCAGTGTGCGGTCCTCCAGTTACTGGTACATAAATTCCTTTGTCCCTCTGTATCTGGATTTTTTTCTTTTCAGCCTCCATTCACTGGGTTTTATCTCTTTTTGTTAACAGAGATTATCTGCTTCTCCGGTGTCTGAGGTTATCTCCTGGGTGTCTCTGTTCTGGGTGTCTGGGCCCATAACCTGTAGCAGAGTGTATCTTTTGAGAATCCACCTGTACACAGGAGAACTTCACTGAGCAAGTTATCTTGAGTAAACAGCATTTACTTCTTATGGGTAAACATGAGATAAGAATTCAGAAGCACACAGCCGTGCTGCTGGTGTAATACAGTCAAAAGCGAAAGTATAACTAAACAACAAGAGAGCGTCCCTCCCCACAGTACAGCAAATATTTAACTTCACACTATCGCCAGCTGCTGTCAAGCTAGTGTAAATTCCTCCTTTACATAAACAATAAGTCCATTTCTGTTCCATATGCCAACACTTGGGACAAGGTAACACCCAGCTGTGGGTACTGAAACAGGGAGCAACTACTCTACGAGCTGTCCCTGGAACTGATATGAGCAAGGACACAGGGCATCAGGGTCATAGCAACACAACAGGACCCATATGACCTTACCCCTAGGAAGATGCAGGCAATTCCAACCTCTCCTTGTTCCTTTGCTGTACCTGGTGCTGGGAACCAAATGCTAACTATAACTCTGGGAAAGGAGCCAGTGTATTGTGTGAAGGGCACTGAAGAAAGCATAACCTGTTATTGCCTGTTCACCAGTTTGACCATGCATAAAAAGGACAAGGTTTGCAAGAACTGGTCTGACCTCATGATTGAATGAGTTAAAGTGTAACAGAATGGACAATGGAGGTAGCAGATGCAGGAGTAATGTCACACATGGACACCCACTGCACTCAATTTCCTATAACTGGCCCAGGCGTGAAAAGGGCATCCCACTCACAGGAATCCTGCCGAGGGCCAGAGTACAATCATGTCACGTGTTAAATGCTGCCTTCAGAGATTTACTGTGTGATTTAACAGGTTAACAGCAAATGATGCAAGGAAAGTTGCAAGGTAAGATCCAGGCTCCACATTCGAGCCGCATCAAAGGCAGGGACACGACATACAATGAAGGAAATAATTATTTGATTCCTTGCTGATTTTGTAAGTTTGCCCACTGACAAAGATATGAACAGTCTACAATTTTAAGGGTAGGTTGAAAGATAACATTGAAAGATAGAAAATCACATTGTATAAATTATATAAATTTATTTGCATTTTGCAGTGAGAAATAAGTATTTGATCCCTCTGACAAACAAGATTTAATACTTGTGTTACGGATCTGCAACTCAGGACTAGGACAGAAGGGGGAGAAGCTGACCCTGCACTAGGACTAGGCTGAAGCCCTGCAAAGGAGTGGGCGACCTATTCCTTGTGAAAAGACCCACAGACGTTTCCTAGGCTAAACTAGGCTAAACTCAAACGAAGACCTAAAGGTAGGGGGAAGGGTATCCCTGAAACGAACTAGGGACTGGTAACAAAAAACAGGTAACCTCCTAGTAGGAAAATAGAGGAAGATGCAGAAACTAAAGGAAAACCAAAAAACAAAGTAGACGGAATTATAGATCCCAGAACTGCAGGAAATCAAACACAGAACGCCGTCAAAGCAACTAGCCAGAACTCTAGCTGAATAACACTGTTATCCATCAAGGACTGGGAGGCAGGTGCTGGGTAATAAAGGGTGATACAATCACGTGACCTCAGACAAACCCAGCACCAGGGGAAAAAGACCAGCAGCCAGAAAACCACAACACGATGGCGGATGGTCAAAAACAAAATAGATTCTAACAACTTGATGGCAAAATCCTTCTTGGCAAGCACAGCAGTCAGACATTTTTTGTAGTTGATGATGAGGTTTGCGCACATGTCAGGAGGAATATTGGTCCACTCCTCTTTGCAGATCATTTCTAAATCATTAAGATTTTGAGGCTGTCACTTGGCAACTCAGAGCTTCAGCTCCCTCCATAAGTTTTCTATGGGATTAAGGTCTGGAGACTGGCTAGGTCACTCCATAACCTTAATATACTTCTTTATGAGCCACTCATTTGTTGCCTTGGCTATATGTTTTGGGTTATTGTCTTGCTGGAAGACCCAGCCACGACCCACTTTTAATGTTCTGGTGGAGGGAAGGAGGTTGTCACTCAGGATTTTAAGGTACATGGCTTCATCCATTCTCACATTGATGTGGTGAAGTAGCCCTGTGCCCTTAACAGAGAAATACACCCAAAACATAATATTTCCACCTCCATGCTTGACAGTGGGGGCGGTGTTCTTTGGGTCATTGGCAGCATTTCTCTTCCTCCAAACACGGCGAGTTGAGCTAATGCCAAATACCTCAATTTTTGTCTCATCTGACCACAGCACCTTCTCCCAATCTCACAGAATCATCCAGGTGTTCATTGGCAAACTTCAGACGGGCCTGCACATGTGCCTTCTTGAAAAGGGGGACCTTGCGGGTAGTGCAGGATTTTAAACCTTAACGGCGTAATATGTTACCAATGGTTTTCTTGGTGAAAGTGGTTCCAGATGCCTTGAGAGCATTAACAAGTTCCCCCTGTGTAGTTTTAGGCTGATCTCTCACCTTCCTCATGATCAAGCATACCCCACGAAGTGAGATTTTGCATGGTGCCCCATATCGATGTCGATTGACAGTCATTTTATATCTCTTCCATTTTCTTACTATTGCACCAAAAGTTGTCTTCTTCTCACGCAGCATCTTATTTATGGTTTTGTAGCCCATTCCAGCTTTGTGCAGGTCTATGATCTTGACCCTGACATTCTTATAAAGCTCTTTGGTCTAGCCCATGTTGTAAGGCTAGAGTCTGACTGATTAATTGAGTCTGTGGTCAGGAGTCCTTTATAAAGGTGACTATGTAAGACAGCTGTCTTTAATGCAGGTAACAAGTTGATTAGGAGCATCTAACTCTTAATGGTTGGTAGGGGATCAAACACTTATTTCTCGCTGCAAATAAATTTATATAATTTATGCAATGTGATTTTCTGAATTCTATGTTTGATATTCTATCTCTCAATGTTAAAATTAACCTACCCTTAAAATTAGGGCTCATACCCATATGTGAGAAAAAAACAGTTCCGTTTACATTTATAAGTAGCTTTGTCGCCTTAAAAGGAGGGGGGCCCAGACATATTTCTTGCACAGGGGCCCCAAGCTGTCAGTGTCCGCCCCTGCTTTACAGGTAACATTTATATACAGTTTTTAAGTAGATTTTGCATCTCGGCATGAATTTTTCACTATTATATTTTACGACTGCAGCCGCCAATGTGCCCTTCAGAACGGAAACAGTTGTAGATAAGTAGAATACTGTGCAGCTATTGATTTCCAATTTTAAGATATTTTTAATCTTGCCCTTTATAAGACAGAACAGTGCAATATACCTGCAAAGATTTCACTAAATGTTCTTTTCAAGCTGGTTCCCAAAGTCCAGTTTTCTATGGCAACCTCTCTCATAAATAAATCCCGACGGGGGTAATACTTAGAGGCGCTACTAGTATATGAGAGAAATGTTCCGAGCCACCTCCACTGTACAAAACAAGATTTCATTATACACCTGTTCATTTCTGAAATGTATAGTGCCAACAGAACGTTACACTGGGGCCGGAAACAAGATATTACAAACATGTAAATAACAGATGAAGCTCATAAATTCAATGTATCGCGTGAATTACACAGTATTATGTTACATGGGAGATCTATTTTGTTTATTTACAGTGTATATAAGGCATTTCTTCCTGCAAATGATCACATAATTGATGCACTTGAGGAAAGTAAAAAAAATTGCATGCTTCATATTAGATGTCCATAAACTATGCAAGAAGCTGACTGCAGCCAACGAGCGGCTGGTGATCGGCTGCAGCCTTTAAATCTGCTCTGATTGATGAGCAGCAGCCAAATAGAGGATGCTCATGTCACCACCAGGAACAGTGCTGCTGCGGGTAGTGAGTATACATTCGCTAACAGTGATGAGTAGTGAAGAGAGAGTATACTCGTTACTCTGTCACCGCAGCTGCATGATTTGCGGCTGCTAGCCAACCTGAATAGTTGTGGGGAGTGCCTGTTTGTTAGGAAATCCCCCATGTATTCAGGCTGTCTAGCAGCCGCAAATCACGCAGCGACTGCGACAGAAACTAAATCTCTGAGCACGCAAAAATACTCGGAGATCACCCAAGGATGCTCGGGAAATCTCGAGTAACGAGTATACTCGCTCATCACTAGTGACGAGTGAACGTGTTCGGATAACGTCATATCCGATCATGCTCAGGTGTTATCCGAACATCTGGGCGTGCTCATATATTATGTTCGAGTTCCCGCAGCTGCATGTCCACAGCCTCAACGCATGCAGGGATTGTCTGTCTGCTAGGGAATTCCCACATGTGTTGAGGCTGTCTAACTGTCGCGAGACATGCAGCCACGGAGACTCGGACATAATAGACCAGCACGTCCAGATACTCGAATAAACCCCAGAATGCTCAGATACGACATTATCCAAGCAAGTTTGCTGATCACTATTAATTATGTTTTGTATAGGTCCCTACATTGATTAAACTGGGGTTGCCTTGTATTGGAAAACCCCTTTAAAGGGAATGTGCCATCCCAAAAAAAATTTTTCAGCAATTGAAAAAATGTAAAGAATTAATGTTTACATTTTCTTAAACAATATTATCATTTGTTTTTAATTTTGTAAAATATGAAAAATAATTTAAAAAAGTTTGGCATTTCCACTTGTTAACACTAGGGGGAGCAGATACTGAAATTTGGCACAAAAACCTAGTGTACAACTAGCTCACATTACTGTCCTGCAGTAATTATGGGCGTACAGTGTCCATGATGTTTGATTTTGATATATGATCATGCCCTAAAATGGACACTGTATGGGCAGAATCTGCTGACATGGGTGTGGTGTCACTCCTCTCCTCCCCTACTGGGTGCTTGCTAAGGGAAAAGAGAGGATGACATTTAGGAACACAGTGAGCAGCCATTTTGATGGGGCCTGCAAAGTTATACTGACTGTCTTTTCATGTAAAGTCTGGATCAGAACAGGTCACCAATCAGCAGAAATGTTCCCTGGATTTCTGTGGAGCAGACAAGAAGACGGTCCATCCATGTGTATATAACACAGTGCTCTATGTACAATCCCTGGCACCGAACAGGGCGCCCCCCACAGACCAGCACACTGCTCTCCTGAAATACTCTGTGCTGCTGTCACCCTGCTCCTTCCCCCATACATCTCCCTCTGTGACCCCCCCACAGACCAGCACACTGCTCTCCTGAAATACTCTGTGCTGCTGTCACCCTGCACCTTCATCCATATATCAGGCCCCTGTCGCCTCGCTTTCACACATCGCCAGGACAGGATCTGAGGAGAGGAATGGGGTCTTCGGTCACCAAGGATGGCAGGCAGCAAGGATTCTGGGAGCAGGGTGACAGCAGCACAGAGTATTTCAGGAGAGCAGTGTGCTGGTCTATGGGGGGCACAGAGAGAGATATATGGTGGAGGGAGCAGGGTGACAGCAGCACAGAGTATTTCAGTAGAGCAGTGTGCTGGTCTATGGGGGGCACAGAGGGAGATATATGGTAGAGGGAGCAGAGTGACAGCAGCACACGGTATTTCAGGAAAGCAGTGTGCTGGTCTATGGGGGGCACAGAGGGAGATGTATGGGGGAGGAGCAGGGTGACAGCAGCACAGAGTATTTCAGGAGAGCAGTGCGCTGGTCTATTGGGGGCACAGAGGGAGATATATGGGGGAGGAGCAGGGAGACAGCAGCACAGAAATCCAGGAAACATTTCTGCTGATTGATGGCCTGTTCTGATCCAGACTTTGCATGCAAAGACCCCATTCCCCTCCTCAGATTCTGTCCTGGCGATGTGTGAAAGCGAGGCGACAGGCGCAGTCCGGGGTGACGCTGGGAAGCAGGCTGGGGGGGAATGGAGCCATACAGTAACGATAAAAATGAGACCCCTCTCTTCAGCTGCTTCACCAGCCCTCCCCTGACTGCACCTATTACCCCTGACCCGTGTGCAGGTGCTCAGCCAGAACCACCCTAGAATGGGTCCCCTTTTAGCAGATCACAAATAATACCGGCATATACTTCACACACAATGCCGCCATATAGATCATACACAATACCACCATGTAGATCACACATAAAACCAGCAGGGTGACAGCAGCACAGAGTATTTCAGGAGAGCAGTATCACACGGCAGAGAATTAGATACACGGCTCAGCAGACAGTATCACACAGGATAGGAATAGATACACGGCTCAGCAGACAGTATCACACAGGAGAGGATTAGATACACGGCTCAGCAGACTGTATCACACAGGAGAGGATTAGATACACGGCTCAGCAGACTATCACACAGGAGAGGATTAGATACATGGCTCAGCAGACTATCACACAGGAGAGGATTAGATACACGGCTCAGCAGACAGTATCACACAGGAGAGGATTAGATACACGGCTCAGCAGACAGTATCACACAGGAGAGGATTAGATACACAGCTCAGCAGGCGGTATCACACAGGAGAGGATTAGATACACGGCTTAGCAGACTATCACACAGGAGAGGATTAGATGCACAGCTCAGCAGTCAGTATCACACAGGAGAGGATTAGATACACGGCTCAGCAGACTATCACACAGGAGAGGATTAGATGCACGGCTCAGCAGTCAGTATCACACAGGAGAGGATTAGATACACGGCTCAGCAGTCAGTATCACACAGGAGAGGATTAGATACACGGCTCAGCAGACAGTATCACACAGGAGAGGATTAGATACATGGCTCAGCAGACAGTATCACACAGGAGAGGATTAGATACACGGTTCAGCAGTCAGTATCACACAGGATAGGATTAGATACACGGCTCAGCAGGCAGTATCACAGGAGAGGATTAGATACACTGCTCAGCAGTCAGTATCACCGGAGAGGATTAGATACACGGCTCAGCAGGCAGTATCACAGGTGCCAGTATTACGGATATGCCCACACTGGTGAAACATCCAGCCCCCCCAATTATACACTAGACTATGGGCTGTATATGTCACTGTCCTCTTCAGACAGCCATAAAAGCTGTCATAAAAGCAAAGGTGTCAGATTACCGGAGATCACTGGGGCTGTGAGTGGGGAGGCGGAGACAGAGCAGGATGACAGGGGAGCTGGAGCAGGAAGCACGGTGCAGAAAGTGGAGCTCAGCAGATAGCACTGGGCTACAGTAAAATGGCGCCCAGCCACACCTACAGCAGTGAATGGTGCAGCCCACAGGGGCGTGCCCAGTTCACTGCTAATGAGGCTGCATGGTGGGGTCAGGAGCCGACCACAGTCTCCTATGTCCAGGGACAGCCATATTTGCAGACTGTATGAGTCCTCCACAGATCTGCAAATCAAGATGGCAGTGCCCAGTGGCTACATTAAAACATTATTACAAACAAACCATAAATCCTAGTTAGTACAACATTTGCTTTAACAACATGTTTTGTTACTTACTCTTTTTTTGCAAATTACAGTTGTGGCCAAAAGTATTGACACCCCTGCAATTCTGACAGATAATACTCAGTTTCTTCCTGAAAATGATTGCAAACACAAATTCTTTGGTATTATCTTCATTTAATTTGTCTTAAATGAAAAAACACAAAAAGAGAATGAAGCAAAAAGCAAAACATTGATCATTTCACACAAAACTCCAAAAATGGGCCAGACAAAAGTATTGGCACCCTCAGCCTAATACTTGGTTGCACAACCTTTAGCCAAAATAACTGCGACCAACCGCTTCCGGTAACCATCAATGAGTTTCTTACAAGGCTCTGCTGGAATTTTAGACCATTCTTCTTTGGCAAACTGCTCCAGGTCCCTGATATTTGAAGGGTGCCTTCTCCAAACTGCCATTTTTAGATCTCTCCACAGGTGTTCTATGGGATTCAGGTCTGGACTCATTGCTGGCCACCTTAGAAGTCTCCAGTGCTTTCTCTCAAACCATTTTCTAGTGCTTTTTGAAGTGTGTTTTGGGTCATTGTCCTGCTGGAAGACCCATGACCTCTGAGGGAGACCCCTACATTATGCTGCAAAATTTGTTGGTAGTCTTCTGACTTCATAATGCCATGCACACGGTCAAGCAGTCCAGTGCCAGAGGCAGCAAAGCAACCCCAAAACATCAGGGAACCCCCGCCATGTTTGACTGTAAGGACCGTGTTCTTTTCTTTGGATGCCTCTTTTTTCCTCCTGTAAACTCTATGTTGATGCCTTTGCCCAAAAAGCTCTACTTTTGTCTCATCTGACCAGAGAACATTCTTCCAAAACGTTTTAGGCTTTTTCAGGTAAGTTTTGGCAAACTCCAGCATGGCTTTTTTATGTCTCGGGGTAAGAAGTGGGGTCTTCCTGGGTCTCCTACCATACAGTCCCTTTTCATTCAGACGCCGACGGATAGTACGGGTTGACACTGTTGTACCCTCGGACTGCAGGGCAGCTTGAACTTGTTTGGATGTTAGTCGAGGTTCTTTATCCAACATCCGCACAATCTTGCGTTGAAATCTCTTGTCAATTGTTCTTTTCCGTCCACATCTAGGGAGGTTAGCCACAGTGCCATGGGCTTTAAACTTCTTGATGACACTGCACACGGTAGACACAGGAACATTCAGGTCTTTGGAGATGGACTTGTAGCCTTGAGATTGCTCATGCTTCCTCACAATTTGGTTTCTCAAGTCCTCAGACAGTTCTTTGGTCTTCTTTCTTTTCTCCATGCTCAATGTGGTACACACAAGGACAGAGGACAGAGGTTGAGTCAACTTTAATCCATGTCAACTGGCAGCAAGTGAGATTTAGTTATTGCCAACACCTGTTAGGTGCCACAGGTAAGTTACAGGTGCTGTTAATTACACAAATTAGAGAAGCATCACATGATTTTGAGAACAGTGCCAATACTTTTGTCCACCCTCTTTTTTATGTTTGGTGTGGAATTATATCCAATTTGGCTTTAGGACAATTATTTTTGTGTTTTTTCATTTAAGACAAATTAAATGAAGATAATAATGCCAAAGAATTTGTGTTTGCAATCATTTTCAGGAAGAAACTGAGTATTATCTGACAAAATTGCAGGGGTGTCAATACTTTTGGCCACAACTGTATATAAAATTGCGGCACCTTTCCTTTAAGTTGTTGCAGTCCTGGCTTGTGTATTAGATCACTGACTGTGGCAACAATCTCTAGCTGAGATTTTATCAGCTATGCATGAAAATCAGTAAACTCAATTCAAGAAATAGATGTCAATATTTTGCAAGTAGATAGTTAAAGCATTTCCCAGCATTTTAAAAGGATGTGGATACTTTCAGTGGCGTTTTTATTACTTACATCCATTTATTTTTGTCTAAAAATAATATTTTCTATTTGGGTTCATTAAAAATGTTGCACCGTTTGGCTTTCAGAAAACAGTTTGTAACTCGTTTATACACTGTTTACTAATCTCCACTAAGCTGATTTATGATCATATCAAAGTTTGGCTCAATTTTTATGTAGTCTCCATTCATAAATTTTCACAAATGTGGTTAGTAGAAGATGCATATAAGAAATGCAAACTCCCCATCAGAATGATCTCACTGAGAGATTCTTAATTAATCTTATCCTGCAGTCAGTTATGTGCTGAAAAACAAACAGCCTTAAAAGCCAAAAAGAGCAATTTTTTAATGAACCCCAATTGTAAGTATGCATGCATTTAACCCCTTTGTACATGTACCTTATACAGTGAAGGAAATTATTATTTGATCCCTTGCTGAATTTGTAAGTTTGCCCACTGACAAAGACATGAACAGTCTCATTCTCATTTGCAAGAAAAACGGACGAGTGCAATCCGATAAAAAATCACATTGCACTCTGACCAATCCTATTCAATGGGTTACATCTCATCTGTGATTTTTTTTCTCAGCTGAAATCGGACTAAGAAAAAAATCACAGCATGCTGCAATTTGCTGCGTATCTGGGACGAGACTCGCCAATGCAAGCCAATGGATGCGAGAAAAAAATTGCACAGCACTCGGACCATGCGTGGGCAGCTTTACTATCTGAGAAAGTAAAGAACCTCATCCACAACTACCACAAAAGACTTCAAGCTGTCATTGATGTTAGAGGGGGCAATAAACAGTATTAACAAAAGAGGAATGTGAACTTTTGATCAAGGTCATTTGACTTTCTTCTGACGACTCCACCATGCAGCCCATTTTTCTTCAAGAGCCTCCTTATTGTGTATCTTGAAACAGCCACACCGATAGTTTTCAGAGAGTCCAGTATTTCAGCTGATGTTATTTGTAGGTTTTTCTTTGCATCCCGAGCAATTTTCCTGGCATTTGTCACAGGTCACAGCCATTCAAACCCATTTGTGTCAACTTCTGTGCATGTTATCAGGCCAAAATCACCAAGGTATGTGAACTTGTGATCAGGGTCATTTGGATGTTTTGGGTTGTTATTATGATTTAAAAGAGAAACACAGTAGTTTGACAATAAATGGCTTCACCCAACCACTAACCATGAGCGGAGAAAGAGTTTTGGTGTTATCATTCATATTCTCTGAAAATGGCCAAGAAAGCAAAAATTCTGCTGGGGTATGTAAGCTTTTGAGCACAACTATGTATATATATATATATATATATATATATATATATATATACTGTATATATATATATATATATATATATACTGTATGTATATATATATATATATATATATATATATATTACAGGATCTATTCAACACCATTAAACATATTGAAGAGTTAAAAGCTAATAAATGAATAACATTTAGTGGATTAAGGATTTCCCATTTAACCTTAGGAACAGTGTACACTTCATAAATATACACAGTAAGAGGATCTGAACCTATAATATGAAAAATAGGGAAACCTCTAAGGAGAACAGAACAATGGGCAAACCATTAATATTAGGGAGTCTCCAATATATTAGGATCTGTAAGCAGCCGCAATGTTGGAGCCATGTATTTTTTACATAGCTTTTCTGCAAGGGCACCTGATACGAGAGCCATAATTTAACCTGTCAGAAGTGAATTTATAAGGTAATAACGATGGCTAGAAGAACACTTACAGGAAGCTACAGTAACACAAGAGTGACTCGAAAAATTAAGAAATCAATTTAGCCTTTTAGTGGTTACATGTCACACTTTTAATCACAAGCAACGACGAATGATTCATGACAATGATACATTACATTCCTTCCATCAGCCCCATCCTTGGGATTCCAATAATCAGAAATACAATGTACATCTATAGCTACTGCAATGTAAAAGTAGAACTCTTAATGAAGGACCTTGGCTTATCAGCCTTACATTGGACTGAATGACTGCATAGAGGGTAAAGGGCCCGTTACACATAGCGATATCGCTAGCAATATCGCTGTAACGTCACTGGTTTTGTGACGTAGCAGCGATATTGCTAGCGATATCGCTGAGTGATACTTACCTCCGACCGGCTCTCCTGCTGGCTATCGCTGATCGCGCGAGAACGTCCTGGACCATTTCTTGTCGGGCGCTTCCTGTGGCGCCGACGAGCGACGCAGGCGGGAGGACGTCAGGATCGCCTCGTCTGACAGGTAAGTAGCGACCCCCGACCCCTGCTCTGTCGCTGGTGAGATCTGCCTGTGTGGCAGCTCACTAGCAAACACTTAGCGATGCACCAGCGATCCATATCGTTGTCGGGATCGCTGGTGCATCGCTTAGTGTAATGGTACCCTAAATTCCTTAGAGAGAAGGGTCACAACAAAGAATTGTAACACAAATGATTATTCGATGCTTTGCGTGGAACACAGATTTTATTTTTTTTTTACTGTAGATGGAAAAAAAAATCTCACTTAAGGAGAATTTGTCACTATTATTTTACCTATGAAAAAACACAGGAGCATGTAGTGGTCCTTAATACAATGGTTCAAATCTATTCTAAGTTCGCTCAGTGTTGTCTACTCTCCTGGAACATAGGCAGGCGTCCTGGAGTTCAACTATTGTCCTCCACGGGGGATGACTCAGATTATTTACATGGCAGTCTCCTCCCTGGTTAGGCCATATTAACTGAACTAAATAGCAAAGCCACTAAAGAAGACACAAGGTCTCCAAAATTCATTTTTTAAATAGCAGACAAAAAGGCAGCAACACTTACCTGCCCAGATCTTGTAACAAATGCACTACAGGGTGCAGCCAGCCCATAAAGCAAGATGTCAGCAACACAGGTGCAAAATACTAGATAAGCAGCCACTCTCCACCTACACATTCCTGGGGGGGTGACTGCCCAGTATACAATTGCACAATAAATGCCCGCATAGAGCGTTGTTCACACAAAGGTACTGCGCAGTGTCTGGTTCACAGCCTATTAGTCACGCCCCTACTTTTCGATTAGTTGGGCTGGCCAGCACACTCTCAGTGCATAGCTATGGGAACATTCCTCATGAGAGACCAGACGTGTCTGGGCTTGGCTGCACCCCGAAAAATATAGTGCAAAAAATTCAAAATTAGTGAGGTATTAGCTGATATTTTAGCCAAAATACATGAGCCTGTAATCTGCGCCAAAGGTCCCCACGCTAATATCTGATTTAAACAATAGGTAATTTTCAAATGACACATTCCCTTTAAAATTAGTAATTGGTTTGTGTGTAAAATTCACAATGTGCACATAGTCCTGTGGTTAGTATTGTGGTCCTGGTTGTCACAGGGTTACTGCAACAGAGAGGAGTCAAAAGATCGCAGCGTCTGGTTTCACAAACTCCTGCACTGGTTAGAAGGACTTCACCATCTTATTAAGCAGTGCAGGTATTTTCCTTGCTGGCAGTGCAATGGTTAATCTGTTCAGTTGAAGCTCATGAAGCTTTCCCACCTCGACTATCTCAGTTGTTCAATGTTTGTCACTCCCCTCTGGTACATATGCTCACCTCTGGCACTTAGAGATTGCCAGTGATAGTTTTTACCGCCTAGTTTGGAGTTGGAGGTGTAGTTCATGATTGAAGTTAGCATTTGGAAATTTCTTCAGGAAATTCTTGCATGTAGTTTTGTTTGTATGCACATCCTCATCCTCTCCTATTTAGTTTATGCTTCTTTTTACTCCCCTGTGTTCCACTCTGTTGTTTGACGAGTGTATTTTGTATGATTTTTATTTTCATTTATCCCTGTCCATCTTCACTTGTTTGTCAGGTTAGTATTATCTTATACACTTCAGCTTCCCACGTCCCTGGTTGAAGGAGGGGACAGATAATTTTATTACAATCTTCATTCTGCCATCTAATAAATACAAAGTTATCATTATCGACAATCAACAGATTTAGGCATCATCTCTTTACCAGCCCCTATTAACTGGCCCTAAGGAAGAAGATGGTTGTTTTTGAAAAATCTTATATCTTACATAAAATCTTGAAATGTACAGATTTCTGATTACTGGTACTCTTAGCCTATTGTCAAGTGTAACAGATACAACAAATAAGGACTATTTGCCAAGTCACAGCTGCAGTTCAAATAGCAATAGTGGATAAAAACACTTTTTTCAAAATTACAATGTACTGGCTCGGTCAGCAATAGGTGACCCGGTGACTTCTCTGGGCATCAATTTAAAGCTAATGATGTACAGTTTAATGGAAAGGTCTAAGTGACATTGAAATATGTTCGCATTTGCTTTTTTCGAAACAGTGGAGAAGCATGAGACCAATTTAATGACAGCTGTCTTGTATTCCCTGTACACTCAATTCCGGGTGCATTGTCAGTGGGAACACCTGACTGCTTCAACTTCCATTAATGATAATTGAGCACAGGTAAATAGAACAATGAGGGAATAATGACCCCATTCTCATGTAAACTTAATGCAATAATCATCCTCAACAACGTGGCGAGATATTTACTGTATGAGTTATTTGTTATCTGCCAGACTGTATTTTGGCATGCGCAAGTTGTATAATTAGCTGTAAATGAATCAACCTGAACACATTAATGGACCCAAGGCAACGACGAAGACAAACTTTTGAACTGTTAAATTTCTGCCCTAAATGAGATGAATTCTGAACCAATTTTGGCATAATGTTCTCAGTCCGTTAAGTGCCCATTATATTACTTTACTTGGATTAGTCTAAAAATGCGTGCCATTAAATCTCAGATATGCTCATAGGAAGCCATTTACGCAGATCCATTGTTTAATACCATTTCCCACAATCTGCACTGCTCCGAATTCATTAACGTTTTGCTTTTTCATCTTAGCACTTTACCGCCCACCTTACTTACGTAACTTCATGAACTTTCAATAAATCTTCATACTTTTACACCTAGAAAATCTTGAGGACTCCCGGTTCCTGCCTTTTGCTTCCTTAGTCATTTTTTCATTTTTAACTTTCCATGTAAAAGAAAATACAAAATTGAAGTTTCCAATTATAATCAAATATTAGCACTGAAAGATTAATATTCATAGCATCCAGTTTGCAAAGTACTATTCTGAATAATAATTTAAAAAAATATTTCTATAGCGCCGACATATTCGCAGCACTTTACATTTCAGAGGGGACTTGTACAGACAATAGACATTACAGCATAACAATAATCACGAAACAATCACTGACCTCAGGGAGAACAGTCAAAGAAAACACTGTGGCAGCCGGCAAAGTCGCTCAATCACAGTGAAATCCTAGGTGCATTGCTCCCTGGGAAATACGAATATGCAAATAAAGTCCGTGGAGCCTCATTTAAGAGTCTCAAACACGGGACTAGCCAGACCTTCCTCCAGGGAAGGACCCAGCCAAGGAGTGGCTCCTTTCGGAAACCACCATTACCACCATATTAAGTGGCCCTTTAAGTCAATATCCAGCTCTTTACGAGTTTACAGATACAACAAAGGAAATACCAAGGCCAGGTATCCATCCACAGACAGCTGTTTCGGAGTGTTGCCCCTTATCAGTGTGGAGCAGGATTCTGGCTAGCCCAGGGAGCAATGCACCTAGGATTTCACTGTGATTGAGCGCCTTTGTTGGCTGCTGCAGTGTTTTCTTTGACTGGTCTCCCTGAGGTCAGTGATTGTTTCGTGATGTTGGTCTACTAGGCATTGCTCCCACCTAGCCAGAATCCTACTCCACACTGATGAGGGGCAACACCCTGAAACAGCTGTCTGTGGATGGATACCTGGCCTTGGTATTTCCCTTGTCATATCTGTAAACTCGTAAAGAGCTGGATATTGACTTAAATTGCCACTTAATATGGTGGTAATGGTGGTTTCCGAAAGGAGCCACCCCTTGGCTGGGTCCTTCCCTGGAGGAAGATCTGGCTAGTCCTGTGTTTGAGACTCTTAAATGAGGCTCCACGAGCATAACAATAATCACATAGATCATAACAGATCCCAAGAGGAATGAGGGCCCTGCTCACAAGCTTACAATCTATGAGGAAAAAGGTAGACATGAAAATTGGGTGGTAACAATTGCCCTGATTGTTTGGACCAACCATAATGTTAAGTGTGTAACAGTACAGACACAGATGGCTGATAGATGCATAAAGAATGTGGGAACATGATCCGGGGAACCTGGTTATGGTAAAACTTTTGACTGTGCCACACAGGGATAGTTATGTTAATGTGTTGAGGCAGTAGGCCAGTCTGAATAAATGCGTTTTCAGGGCAAGCTTAAAATTGTGGGGATTGGGGACTAATCGTATTGACCTGGGAAGTGCATTCCAAAGAATTGGCGCAGCACGTGTATAGTCTTGGAGACGGGAGTGGGAGGTTCTGATTACTGAGGATGCTAACCTCAGGTCATCAGCAGAGCCGAGGACGTGGGTAGGGTGGTAGACTGAAGCGAGGGAGGAGATGTAGAGTGGTGCTGAGCCATGGAGAGCTTTGTGGGTGAGGGTAATAAGTTTGTACTTGGATTCTGGAGTGGATGGGTAGCCAGTAGTGTTGAGCATTCCGATACTGCAAATATCGGGTATCGGCCGATATCTGCTGTATCGGAATTCCGATACCGAGTACCGATATTTTTACAATATCGGATACCAGAATCGGAAGTTCCCATAATGCAATGAGCCACTGTTGTGGCTGTGATTGGCTGCTGAAATGATGTCATCATGATGCGCGGTCTGTGTGGGGGGCAAATGAAAGTTCGGAGTCAAGTATGACCCCAAGTCAGCGGGCATGACGCTGGGGAGTAATAGTGGATCCACACACAGAAATGGCAATGTCGGGTATAGGTACAGCAGTAGAGGGAGGAAACACCAGGAGTTCAGTATTTGACAGGTTCAATTTCAGATATAGTGAATATATTTATTAGGGCTCAATCAGACGTAAATGATTTTTCTCATACACAAAAAAACGGTGTCATCAAAGTTTTGGGTCAAATTTTTATTTCTGTGTTTTCAGACTTTTTACTCTCGAAGTTTCATCAGTTTTTTACATAGGCAAAAACTGATGGAGGTTTCTCTGGCTACACCTATCAGTCAGAAAAAAATGGACAACACAAAGATGGCATCTGAGTGTTGTCTCTGCCTACAGTCCTGTCCCAGAGCTCGAGCATCTCATTAGCTGAAAACTTCTAACACTGATTTTACAAGAATCACAAGATGGATTTCTTCAATTCAGGTATTATTTTAATCAGTATAACTGCGCCAACCTGACAATGCCTGTAGTTTACTTAGCAAAATCCTGCTGACAGGTTTGCTTTAGGTATATTCTGTGCTTCTTTATAAGGCATGCCAGAAAATGTACTAAAATGTATGTACTTCCAATGTCTCATTTTGCCAACTACCACCCAGGAAAGTCATAGATATCTCTCTACTCTACAGTTTATGTATAAGTGCATGTATACAACATGTAAAAGATCAATGGATTTCATAAATACATGGGCAAAATAACTTTTCTGCTTCTTGTTTCTTTTTTTCTTTTTTTCTTCACTTTTGTAGATTCTCAACACAGTCTAGTATTTATTTACAGAAAAACTAAAAAAAAAAAAAAAAAGAAAGAAAAAGGCGGATCAAAATATGCAGCAATGTGGAAATGTTCTACACTTATGAGATAAAATCAAACTATCCCGTGTATGTGAATACAGGACTAAGAAGAGATCCCAAGATAAATAAAAACAATTTTATTACATGCTTTTTTTAAAAATACAACAAAAATAAAAAAATAAAAAAGCAAAAATGCCGTATATGGGGATGCAAGAGCCCCTGGAAGAAGTTGGCGGCAAAACGCACGTCTGGGTGAGGGGACGCCAGGAGCACCTCCATTTACCTTCAGTAATTATGTCCTAATGCATGCTTTTGGCCATATTATTCATTTATACTACAGTCAGATTTGGGGTACTTTGGGATTGTTCCTCCCCGTCTAGGTGTCCAATTATAGTGTTATCATGCACTTGGAGAATTTTTTGTGATATATAGGCCATGCTATTCATGTGATTAGGATTTTTTTCACTTCAGTCAGTTATTGAACTACATGTTACAGGGTAATTTTCATGGTATTATTTGCTCCTCGTTAGTTGTATAAGAGTAATTGTTGGACACTGTACTTTGATTTTTATATACTATGAGGATAATTGTTTGTATATGAATAACATTATGTAAATCCCTGGATTCAAGTTTATATTTTTGGACTGTTGTTATTTAGCCCTATAAGGATTATTATATGGGTGTGCTCTTGCGTCCCCATATACGGCATTTTTGCTTTTTTATTTTTGTTGTATTTTGCATGTAATAAAATTGTATTTATTTATCTTGGGATCTCACATACACGGGATAGTTTGATATTATCATATGAAGTGCCCTCAGTTATTATTTGGACACATTCTGATTTACTTATGAGACAAAGCATATATTTCAAATGAGTTTTCTGGCTTTTCAAATAGCCCATTTAGATTTAATAGAGGTGAGTCACTGACACAGAACATCTACACCGTATTCCAAAATATTATGCAAATGCTATTTTTCTCTGATATTCCTAAATGGTTGATACAAATGAGTCAGTATAATGTTGAAGGCATCAACCGTTAGAGTATAAATCACATTTCATGGGACTAACCTTCCAATGATAACATTATCTTTTTCAAAATTAAAAAAACAACTTAAAATGCACTGCTCCAAATTATTATGTACAATCGAGATTCCAACCTTTCTTTAGGATGTAAAGAACTGAAAATGGTAATTTTTTAATTTGTTGTAGTAATAAGTCACATTTACTGAAATCAAAAGCTTTTTCAATCAAAAACATATTAACAAGCCAAGTTACATGTTAACATACTACTCATTCACCTTTACAATTCTTGCATCCATTAAACTTGTGAGTTTTCGGATAGGTTCTGCTTTGATGTCTTTGCAGGATTTCAAGATAGCCACCCATAGCGGCCGTTTTGACCTGAACTGCCTCCCACCTTCATAGAACTTTTGCTTGAAGAAACTCCAAAGGTTCTCAATAGGATTGAAGTCATGGGAGGCTGGTGGCCACACCATGAGTTTCTGTCATTTTATGCCCATAGCAGCCAATGACCCAGAGGTATTCTTTGCAGCATGAGATGGCATATTGTCATGCATGAAGATGATTTTGCTATGGATGGCACAGTCCATATTTGTATACCAAGGAAGAAAGTGGTCAATCAGAAATTATATAGTTTGCCAAAGTAATTTACACACCTTCCATATTAAAACAGCATATTCCTCACCTTCCAATGAAAATCCATTTGTTCCACGAAGAGCCCAACTTTGCTTCATCTGGATTGCATGGCTGAGTGGTGGCATGATGTGACCACTCAGCCGTGAAGCCAGGAGCGTCAGAGCGTAGCTTTGTTGATGAGCGGTGACCTCATTGAGGTTGCCGCAGGTCACAGCCAGTTATTCCTACAGTCCTTTTAGTGTCAGCTGGTCGATGAACTGCAGTAACCTTCATGACGTCATGACCATCGAAACAGCTGACTTGGAACACTGTGTATTGTGTATTATCCAGAGTAGAAAGTGATATAAATAGTGTCTTTCTCATTGAAAGTCCTTCTTACAAAAAAGGCTTATCAAAAAGGACATTTCCTTTACTTTAAGTAACGTCACGTGTTAGAAATAGTATGCTATAAATTATTATATGTTTAAAAAAATCTTTCTAAAAACTTGATAATTTAAGAATAAAAAAATGCCAAATATGTTTTCTCTGTTAAGAGCAGATCATAGTATACCAATTACAGATGAGCGTATTAGGAAAATTTTGAATTTGCCATTCGCACAGATTTTCCTGGAGAATTTGATTTTCAGAGAAGTTATTTAATGTACATTATTCTTCTCTAGAGTCGCAAAATACCCCAGAGCATAATAAATTTAAAATGTAAAAAATTAAAAAAAACATATACTCACCTTACCACTCACCTTTCCAACCCCTATGCTTATCACTGTCATCGGTTGTCTTCATCGTGTCTTCTTGTCATGAGTGCTGAAATCCCCAGCTTTTTCAGGCCGGGACTTACTGCTCTGAAGAGACCCAGAAGGGTTCTGCATAAGCACTTGAATAGTCTTGCCATCACGATCATCATTCCAGATCTCATTATATCTGGAAGCATGGGCTTATCATGAGATGCCTGGATATTCCGGAGCTAGTGGCGGCCGATCCAAAGGCGAGACGAGACGAGTACTGGACAGCTGATGGTAAGAAGCAAAGGGGTCAAAGAGGTGAGCGGTACGGTGAGTAAAAAGGTGGATCATTTTTAACCTTTTGATGGCCTCTTACGGTTCAGAAAAATGGTGGCTCGCAGAAGTAAGTTTAAAAAAAATTTACATTTTGGCGGATGCAGGTTTTTCAAAAATTCAAGTAGAATTCAATTCAACTCAAATATATTCGCTCACCTCTAAAACCAATGCCTAACACAGGGCAAAGATCTCAACATCATTGCTGCTTGCAGTATCACTTTGGGTATTGTATTTTTATTACCTTGGTGTTGATCTTTTGCTATATCCTGACCTTTATTCCAGAATTGGAGTAAAAATCTTTGTTTCCAATTACTAAATAGACTAAATCTGAGTTTGAAAAGGACCCAGGAGAAATGGCCACTGCCACCATGTTCAGAGACTGTGCACCCTGTTTATTACAACCATTACTTCTGAAACTTTTGTTATACTGATGTATACTGATACTTGATATAAAGAGAGCTCAACCCACACTGGTTTGTTGGATCAACAACGTCTCACATACCATTTGTGCAGCAGATCCAGTTTTAAAGGAGCCCTGGGGAGAAGTGGGCCCAGAGAAGAGGGGACCAGAGAGGTGCACCAGGTCAGACAAAGAATGCCGGTGTGCGTTCAAAACGCATTGCCTCTTCATTCATGCAATATGAAAACTATATTTAACGCATACCAATAAAGCACTACTTTTTAGAAGCGCTAGAACCAACCCCTCTTTATTTCTCACTCTTGGTCATAACGAAGTTCCATGCACCAATACGCCTTCCAGTACAAAAGTGATCTGGTTTTCCAAATTTTTTTTGCCCTTGTATTCAACCAATCTCAATGTCTGACAACCTCATCTGGTCACCTACCACCAATTCAAATCAACTATAAATGCCTTACCTCCATTAGAATAAAGAAAAGGAGGGTTGTTAAGATTAGTTAGTCACTAATTTTGTGATTTCTATAAGAATAATAGCATAAATGTAGTACCCTATAACAACTCATATAGATACCTCATGCAGCTGAAATTTTCATTAATTTTTTGTTTTTGAGTAAAGACACACATTTTAAAGTGGGAAATGTATGGAAATTGACAAAATATCCATTTTTGAAAAATATCCTAGAAAACATCATTTATTTCATATTGAGGAAGTGACTCTGCGTTTGACATCTAAAAATGTCCTGTTCTCACAAAGAACAGTGGCAGATGGGTCAGGAACATGCTGAGAATATTTTAATAAGATGTACTGAGATGTCAGCCCAGGTAATGTATCAGCCTGTGTATTGCATGGCAAAAACATGAAACGACGGAATCATTATAGCAATTAGAAACCACTTACAAGAAATGACACTGTACTCGCAGCTAAAAGTCATACAGAAGAAAAAGAATGATTCATACTATTAAGTTACAGCTGCAGTCATTGAAACTTCACTTTCTTCATATAGTTATAATAATTAGGTAAACTTCTTGTTTGCTCTTCTTGACTATAAAACTACTATTGAACAAGTAGCAACATATTTTTTCATTTGATCTTTAATAAATATGTGAATGTGACAAGTAGCAGATGTTTTCTACCACTAATTACTCAGTAAGAATAAAAAGGATTAAAGGAATCAGCAAGAAGTGATACCTCCTCAGCACTCGATGATCCTCCCTGATCAGAATATACGCAAAAAAAGTTAGCATTCAAGACAAAATCATTAGCTATTGTATTCATTTTCTGTAGTAAATATAGTGACATGTATGTGCCAAATGCCATACAAATGATGTATAATGATCGAAATCTAAATGTACAGTTATTACAGCTCCCACTGAATGCCCATACCTCTTCTCTGTGGGCCGAGAACTACTCAGACAACACAGGGTGAGGGTACCACAATCCAATAAGATTTTATTAGATCACCAACAGTTAATAACATATAGTACATTCCCAGGGAGTACACAAGATGGTGTAAATGACAAAGTCTCACCCTGCCTTCAGGGCATCCAGGGCCAACCATCCCAACCAGTAGCACCCCAATTTGGCAGGCACCCACAGAGAAGAGGTAGTGGAAAGCTTAGGAAGCTGACTGAGCACAGAGAGGTATGTGGCCAGGTGACCTGTTTGTTCCAACCTGGGCTCTCCAAACAACTTTGTGGGCTCAGTGATGGGCAGTGGAACAGATCTGTTTTCCACCAGCTGGAACCATGATTCCTTAGCTGACGTCCTGTAGAGTCACACTTTTCACAGTATCAGGGACCTTTACATCCCACAGCCCAAATTTCAGGGCATTGACCCACAGAATTGTGGGGAAGTGGAGGGAGGTAATTCTGCATTGTTTGATTGTTCAATTAGATTGCATACTTGTCCTCCAAGTTGTGCAGACTAGCGCAACACAGGGAGTTGATGCAAGATGTAATCAGCAGGCATTCCACAAATTAACATACAAGGGTCAACGGACAATCTCACATGAGACAATGTCCTTGACCTACTGAACAAAGTAACAGTACGTGTGGCATAATTAAGACTAATTCAACCCCGCACCAGTGGCCAGACTGACGCTGTGTTGTCATAGTAATAGTACATGTAAATAACATACTGTAAATTACTTGGTTAACACTATTTTGATCACAAACTCATGACAGCCATCCCACCACGACAAGGTGTACTCATCTAGACAGTCCGAACCGGTCTAGTATTAAAATCTTACCTTGTGTCAAACGACATCAGTGTGAAGAAGAACAGAGCAGGACAGGGTCCAGGTTGTACAAAGTACAAGAGATTTCAGAAAAAAACAAAAAAGTGAGTGGGAATATAAATGGTATACGTGCAATGCACAAGAAGAACACATTCACACAGTGGCCATTTCATAGTCAAAACCCCCCAAAAAACAAAAACAACCAAAATAAGCATAAAGTCTACAAAGTCTACAGCAAGTAAATAAGTAAATAGTAACAGTACATGTATATAACATAGGGTACTTAATTAAAGCTATTTTGATTAAAAAAAAAAAGAGCATGAAAGCCATCCCCCAATGAAAAGGTGTACCCATCGGGGCAGTACCAACCTGACTCTAGCATGATTCATACTTTTAAGATACAGCTGCAGTCTTTGAAATTTCACTTTCTTCACATATTTACAATAATTAGGTAAACTTCTTGCCCCTTCTTCTTGATTGTAAAACTAATATTGTACAAGTAGCAACATATTTTTTTAATTCAATTAATAATACGTGAATCTGACAAGTAGCAGATGTTTTCTACACTAATTACTCAGTAAGAGTGTAAAGAATAAAAGAACTAATCAAGCAGTGATACCTCCTTTGTGCTCCAGAATCCTCACGGATCAGCATATCAGAATATACACACAGGAAATAATAGTATTCAAGACAAAATGATGAAATATTATATTTTTTCTCGAATAAATAGAGTGAAAATGTACCGCCTAAATGCCATAAATATAATATATAATGATCAAAATCTAAGTATACCTTTATTACAGTTCTTACACCAGCCAATAGAGCACATACAGTATTTTCTTCCTGTTTCTTGCAGCTTTGCTGTGTAGATTGGGACAGAATGAGCAGAATCATGTTATTATAATTAAAGAGTTAGCAAGTTGACAGATTTGGCTGCATTTGTGATTCTCTTTCTTCATGATCAAGAATTCAGGCTACTTCCAGCGTATAAAAAATGTGACCTGTCAACAGAGACCAGCAGGGGCCCAGTGAATAGTATCGCTGGACCTCTTGGTGATTGGAGAAGATGAGCATCAATTTGTTTATTACTGTTGGCCAGTACGAGGATTGCTAGCAATAAGATTTATTTCTGGGAACACCACATAATGGTGCAGGCACCAGGGAACATCAAGGTCTCATTGCTGAGTAATAATACTTAAAAATAAAAATAAACAGGAGTAACACAGCACTGCAGAATAATAGGGAAAACCTGGGATATCCTTTCAAAGAATTTACTAGTATTTTCATACACTGTGTGCAGAATTATTAGGCAAGTTGTATTTGAGAGGATTCTTTTTATTATTGAATAACAACTATGTTCTCAACAAACCCAAAAGACTCATAGATATCAAAGCTTAATATTTTTGGAAGTTGGAGTGGGTTTTTTTTAGGAGGATATCTGTTTGTGCAGGTAACGATTACTGTGCAGATTTATTAGGCAACTTAATAAAACCAATTATATACCCATCTCACTTGTTTATTTTCACCAGGTAAACCAATAGAGCAACACAAAATTTAGAAATAAACATTTCTGACATTTAAAAACAAAACAAAAAAATCAGTGACCAATATAGCCACCTTTCTTTACGATGACACTCAAAAGCCTTCCATCCATAGATTCTGTCATTTGCTTGATCTGTGTTATGAGTGGCGGAAGGCACCAAAAAAAAAAAAAATAATTAAAGTGCCTTCACCACTCGGGGTCCACCGTGCGGCAGATGGCAAAACCGCTACTAAGGGAGGCAGTGCACTACAGCGGTAGTATGCACAGGGTTCTAAATCACCCAAGTGCAAAAGAGGCAGTCTCTGTTATGGGACACAGAGCTGCACAGAAAAATAATAAAGAAAAGGTAACGCTGAGCCTGTTAAACGAACAGGGACACAGCGGCACACGTACGGTAGCCGAACACAGGAGTAGTTAAAGTGACACTACAACCAAACGGACTTACCGTGAATGAGCGTGTGCACAGCGTCGCAACTGCGAACGCCACAGAAGTCTGCACCCGCAATAACGCAAGCACGATGCAGGACGCTTTGCTGCTGAGGTGGAGAAGCTTGAGCGTGCTGGCGCTAGCGCAGCTACTGGCTGACCCAATCACTCACACACTTGTAATAACCGAGGGAAGGGGTTTCATAATAAGTCATCCACCAGACCAAGCATCCATCAACAAACATACAGCAGCAAGCATCAGAAAATACTAGCGCATGGCATAACGGCCATGCTCACTTTTTATAGTGCCCGGGACCTTCCGGAAATCTCCAGAGACCTGAGCTGAACCAATGGAATCAGGAGCAGGACCTGAGCACCTGACTCGTGAACTCCAATGGGAGCTCATTCCAGGAGCATGCTCACAAGCTGGCAGAAAGGACTTAGCCCTGGAGATGAATGTGAGGATCTGGATCTCTGCATTAGTATGGCAGGACACAGATTCCTAACAATCTGTTTACGATCAACATTACGTGCAGCAGCCACCACAGCCTCCCAGACACTGTTCCGAGAGGTGTACTGTTTTCCCTCCCTGTAGATCTCACATTTTATGAGGGACCACAGGTTCTCTATGTAGTTCAGATCAGGTGAACAAGGGGGCCATGTCATTATTTTTTCTTCTTTTAGACCTTTACTGGCCAGCCACGCTGTGGAGTATTTGGATGCATGTGATGGAGCATTGTCCTGCATGAAAATCATGTTTTTCTTGAACGATACCGACTTCTTCCTGTACCACTGCTTGAAGAAGATGTCTTCCAGAAACTGCCAGTAGGTCTGGGAGTTGAGCTTCACTCCATCCTCAACCCGAAAAGTTCCCACAAGGTCATCTTTGATGATACCAGCCCATACCAGTACCCTACCTCCACCTTGCTGGCGTCTGAGTCGGAGTGGAGCTCTCTGCCCTTTACTGATCCAGCCTCGGGCCCATCCATCTGGCCAATCAAGAGTCGCTCTCATTTCATTAGTCCATAAAACCTTAGAAAAATCAGTCTTAAGATATTTCTTGGCCCAGTCTTGACGTTTTATCTTATGTTTCTTGTTGAAAGGTGGTTGTTTTTCAGCCTTCCTTACCTTGGCCATGTCCCTGAGTATGGCACACAATGAGCTTTTTGATACTCCAGTAACGTTGCAGCTCTGAAATATGGTAACACTGGTGGCAAATGGCATCTTGGCAGCTTGACGCTTGATTTTCCTCAATTCATGGGCAGTTATTTTGCTCCTTTTTTATCAACACGCTTCTTGCGACCCTGTTGGATATTTGCCACGAAACACTTGATTGTTCAGTGATCACGCTTCAAAAGTTTGGCAATTTCAAGACTGCTGCATCCCTCTGCAAGACATCTCACAATTTTTGACTTTTCAGAGTCCATCAAATCTCTCTTCTGACCCATTTTGCCAAAGGAAAGGAAGTTGCCTAATAATTGAGCACATCTTATATAGGGTTTTGATGTCAATAGACCACACCCCTCCTCATTACAGAGATGCAAATCACCTGATTTACATAATTGGCAGTTGGCTTTCAAGCCTATACAGCTTGGAGTAGGACAACATGTATAAAAAGGATGATGTGATCAAAATACTCATTTGCTTAATAATTCTGCACCCAGAGTATAAATCAAGGCTATTTTTCACCACTTAAATGAAAAAATATATATACAAGCAGGTTTATCGCCATAATCGTATTGTCCTACAGAATCTTGATGGTAGGTAATTTTTAATGACATTTTAAAAACCAATGTGGGCCGCATGGTGGCTCAATGTTTAAAATTGCAGTTCTGGGGTCTTGGGTTCAAACCTCACCAAGAACAGCATCTGCAAGGAGTTTGTATGTTCTCCTCGTGTTTGCGTGGGTTTCCTCTGGGTTCTCTGGTTTCCTCCCACACTCCAAAGACATACTGATAGGGAATCTAGATTGTGAGCCTCATTGGAGGCAGCAATCATGTAAAGCACTGTGGAATATTATGGAGCTATATAAGCTAAGCAAAGAATAATAATAATAATAATAATAATAATAATTATAATAATAGACAAAAAATAATGGAGGAAGCACATTCTTCATTATTTGGAATTTTTTCCCATTTCCCAATACTTTATATGGTAAAGTCGATGGTGGTCTACAAAACTAATGCTCATCTTCAATAAAACAAGTCCTCATATGATTAGGTCAAAAATTAAATGGTTATGGTTTTGAATGAAGAGGAGGAAAAAACAAAAGCGCAAAAGGTGAAAATTGACCTTGTCTGAAAAGCATTTATAGAAGACTTATAAAATCTGCAAAAGATAAAGCCCTGAAGTTGGATGGAATTTCTTCTTTAATTTACAAACAATATCAAGACAGATTACTGTTAAATTTACAGTGCTGTACACTGTGATATAAAACAATATGCTTATGACTAATGAAAATCACTAGACACAATGATTCAGGTGTAAGTAAGAAGACTGGGCTGTGGGTACCGACAGAGCACCGGGTCCGGAACTGCTGGGGCCGTGCCCATTGTAGCAGGGGAAAAGAAATTGAGGATGTGGAGGACCCATGACCTCCAGAGATGGGGCGTGGTAAGCAAGGGAGGAAGGAGTGTTGCGCGGGAAGCGAGGGGGAGTTCCCGCCAGAGAGTAGCGAGAGTGCAGACGTGCCGTGCGCCACGGATAGTAAGAGATGAAGAGTGCAGGAAGGACCAGGGAACGCCGCTGGGTGTGCAGGACAAAGCACATCAGCGGGAGATTGTTGTGCGAGACTCCTGCTTGCAGAGCTTATCGAGCGGGAGATTGAGTTATGGGACTCCTGACTGCAGAGCACGCTGAGCGGGAGATTGTTGTGAAAGGCTTCCGGCTGCAGAGGGCAGTGTAATAGACTAGGGGCTCAATGGGTCAGACCTGTGACCACCCGTTGCCACCAGAAGAGTTCAAATGGATCTGTTGGGTGGGAAAGCCTGAAGATCTCAACACTGGCATCAGCCGGCTTTCAGCTTTCATCTTTGAAGAAGTGACCAGCATCAGACTCATGCTAAGTGAAACAAATATATGCATAAACTTTTGCCTTAAGTTACTCTGTTCTTTGTAGACCTTATCTTAAAATCTGATTTATCCTTGTTGCTCTCTGTGAGGAGATTCCACCCTGTAAAATTAAACCAAACCTCTATTAACCCTTGCTCTGCTCCTCTGTGTTGCTGCATCCAATTACCTGCATTTCATTTGACGTAGTCAGCAGGATGCAGTCTTTGGACACAGAAGCAGCGGCTTCCTCATCAAAAGATAGGAGTGATTTGGAGTCTCGCTTATCCATCGAGCCTCGCCAGGGAACGAGACTGCCCCTTGCAGAATGGGATCCGACTTGCTTAAGATGTGGGAACATTGGACACTATGCCTGAGACTGTGCGAGACAGGGGATGTAACTACTATGGCAGCCGTTAAACTAGTGGGCTCCATGGCTGGGGGACACAGCCCAGAGCCTGAAAGACTAAGGAGTAGAGTTGAGCGAAACGGGTCGAAAAAATTCAAAAGTCACCGGCTTTTGGCAAAGTCGGGTTTCATGAAACAAAACCCGACCCTAGGATGAGGTCGGCCACGAGGTCGGCGACTTACGCGCCAAAGTCGCGTTTGAAAAGTTTGTTTTGCGCTCTTTTTCAGCCAATCAGGATCCACGGACACTGTGGGCAACGTGATGACCTAGGCACGGGTCACCACCATCTTTCAGAAGGGCATGCAAATGATTGGCTTGCTTTGGTGGGCGTCACAGGGGGTATAAAAGGGCGTGCACGCCGACCGCCATCTTACTTCTGCCGATCTTAGTATAGGGAGAGGTTGCTGCTGATTCTGTAGGGAGAGCGTTAGGCAGGGAAGAAGACAAAAAAACTGCTTCTGCTGCTAGCGATTTGGCCTGCACAACACACAAGTCACTGTGTGTGCAGTGCAAGGGGAGGCTATATTGTGGTGTATCAGTGGTGTTGGTTGTTGGGCTGCCTTTTAAGGCTTCCTGACACGCTGGCATTGCTGTTTACCCATTGCTCCGCAAACTGCTTTTTTAAAAGCAATCCAATCTCCCTTATCCTCTAGTCACTTTTGTCACAGCTGTGCCATCGAGCCTGTCACATAGCGCTCAGATATCAGTGGGCCTCACACAATCCACAAGTGTCCAGTGTCCAAAAGTGTGCGCAGAGATTCAAAATCTCCATTATCCTCTCGTCACTTTGGTCACAGGCAGCTGTGCCATCGAGCGTGTCACATAGCGCTCAGATATCAGTGGGCCTCACACAATCCACAAGTGTCCAGTGTCCAAAAGTGTGCGCAGAGATTCAAAATCTCCATTATCCTCTCGTCACTTTGGTCACAGGCAGCTGTGCCATCGAGCGTGTCACATAGCGCTCAGATATCAGTGGGCCTCACACAATCCACAAGTGTCCAGTGTCCAAAAGTGTGCGCAGAGATTCAAAATCTCCATTATCCTCTCGTCACTTTGGTCACAGCCAGCTGTGCCATCGAGCGTGTCACATAGCGCTCAGATATCAGTGGGCCTCACACAATCCACAAGTGTCCAGTGTCCAAAAGTGTGCGCAGAGATTCAAAATCTCCATTATCCTCTCGTCACTTTGGTCACAGCTGTGCCATCGAGCCTGTCACATAGCGCTCAGATATCAGTGGGCCTCACACAATCCACAAGTGTCCAGTGTCCAAAAGTGTGCGCAGAGATTCAAAATCTCCATTATCCTCTCATCACTTTTGTCACAGGCAGCTGTGCCATCGAGCCTGTCACATAGCGCTCAGATATCAGTGGGCCTCACACAATCCACAAGTGTCCAGTGTCCAAAAGTGTGCGCAGAGATTCAAAATCTCCATTATCCTCTCGTCACTTTGGTCATAGCTGTGCCATCGAGCCTGTCACATAGCGCTCAGATATCAGTGGGCCTCACACAATCCACAAGTGTCCAGGGTCCAAAAGTGTGCGCAGAGATTCAAAATCTCCATTATCCTCTCGTCACTTTGGTCACAGCTGTGCCATCGAGCCTGTCACATAGCGCTCAGATATCAGTGGGCCTCACACAATCCACAAGTGTCCAGTGTCCAAAAGTGTGCGCAGAGATTCAAAATCTCCATTATCCTCTCGTCACTTTGGTCACAGGCAGCTGTGCCATCGAGCGTGTCACATAGCGCTCAGATATCAGTGGGCCTCACACAATCCACAAGTGTCCAGTGTCCAAAAGTGTGCGCAGAGATTCAAAATCTCCATTATCCTCTCGTCACTTTGGTCACAGGCAGCTGTGCCATCGAGCGTGTCACATAGCGCTCAGATATCAGTGGGCCTCACACAATCCACAAGTGTCCAGTGTCCAAAAGTGTGCGCAGAGATTCAAAATCTCCATTATCCTCTCGTCACTTTGGTCACAGGCAGCTGTGCCATCGAGCGTGTCACATAGCGCTCAGATATCAGTGGGCCTCACACAATCCACAAGTGTCCAGTGTCCAAAAGTGTGCGCAGAGATTCAAAATCTCCATTATCCTCTCGTCACTTTGGTCACAGGCAGCTGTGCCATCGAGCCTGTCACATAGCGCTCAGATATCAGTGGGCCTCACACAATCCAAAAGTGTCCACTGTCCACAAGTGTGTGCAGAAATTCTAAATCTCCCCTGTCCTTTAGACACCTTGTACCTTGTTTTACATTACTTTATAGTTTGTTGGATTTTGTCTACATTTCTACCAAAAATGAGGAAGGCTGGTGGAAGAGGCCGTGGAATTGGGCGGGGGTTGGCAGCTGGTAATGATGGTGTTGGTGGTGGATCTGATGGTAGTGGCAAGAGCAAAATAGGACCGAATGCAGGAGGTGCTGACCATGCGTCATCGTCTGGCTACATAAGGCCTCGAACACTTCGTTTTCTAGGAGTTGGCAAACCGCTTTTAAAGGCAGAGCATCAGGAAAAAGTTTTGTCTTACATTGCTGACTCAGCCTCCAGCTCTATCGCCTCCTCTTCTTCAGTTGTAAAAAGTAAAAGCACTGAGTCGTCATTGGAGGCTCATGTTCATGAACCACACCTTTCCTTGTGTCCTTCACCCCAACCAAGATTGAAGGATGACGCAGGCCATACTACTGATTACTCCATGGAGCTGTTTTCACATACCATGCCTGGATTATCAAGTGAAATGGTGAATTACCCAGGCCAAGATGAATCTGACATGGAGTGCACTGATGCACAGCCGCTGATGGATGATTCTGCTGGTACATTCACTCAGAGCACTACATTGTCCTCGCAGTGTACAGAGCCAGATTTTGACCCTGATGAGACTCAGGTGCCCCTTCCCGCACACTATACCACCATACACGGTGACACAGAGAAAGGTGCACATGACATAGAAGAGGAGGTAATGGATGACCCAGTTGTTGACCCAGATTGGCATCCATTGGGGGAAGAGGGTGCTGCTTCCAATAGCTCAGATGAGGAGCATCCACAGCAGACATCGACATCGCAACAGCTGTTATCTGGCAGGCCCGGAGCACTCCAAAGACAGGTTCCAAACATCAAAAGAGTTGCTGGACAGCTTGTCCAGAGGGTCAAAAGATCACAGCGTGCTAGGCCGCAAAATGTCTGCCAAAGTAGGAAGAGTGCAGTGTGGCACTTTTTTGAACAAAATCCTCATGATCAGGCCAAGGTTATCTGTAAGAAGTGCGCAAAGACCTTTAGCCGAGGGAAAAATCTGAAAAATTTGAATACCAGTTGCATGCTTAGACATTTAACCAGCATGCACTTGCAAGCGTGGACATAACACCAAACCTCAAGTGCCACATGTGCAACTGATCACAACGAAGGTAGTCAGCAACGCTACATTGTTTCCCCCACTGTAAGCACACCGGTTAGCACAGCAGCAAATGTTGAGGTGTCGTTGCAAGGCCACAGCAGTCAGGGAATCCCACTGTTATATCAACGAAAGACTGATTCTAGGCCATCAGAAAGAACACCAACTCCATCACCATCATCAACCCTCTCTCAGTCCGCCCTGTCCACCGCTACTTCCACCATATGCAGCTCTCAAGTCCAGCTCACCCTCCCAGACACTATGAGTAGGTCAAGAAAGTACTCAGTCTCTCATCCGCGTACACTGGGTTTGAACGCCCACATTGCCAAACTAATCTCGTTTGAGATGATGCCCTTTCGGTTGGTGGAAAGCACAGCTTTCCGCGAACTCATGGCCTATGCAGTACCACGCTATGACCTACCCAGTCGCCACTTCTTCTCTCGCAAAGCCATCCCAGCCCTCCACCATCATGTGAAAGACCGCATTGTCCATGCACTCAAGCAGTCAGTGAGCGGAAAGGTGCACCTCACAACTGATGCATGGTCCAGTCGGCATGGCCAGGGCCGTTACGTGTCCATCACTGCGCACTGGGTTAATGTGGTGGATGCAGGGTCCACAGGGGACAGCGGTGGTGGGACAGTGCTGCCTAGCCCACGGTATAGGAAACAGTTGGCTGTAGGCGTTCGACCCTCCTCCTCCTCCTCCTCCTCCAGAAGCGAAAGCTCGTCCACAGAGCGCACGAGCACTCCATCTGCAGCTGCCACTGTTGCACACGATGTGTCCCCCTATCGAGCAGCTAGTGGAAAGCGTCAGCAGGCTGTGTTGCAGATGATGTGTTTGGGCGACAGACACACCGCCGAGGTGCTGGCCGAGTACTTGAAGCGACAAACTGAGTCATGGCTGGGCAGTGTACATCTTGAGGCAGGCAAGGTAGTTAGTGATAACGGCCGTAATTTTGTGGCAGCCATACCCCTTTCAAAACTCAGCCACATACCTTGCTTGGCTCACACCTTGAACCTGGTGGTGCAGTGCTTCCTCAAAAATTATCCGGAGTTAACAGCCCTGCTCCAGAAGGTGCGAAGACTGTGCTCGCACATCCGCCGGTCGCCTGTACACTCCGTTCGTATGCAGAAGCTGCAGCGATTGCTCCACCTTCCCAACCACCGCTTCATTATCGACATTGCAACAAGGTGGAACTCCACCCTGCACATGGTGGAGCGGCTGTGCGAGCAGAGGCAGGCCATAATGCATTTGTGGGAGGATACACGGCCAGGCACTTTGAGAGCAGACATGGAGTTGACAGGCGTGCAGTGGTCGAAGCTGAAAGACCTTTGTAAAGTCCTTCAGTGTTTTGAGGAATGCACAAGGCTGGTAAGCGCAGACGACGCCATCCTAAGCATGAGCATCCCACTTATGCGTCTGCTCATGCAAACTTTGACGCACCTTAAGGAGCAGGCGTCTGCAGCCAATGTTGATGAGGAGGAAGAGGAGGAGGGAATCCTTGATGACATTCAGCCATTGTCTGCTCAGGGACCTCTCCTGGACGAGGTGGAGGAAGAAGAGGAGGAGGAGGATGGGGATGATTACTTAGGGGAGGAGGATGCATCTCGTGGGGCAAGTGAAAATGTTGGCGTGGCAAGGTCTGGTACAGGGTTTGTGCGTGACTGGAGGGATGTGGATTTGCCTGAAAGTGCTCCTCCACCCAGCACTCGCAGTGCATCATTGACACCGGGAACATTGGCCCACATGTCAGATTATGCCTTGCGGATCCTAAAAAGGGACCCCCGCATTGCCAAAATGATGAACGATGACGACTACTGGTTGGCCAGCATCCTGGATCCACGCTATAAAGGCAAATTACAAAACATCATGCCACAGGAGAACCTTGACCTAATATTGGCTAATAAACAAGCAACTCTGGTAAATCGGTTGCTTGAGGCATTCCGAGCACACAGCAGCGGTGATGGTTCTCACACGAGCCGTACGGGCCGGGGGCAGCTTGGCAGAGGTGTTCGTGGTGCACACAGCAGAAGTGGCGTTGGAGACAGGGGTTTCATGACAATGTTGTGGACTGATTTTTCAAATACCGCTCACACAACTGGTAATACTGCATCGATGGAAAGTGACAGGAGACAGCAGTTGTCAACTATGGTTGCAAACTACTTTTCCTCCCATATCGATGTTCTCCCACACAGGTCATTCCCCTTTGACTATTGGGCCGCTAAACTGGACACCTGGCCTGAATTGGCCCAATATGCCTTACAGGAGCTCGCTTGCCCAGCTGCAAGTGTGCTATCGGAAAGAGTCTTCAGTGCAGCTGGATCAATCCTGACAGAAAAAAGGACCCGTCTGTCAACCCAAAATGTGGATGATCTAACCTTCATTAAAATGAACCATGCATGGGTTTCCAAGGATTTTGTCCCACCTTCCCCTGATGACACATAGGGTGACAGAAAAATGGCTTGCTTTGGTCCACCTCTTCCTGGGACTTGACCTATTTCGCCTTTTGCATCAGCTGAATGTCCAACATCAACATATGCCACTTTCTAAAACTCCCTAACTGTGCTGCCTCCCCCCCCATGGCCGGGGTCACCACCTACCGCACGACACCGTGCGAGTGCTGTTGCCCTGGACAGGTGGGTAGGCCGACTCTTGGGCGCGGGCACTGGCACAGGGTCCCTCGTAGTGCAATCAAGTGTCTCTGACGGTGGTGGTGCACACCCGCCGTCAGACACACCGCTGTACTATGAGGGGCCCAGTGCCAGTACCGACGCCCACGAGTGGGCCCCCCTTGCTTGGGCAGGGCCCCAGTATTTGCAATCTTTACCTCTCCCTGCTCCTCCGCTGTGTAATCTGGGCCGTCAAATCCATACTGTGCCTGACACCATCTGAGCCTGCCTCCTGAGACATATATTTTGAATGTGTACGCTATCCATACATGTTATCCGGGGATACGGTACCCTTTCTAACCTTTGTGCAATCACGTGCAATCCATACTGTGCCTGACACCGTCTGAGCCTGCCTCCCGAGACATATATTTTGAATGTGTACGCTATCCATACATGTTATCCAGGGATACGGTACCCTTTCTAACCTTTGTGCAATCACGTGCAATCCATACTGGGCGTGAGAACGGCTGGCGAGCTGTTAAGCAAGCTACAGCACCTGTCCAGACTAGTACAGGGATTCCCTAGCGAGGAGACTTATTTGATTGTTTTCAATGTTGGGACAGCAATTTTTGGGGAGCACTATACTCTGGAGAATGATAGATGGGGCCCACCATACACTGGAACATTCCAAAGGTGGACATCAGACACTGGAGCAGCATTTACAAGGCCCATTATACACTAGAGCATTAGAAATGGGGCCCATTATGTTTGGAGCATTATTTGGGCCCATAAGACAGTGGAGCTTCATCCATGGGGACCAACATATACTGTAGCATTATGTGGAGCTCATCATATACTGTTTCAAACATTATATGGGACCAATGATTCTGTATGGAGAAATAGATGGGCCTCGTCATGAGATGTAAAAAGTGAGGTATTTTTCATTGTACTATACCGCTATTTATCTGCTGTATCGGTGCATGATGAGTTGTGGTATGTGTTAAAGGGGTGCTCTTTCGCCCAGGGCACATGAAAACCTGCAGCCAGCCCTCCCCCCCCACAACTTTAGCCAAATAACCCCCATTTTTCAGTGCGTAACTTGTATTATGAAGTTAATTAAGGTTGACAAGCTTAAGTAAGAAGAATTGATGCTTTTGGCATTCAAATGGGCACTGTAGGTGTGTTTCCTGTCCTCCTCTCACTGCCGACTTTTATTCCCCATTGACTTACATTGGGTTTCGTGTTTCGGGACGACCCCGACTTTTCCCTATAATCGGACGATCTTGCTCGACCCGACTTTTGGAAAAGTCGGGTTTCACGAAACGAAACGCGACCCTAAAAAACCAAAAGTCGCTCAACTCTACTAAGGAGGAGAGATGGGAGTCCCGGAGGTTTAATCTCTACAAGCCCTACTGTCAGGGCTGAAGTGAATGGGCGAGCAGTTCATTGCCTAACTGATACCGGATTGCAAGTAACCACCATGCCTGAAGCTTACTTTAAATGTCATTTTCCAGAAGTGTCACAGCCAGAGTGGAGGCCAGTAATCAGATTGATGGCAGCCAACCAGTTGCCTATCCCAGTCGCAAGGGTGGTCTGGATGGAGATCAGAGTGTATGGAAAGGATGTAGGCCAAAGAGGGATTGTGTTGGTCACCAAGGATGTCGGCAGCGGGCTTGTGGTGACCCTCCAAATGAATGTACTGAAAGAGATTGGATTTCTCCTGATCAGTGAGCCACAAGAGGCCTTTTTGGACCAGTGGCACCCGCAAACTTCCCAAAGAAAGGTATTTCAACAATTGATTCGAGCTGCCCAGGCTCAGGAAACATTGAATGGAGGGAAAGTCCTGGGGAAGGTGATGGTACTCACAGCTGCTAAACTTTCTACTGCCTGGTCAGACGGTGCTCACGTTGCCAGTACGAGCCTGTAAGCCCCTTGAGGGGGTGGAGATACAGGTAGAGCCAACATCGGTGGATCAGCTACCCCCTGGACTCCTCATAGCTTAGACATTGGCCACAGTTCATGATGGTAACATTGTGGCGCGGTGTGTCAACCTAAGAGAAGATAGCCTCACCCTCTCACCTAAGAGTGAAGTGGCTCAGGTCCTGGGAATGCCGGAAGAAATGGTGCAACCTGAGGCCGTGCAAGGAGATCCCTGGACCCTAGACGTTACAATGGCACGGATCACTCATCTGGAAGCGCAAAGGAGGGTTGTCGGATCCTGGAGAAGATGCGAGCTGAAGTAATGGGGCTCTCACCTCAGCAGGTGCAACAGGTGGAAGCTGTGTTAGAGCATTAACAAGAGGTCTTTGCCCGCCATGAAGATGACTTCGGGTGCACTCAGACTATCACCCATGAAATTCCCACAGGATGTGCTGCACCAGTTTAAGGGGAGGACAGGACTGTAATCGTGACCCGAATTGCTGAAATATCTATGTCCAGTCCTTCCACTACAGAAAACTGTATTCTTCTCTTCAGCGTACCTGCATCCCCAAATCCAGATTCCCCCAGGCACTTCCCAGGCAATGAGGCCCCTCTGTCAGGCGACCCCCAGCAATCGAGACCAGTCCAAGATAACTTTAACATTCTCTTTACTGAATACTTCACATGTTACATCCACAGTTGGTACATCATGGAATTCAGTTATTCTCTCATCTTTCCCTGCCTTGCTGTCGCTTCTGTGCAGTACACGCCAGGACCGGACCATCTTGTACTGCTCCCCAGTTCCTTCCTGGCCTAACCTCGCCATAATGACAATTCCTTCTGTCTGTTTCGCCCCAGACTCGATATCATCAGTCACCAGGTTTGGTTGCCTCTGGTAAATCATCCTGCCCGTCTCTACCGATCTTGTCGAAGCTCCAACTTCATCTCTTCAGTCCAACCGACTCCTGCCCTAAAGACATCAGCCCAGGTGATGAGTCACCAAATCTTTCCTTCCCTGTTCTGGCTCACTGCTATGCTGCACAGTGCCCATGGATAACGTGGGCTGCAGCGATTTAACATTGCGTGGCTGCCGAGCTGTCCGGGCCTATAGCTCATGTGGACACTTGGGCACACTGACTTACCACCCAGCGGCCCCTCCTACATTTAACCCTCTATAAACATCCTATAAACTATACCTATAGTGCACACTAGTATGCCCCCATCTAGTGGCCCATAAAGGAACTACACTTACCCTTGTCTATAAGAACTATAATACTAAGGTGCCCTCCTCTAATGTCCCAAAAGGATGCACCCTACTTTCCCTAAACTGTACATGAACATTAGTAAACATCACATATATTATATACAGTATTACACTAAAGGAACACAACACAGCATAATACAGTTTTCTAAAGAATGGTAACACATGTACGAATGTGGCAGTACCATAAATTTGAGCGATAATACATCTGACTATGTAGCAGTACCACAAATATTTATCAAAGACATTATCAATAGAGTTGAGCGACTTTTGGTTTTTTAGGGTTGCGTTTCGTTTCGTGAAACCCGACTTTTCCACAAGTCGGGTCGAGCAAGATCGTCCGATTATAGGGAAAAGTCGGGGTCGTCCCGAAACATGAAACCCAATGTAAGTCAATGGGGAATAAAAGTCGGCAGTGAGAGGAGGACAGGAAACACACCTACAGTGCCCATTTGAATGCCAAAAGCATCAATTCTTCTTACTTAAGCTTGTCAACCTTAATTAACTTCATAATACAAGTTACGCACTGAAAAATGGGGGTTATTTGGCTAAAGTTGTGGGGGGGAGGGCTGGCTCCAGGTTTTCATGTGCCCTGGGTGAAAGAGCGCCCCTTTAACACATACCACAACTCATCATGCTCCGATACGGCAGAGAAATAGCGGTATAGTACAATGAAAAATACTTCACTTTTTACATCTCATGACGAGGCCCATCTATTTCTCCATACAGAATCATTGGTCCCATATAATGTTTGAAACAGTATATGATGAGCTCCACATAATGCTACAGTATATGTTGGTCCCCATGGATGAAGCTCCACTGTCTTATGGGCCCAAATAATGCTCCAAACATAATGGGCCCCATTTCTAATGCTCTAGTGTATAATGGGCCCTGTAAATGCTGCTCCAGTGTCTGATGTCCACCTTTGGAATGTTCCAGTGTATGGTGGGCCCCATCTATCATTCTCCAGAGTATAGTGCTCCCCAAAAATTGCTGTCCCAACATTGAAAACAATCAAATAAGTCTCCTCGCTAGGGAATCCCTGTACTAGTCTGGACAGGTGCTGTAGCTTGCTTAACAGCTCGCCAGCCGTTCTCACGCCCAGTATGGATTGCACGTGATAACATGTATGGATAGCGTACACATTCAAAATATATGTCTCGGGAGGCAGGCTCAGACGGTGTCAGGCACAGTATGGATTGCACGTGATTGCACAAAGGTTAGAAAGGGTACCGTATCCCCGGATAACATGTATGGATAGCGTACACATTCAAAATATATGTCTCAGGAGGCAGGCTCAGATGGTGTCAGGCACAGTATGGATTTGACGGCCCAGATTACACAGCGGAGGAGCAGGGAGAGGTAAAGATTGCTCCAAACATAATGGGCCCCATTTCTAATGCTCTAGTGTATAATGGGCCTTGTAAATGCTGCTCCAGTGTCTGATGTCCACCTTTGGAATGTTCCAGTGTATGGTGGGCCCCATCTATCATTCTCCAGAGTAACGTGCTCCCCAAAAATTGCTGTCCCAACATTGAAAACAATCAAATAAGTCTCCTCGCTAGGGAATCCCTGTACTAGTCTGGACTCCTCGTCGTCCCCATCTTCCATCTCACTGCACAGTATTTCAACCTTGCAAGTGCTGTGATCCTGAGCAAGCAGGGGGGGCCCACTCGTTGGCGACGGCACTGGCACAGGGCCCCTGATAGTACGGTGGTGTGTCTGATGGCGGGTGGGCCGAACCTGCACTTTCATCTGCAGCTTCCTCTTTGTCACCATGTAAGATGGAACTGTATATGGGAAGGGTAACCTGAGTTTCATCAGGGTCAGATTCAGGCCGTGTAGCGTGCGAGGGGAATGTAGTGGTCTGGGTCAATATACCAGCAGATTCATCGAGCAGTGGCTGGGCATCAGTGCACTTGTGTCGCCCCCAGGAGTACGGTCGCCACAGTGGCATTACCTTCCTCCTAGGGAGTGTGATGTCATGCTTGGGAGCAACGAAGGATCTCTCTAGCAGGTTAACTGATTGGGCGGCGTTATTCCCACGAGTCATGACCCTCCAAACAGCGTTCATGAAGGCAAATTGTTTGTTTTACGTGGGCAGTATGGTTGCAAAGCTGAACCTTAAAGGAATGTCCAGAAGGGCACCACCAGGAGTGGAGCCTACGGTTAAATTCGACTCCACCTGGGAAACCTCAACCATGCCAGCTACAGAACAGATGCACACATTGCAAGCTTAATTCCGTTAACGAACGAGACTCCGTCATGCCCCGCGGTCCGAGTCCGGCTTACTAGAGGGACACGTGAGGCTCTGGAACATGAGATTGGCCAATAACTGGTGTGTCATGCCCTTACATGTCCGTGGCTGCATGTGCGCTACACTGAAAAGGCCAGCGTTTGTCGCTTACAGGTGCAGATAACCCGCTGAACAACGTTAGTGATGGGGATCACTGATTACAATTATTACCCGCGAACAATGATTTCCCAGTAAGTGCAGGTCAACTGCAGTTCCGGAATTAGGCCTAACCGTCATTCCTGAAAAAATGAAAAACTTACGTGTGCAAACCACAGGTGCTGTAGCTTGCTTAACAGCTCACCAGCCGTTCTCACGCCCAGTATGGATTACACGTGATTGCACAAAGGTTAGAAAGGGTACCGTATCCCCAGATAACATGTATGGATAGCGTACACATTCAAAATATATGTCTCAGGAGGCAGGCTCAGACGGTGTTAGGCCCAGTATGGATTGCACGTGATTGCACAAAGGTTAGAAAGGGTACCGTATCCCCGGATAACATGTATGGATAGCGTACACATTCAAAATATATGTCTCAGGAGGCAGGCTCAGACGGTGTTAGGCCCAGTATGGATTGCACGTGATTGCACAAAGGTTAGAAAGGGTACCGTATCCCCGGATAACATGTATGGATAGCGTACACATTCAAAATATATGTCTCAGGAGGCAGGCTCAGACGGTGTTAGGCCCAGTATGGATTGCACGTGATTGCACAAAGGTTAGAAAGGGTACCGTATCCCTGGATAACATGTATGGATAGCGTACACATTCAAAATATATGTCTCAGGAGGCAGGCTCAGACGGTGTTAGGCCCAGTATGGATTGCACGTGATTGCACAAAGGTTAGAAAGGGTACCGTATCCCCGGATAACATGTATGGATAGCGTACACATTCAAAATATATGTCTCAGGAGGCAAGCTCAGACGGTGTTAGGCCCAGTATGGATTGCACGTGATTGCACAAAGGTTAGAAAGGGTACCGTATCCCCGGATAACATGTATGGATAGCGTACACATTCAAAATATATGTCTCAGGAGGCAGGCTCAGACGGTGTCAGGCACAGTATGGATTTGACGGCCCAGATTACACAGCGGAGGAGCAGGGAGAGGTAAAGATTGCAAATGAAGGGGCCCTGCCCAAGCAAGGGGGGCCCACTCGTGGGCGTCGGTACTGGCACTGGGCCCCTCATAGTACAGCGGTGTGTCTGACGGCGGGTGTGCACCACCACCATCAGAGACACTTGATTGCACTATGAGGGACCCTGTGCCAGTGCCCGCGCCCAAGAGTCGGCCTACCCACCTGTCCAGGGCAACGGCACTCGCACGGTGTCGTGCGCTAGGTGGTGACCCCGGCCATGGGGGGGGAGGCAGCACAGTTAGGGAGTTTTAGAAAGTGGCATATGTTGATGTTGGACATTCAGCTGATGCAAAAGGCGAAATAGGTCAAGTCCCAGGAAGAGGTGGACCAAAGCAAGCCATTTTTCTGTCACCCTATGTGTCATCAGGGGAAGGTGGGACAAAATCCTTGGAAACCCATGCATGGTTCATTTTAATGAAGGTTAGATCATCCACATTTTGGGTTGACAGACGGGTCCTTTTTTCTGTCAGGATTGATCCAGCTGCACTGAAGACTCTTTCCGATAGCACACTTGCAGCTGGGCAAGCGAGCTCCTGTAAGGCATATTGGGCCAATTCAGGCCAGGTGTCCAGTTTAGCGGCCCAATAGTCAAAGGGGAATGACCTGTGTGGGAGAACATCGATATGGGAGGAAAAGTAGTTTGTAACCATGGTTGACAACTGCTGTCTCCTGTCACTTTCCATCGATGCAGTATTACCAGTTGTGTGAGCGGTATTTGAAAAATCAGTCCACAACATTGTCATGAAACCCCTGTCTCCAACGCCACTTCTGCTGTGTGCACCACGAACACCTCTGCCAAGCTGCCCCCGGCCCGTACGGCTCGTGTGAGAACCATCACCGCTGCTGTGTGCGGGGAATGCCTCAAGCAACCGATTTACCAGAGTTGCTTGTTTATTAGCCAATATTAGGTCAAGGTTCTCCTGTGGCATGATGTTTTGTAATTTGCCTTTATAGCGTGGATCCAGGATGCTGGCCAACCAGTAGTCGTCATCGTTCATCATTTTGGCAATGCGGGGGTCCCTTTTTAGGATCCGCAAGGCATAATCTGACATGTGGGCCAATGTTCCCGGTGTCAATGATGCACTGCGAGTGCTGGTTGGAGGAGCACTTTCTGGCAAATCCACATCCCTCCAGTCACGCACAAACCCTGTACCAGACCTTGCCACGCCAACATTTTCACTTGCCCCACGAGATGCATCCTCCTCCCCTAAGTAATCATCCCCATCCTCCTCCTCCTCTTCTTCCTCCACCTCGTCCAGGAGAGGTCCCTGAGCAGACAATGGCTGAATGTCATCAAGGATTCCCTCCTCCTCTTCCTCCTCATCAACATTGGCTGCAGACGCCTGCTCCTTAAGGTGCGTCAAAGTTTGCATGAGCAGACGCATAAGTGGGATGCTCATGCTTAGGATGGCGTCGTCTGCGCTTACCAGCCGTGTGCATTCCTCAAAACACTGAAGGACTTTACAGAGGTCTTTCAGCTTCGACCACTGCACACCTGTCAACTCCATGTCTGCTCTCAAAGTGCCTGGCCGTGTATCCTCCCACAAATGCATTATGGCCTGCCTCTGCTCGCACAGCCGCTCCACCATGTGCAGCTGCAGATGGAGTGCTAGTACAACTGCGCTCTGTGGACGAGCTTTCGCTTCTGGAGGAGGAGGAGGAGGAGGAAAGGCCAACAGCCAACTGTTTCCTATACCGTGGGCTAGGCAGCACTGTCCCACCACCGCTGTCCCCTGTGGACCCTGCATCCACCACATTAACCCAGTGCGCAGTGATGGACACGTAACGGCCCTGGCCATGGCGACTGGACCATGCATCAGTAGTGAGGTGCACCTTTCCGCTCATTGACTGCTTGAGTGCATGGACAATGCGGTCTTTCACATGATGGTGGAGGGCTGGGATGGCTTTGCGAGAGAAGAAGTGGCGACTGGGTAGGTCATAGCGTGGTACTGCATAGGCCATGAGTTCGCGGAAAGCTGTGCTTTCCACCAACCGAAAGGGCATCATCTCAAACGAGATTAGTTTGGCAATGTGGGCGTTCAAACCCAGTGTACGCGGATGAGAGACTGAGTACTTTCTTGACCTACTCATAGTGTCTGGGAGGGTGAGCTGGACTTGAGAGCTGCATATGGTGGAAGTAGCGGTGGACAGGGCGGACTGAGAGAGGGTTGATGATGGTGATGGAGTTGGTGTTCTTTCTGATGGCCTAGAATCAGTCTTTCGTTGATATAACAGTGGGATTCCCTGACTGCTGTGGCCTTGCAACGACACCTCAACATTTGTTGCTGTGCTAACCGGTGGGCTTACAGTGGGGGAAACAATGTAGCGTTGCTGACTACCTTCGTTGTGATCAGTTGCACATGTGGCACTTGAGGTTTGGTGTTGTGTCCACGCTTGCAAGTGCATGCTGGTTAAATGTCTAAGCATGCAACTGGTATTCAAATTTTTCAGATTTTTCCCTCGGCTAAAGGTCTTTGCGCACTTCTTACAGATAACCTTGGCCTGATCATGAGGATTTTGTTCAAAAAAGTGCCACACTGCACTCTTCCTACTTTGGCAGACATTTTGCGGCCTAGCACGCTGTGATCTTTTGACCCTCTGGACAAGCTGTCCAGCAACTCTTTTGATGTTTGGAACCTGTCTTTGGAGTGCTCCGGGCCTGCCAGATAACAGCTGTTGCGATATCGATGTCTGCTGTGGATGCTCCTCATCTGAGCTATTGGAAGCAGCACCCTCTTCCCCCAATGGATGCCAATCTGGGTCAACAACTGGGTCATCCATCACCTCCTCTTCTATGTCATGTGCACCTTCCTCTGTGTCACCGTGTATGGTGGTATAGTGTGCGGGAAGGGGCACCTGAGTCTCATCAGGGTCAGAATCTGGCTCTGTACACTGCGAGGACAATGTAGTGCTCTGAGTGAATGTACCAGCAGAATCATCCATCAGCGGCTGTGCATCAGTGCACTCCATGTCAGATTCATCTTGGCCTGGGTAATTCACCATTTCACTTGATAATCCAGGCATGGTATGTGAAAACAGCTCCATGGAGTAATCAGTAGTATGGCCTGCGTCATCCTTCAATCTTGGTTGGGGTGAAGGACACAAGGAAAGGTGTGGTTCATGAACATGAGCCTCCAATGACGACTCAGTGCTTTTACTTTTTACAACTGAAGAAGAGGAGGTGATAAAGCTGGAGGCTGAGTCAGCAATGTAAGACAAAACTTTTTCCTGATGCTCTGCCTTTAAAAGCGGTTTGCCAACTCCTAGAAAACTAAGCGTTCGAGGCCTTATGTAGCCAGACGATGACGCAGGGTCAGCACCTCCTGCATTCGGTCCTATTTTGCTCTTGCCACTACCATCAGATCCACCACCAACACCATCATTACCAGCTGCCAACCCCCCGCCCAATTCCACGGCCTCTTCCACCAGCCTCCCTCATTTTTGGTAGAAATGTAGACAAAATCCAACAAACTATATAGTATGTAAAACAAGGTACAAGGTGTCTATAGGACAGGGGAGATTTTGAATTTCTGCACACACTTTTGGACACTGGACACTTTTGGATTGTGTGAGGCCCAATGAATATCTGGGCGCTATGTGACAGGCTCGATGGCACAGCTGTGACCTAAGTGACTAGAGGATAAGGGAGATTTTGAATCTCTGCACACACTTTTGGACACTGGACACTTTTGGATTGTGTGAGGCCCAATGAATATCTGAGCACTATGAGACAGGCTCGATGGCACAGCTGTGACCTAAGTGACTAGAGGATAAGTGAGATTTTGAATCTCTGCACACACTTTTGGACACTGGACACTTTTGGATTGTGTGAGGCCCAATGAATATCTGAGCGCTATGTGACAGGCTCGATGGCACAGCTGTGACCTAAGTGACTAGAGGATAAGTGAGATTTTGAATCTCTGCACACACTTTTGGACACTGGACACTTTTGGATTGTGTGAGGCCCAATGAATATCTGAGCGCTATGTGACAGGCTCGATGGCACAGCTGTGACCTAAGTGACTAGAGGATAAGTGAGATTTTGAATCTCTGCACACACTTTTGGACACTGGACACTTTTGGATTGTGTGAGGCCCACTGATATCTGAGCGCTATGTGACAGGCTCGATGGCACAGCTGTGACCTAAGTGACTAGAGGATAAGTGAGATTTTGAATCTCTGCACACACTTTTGGACACTGGACACTTTTGGATTGTGTGAGGCCCACTGATATCTGAGCGCTATGTGACAGGCTCGATGGCACAGCTGTGACCTAAGTGACTAGAGGATAAGTGAGATTTTGAATCTCTGCACACACTTTTGGACACTGGACACTTTTGGATTGTGTGAGGCCCACTGATATCTGAGCGCTATGTGACAGGCTCGATGGCACAGCTGTGACCTAAGTGACTAGAGGATAAGTGAGATTTTGAATCTCTGCACACACTTTTGGACACTGGACACTTTTGGATTGTGTGAGGCCCACTGATATCTGAGCGCTATGTGACAGGCTCGATGGCACAGCTGTGACCTATGTGACTGGAGGATAAGTGAGATTTTGAATCTCTGCACACACTTTTGGACACTGGACACTTTTGGATTGTGTGAGGCCCACTGATATCTGAGCGCTATGTGACAGGCTCGATGGCACAGCTGTGACCTAAGTGACTAGAGGATAAGTGAGATTTTGAATCTCTGCACACACTTTTGGACACTGGACACTTTTGGATTGTGTGAGGCCCAATGAATATCTGAGCGCTATGTGACAGGCTCGATGGCACAGCTGTGACCTAAGTGACTAGAGGATAAGTGAGATTTTGAATCTCTGCACACACTTTTGGACACTGGACACTTTTGGATTGTGTGAGGCCCAATGAATATCTGAGCACTATGAGACAGGCTCGATGGCACAGCTGTGACCTAAGTGACTAGAGGATAAGTGAGATTTTGAATCTCTGCACACACTTTTGGACACTGGACACTTTTGGATTGTGTGAGGCCCAATGAATATCTGAGCGCTATGTGACAGGCTCGATGGCACAGCTGTGACCTAAGTGACTAGAGGATAAGGGAGATTTTGAATCTCTGCACACACTTTTGGACACTGGACACTTTTGGATTGTGTGAGGCCCAATGAATATCTGAGCGCTATGTGACAGGCTCGATGGCACAGCTGTGACCAAAGTGACTAGAGGATAAGGGAGATTGGATTGCTTTTAAAAAAGCAGTTTGCGGAGCAGTGGGTAAACAGCAATGCCAGCCTGTCAGGAAGCCTGAAAAGGCAGCCCAACAACCAACACTACTGATACACCACAATATAGCCTCCCCTTGCACTGCACACACAGTGACTGGTGTGTTGTGCAGGCCAAATTGCTATCAGCAGCAGAAGCAGTTTTTTTTTCTTCTCAGCAGGACAAAAAAAAAAAATTGGGCTTGCTTTTAAAAAAGCAGTTTGAGGCCCAATGAATATCTGAGCGCTATGTGACAGGCTCGATGGCGCAGCTGTGACCAAAGTGACTAGAGGATAAGGGAGATTGGATTGCTTTTAAAAAAGCAGTTTGCGGAGCAGTGGGTAAACAGCAATGCCAGCCTGTCAGGAAGCCTTAGAAGGCAGCCCAACAACCAACACCACTGATACACCACTATATAGCCTCCCCTTGCACTGCACACACAGTGACTGGTGTGTTGTGCAGGCCAAATCGCTAGCAGCAGAAGCAGTTTTTCTGTCTTCTTCCCTGCCTAACGCTCTCCCTACAGAATCAGCAGCAACCTCTCCCTATGCTAAGATCGGCAGAAGTAAGATGGCGGTCGGCGTGCACGCCCTTTTATACCCCCTGTGACGCCCACCAAAGCAAGCCAATCACTTGCATGCCCTTCTGAAAGATGGTGGTGACCCGTGCCTATGTCATCACGTTGCCCACAGTGTCCGTGGATCCTGATTGGCTGAAAAAGAGCGCAAAACAAACTTTTGAAACGCGACTTTGGCGCGTAAGTCGCCGACCTCGTGGCCGACCTCATCCTAGGGTCGGGTTTTGTTTCATGAAACCCGACTTTGCCAAAAGTCGGCGACTTTTGAATTTTTTCGACCCGTTTCGCTCAACTCTAATTATCAACATTGATATATGTAAGTATCAACAGATGGAAGACAATTAGAGGAAGGGAAGCAAGGAGGTAATTCAATCTCACCCCCTTACACCAGTTTGGGAAAGAAATCGGCAGTTACCTCCTCAGATGTATAAAGGTTAGTAAATACTTCAAAAGATTAACAGATGTACAACTGTGTATACAAACTGGTCTTTCTCCATTTGCTAAAGTAGGGGTGAATATAGAAAATACACTGTACAGTCAAGGCCAAAAGTGTTAGCACTAGGGATGAGCGAGCACTAAAATGGCCAGATGCTCATTACTCGAACCGAGCAATTCCTAATGCTCGATTGCTCGTTTCAAGTAATGAGTATAATGGGAGTCAATGGAAAATCCAAACCTTTTTGCAGCAGACGCTACAAGGAGGTCTGGGGGGCAGTGAAAATGTAGAAAATATTGCTGTTGCCCGCTGGTTGAACAAGATGTGATGACGCCTCCCAAACTCTTCAAAGGACCCCCATCTCCGCTGCTGGTCATACTGGCTTTTGAAGTCCACAAGAACCCTAGCGGTGAAGGATGCTGCATGGGCTCGTATCTTGGTAGCACCACAGGGTTCTGCCACCTCTGCTGTCATGCCAGCTTTGTCTGGTTCTGATATTCTCCCGAACGCAACCTTGAGAGTCTTGCGAGATTCTGCCATCTTTATCGCCTAGTCGCCCACTAGTCATGTTATACTGTATGGATTACTAATTCAATTCAGAAAAAAATTTTGAACTTTTTTTTAGGTTTATATGCCACTGAAATGTAACACAAAGCACATAATACTTTATGGATGACTTATTGAATCTAGAAATATTTTTCAATGCTTTTTTGGAATGTTATATACCACCCAAATGTAAAACATAGAAGGTAATACTCTATGGCTGATTAATTGAAACCAGAAGATTTTGTCATCTCTTTTTTGGAGTGTTGTATACCATGAAATGTAAAACAGAGAATTTAATACTCTATGGATGACAAATTGATTCCAGAAAAATTTTTTAATGCTTTTTTGAAGTGTTATATACCAACAAAATGTAAAACAAAGTAGGTAAAACTCTATGGATGACAAATTCAATCCAGAACATTTTTTTTAACTCTTTTTTAGAGTGTTATACACCATCATGATGTAAAACAAAGCATGTAAGACTCTATGGATAACAAATTCAATCCAGAAAATTTTTGAACACTGCTTGGAGTGTTATATATCACAGAAATGTAAAACAAAGCATGTTATACTCTATAGATGACTAATGGAATACAGAAAAAAATTTGAATTTTTTTGTATTGTTATATTTACCCATAATGAAACAGAAAGCATGTAATGCTCTATGGATGACAATGTAGTCTATATTTTCACCCCCCCCAAAAAAAAAAAAACATGGTCACGTGCAGCAGGTTTATATTTAGGAACAGACTGCAAATCCCTAAGCCCTGCCTAGGCGCAGTATTGTGACACTCTCCCTGCTCCTACAACTGTCCCTTGGCTAAATGCAGAATATATCTGATTCAAACAGCAAAGCACAAGATTAGTCCTTAAAAGGACTGTTAGTTTGATTGTTCAGTATCAGCACCAGTATCTTTTACAATATTTTTATTGACAAATGTTAAAACCATACAGTAATGACAAAAGTGTTTCACAGCTGGATATTAATAGGAGGGGGGGAGGATGGGGGACAGGAAAGGGGGAGGGGGATGAGAAAAGGGTAAGGGGGAGGGAGAAAAGCACACAGAGAGCTTATGCTAGTATCAGCACCAGTATCAACACAAGAGGACTCTGATTAGTTAAACTGTGCACACACAGAGCTGGATAACTGCTCTCTCCCTCCAATCAGAACTGTCTCTGAGCTGATCAATGTCGTCTGTGAGCCGAGCGCAACAGTGCCAGTCCATTTATAACCTCTGATGATGTATTGCGGCCAGTCAATCACAGTAATGCCACTACCAAGATGGCTTCAGCGTTATAGTGACTGGCAGCTAATCCCCACATGATTATTGGCTGTGTAACAGGCGCCAAACATTCGGGCGGGGATTCAAGTTTAAATCCGAGCACAATCCAATGCTCGCCGAGTGTCGGGCACTTCTGAGCACCCAGATACTTGAGTAATACCTAAGTATCATTTTGTTCATCTCTAATAATGACCAAAAATAGTATTATTCCTCATGTACACATACGCAACAGCTTATGCTAAAAATGTTATCTAAAAGTTTATTTATTCTTTAACCTTAAGACATAACAATTTTCATAAGCAGACATAAAAATACAAATTTTGGGGGGTAGAAATAATTGTATGGTTATAAGAACTCTAAACACAAAATCTGTTGTCCAATTTTACAGATTGATATAGCATATTTTGTGTATATATTTATGGCATGAGACAATGAGTAGGATGAAAGAAAACTGCTGTCTGCCTAACCTTTACGTTTTAATGATTTTCTGGAAATAGTTTTACTTGTGCTAGTGACCTTGTCATTTCTGTTTCCGTTCCAAAAGATTTGCAGAGACAAAGCTATTTCTTTCAGCATCCTTAGATCTAAACATATCAGTAGTTGTCACTGTCTGACATATGTGACAATTGATTGAAATGTTATTGTGATTATTCTTGGATGTTTAGCGTGTAAATCAACTTGGGAACCTTTCTTCAGTTCTATGTTATCTTACAGGTCCATTCTAGACCTGCTACCTAAATAATACTTTTTACAATAATAACTGATAAAACAACTATGTAAAGTACAAACTTATTGCAGAGTAATTTAAATAAAAGAAATCATAACACAAAATGAAGACAAAATTCACATATGAATCACCACTTTTTTATGTCAAACAAATAATTAATTACTGATATATGAGCCCCTATTTAATAGGATGTTTACACCAGATTTCAGCATAACCTGTTCCAAAAAAAAGTCACAACCGATGACTTGAGAGACAAATTGCCGCTAATATTAATGACCTTTTTCAATGCTTACCAAATTGGAAAACTGGGTGTCATCTCTAAAGAAACGGCGTTTTAGTCAAATTTATTAGGATGTAAGCCAGAAATGCTGCAAATTTTGGCACAAATCTACAATAACTCATAAACATTCAGCTGCATATTTGATTTCTGACTATTACACAAGTCCAAACGTAGCACTTTTAAATACATTTGGTATAAATCTCTTGTACATTCAGTTATATCTGATACTGTGAATGGCACTGAAGCTTGGTCCCTTTTACTTGAAGAGGATGGAGCGCAGTACTAGGCACAGCCGCCTGGACAGATAATATGATGTACATATACTGTAAATAATAATGGGAATGGGCACATGGATGTTTATTGTATTCTGTTGTATCTTCTTTATACTGATTGACAGGGGTTCTCACTAATCATACAATGATGGCACTTACGAAAAATGGGACTTTAAAGTTTAAGTCCTAGAATTCCTCTGTAAAAAGTAAATAAACTTTCCTTTTCATTATAATAGTCATTACTAAATTATGAATTGGTGTGATATACTTTTATTAGTTTATTTTGCTTTCTTCTCTCCTAGATTCTATGCTGTAGTGTTGTTTCAATGCCCATTTTATGAACCTTTAGAAGCTCCTTTCAACTACTGCTAAGTAAGATCCATATACTATATCCAAACTATCTGCTTATGACACCTTCCCTGTCTGAGCCTCTCTGCTCCACATGTACTGAGGTACAAGTTTTTGTATGCTGATGTTTGAGTAAAGTGTAAATCTTACAGAGCAGCAGTTCCAGTGATCTTCTAAAGGTGCATGACCTGGGTATTGAATCAGTACTGCAGTAATGTTTGGTGGAGAATATATGTATATGCAAACTTTACCTTCTACCTGACCTCAAAAGGATTTATTGATGTCACAAAAAATGTGTGTGTATATATACAGTATGTATATATATTTATACACACACACACACACACACATACACAGTTGTGCTCATAAGTTTACATACCCCTGCAGAATTTTTCATTTCTTGCCCTTTATTTCAGAGAATATGAATGATAACACCAAAACTTTTGCTCCACTCATGGTTAGTGGTTGGGTGAAGCCATTTGTTGTCAAACTACTGTGTTTCTTTTTTCAGCGTTTCGGTGATTCACCTCCATGCTTTACAGTAGGAATGGTGTTCCTTTCATCATAGGCCTTGTTGACCTCTCTCCAAATGTAACGTTTATGGTTGTGGCCAAAAAGTTTAATTTTGGTCTCATCACTCCAAATGATCTTTTTCCAGAAGTTTTGAGACTTGTCTCTGCTGTTTTGAACGTTGCATATAACTTCTATAAATATAAATATAACTTTAATATATTTATCAACTATCTAGAAATATGAAAAAAAACTTTAACATAAATAAAAACTGTCTAAAATATGCAATATAACTTTGCTATAAATAAAACTTTTCTTATCAGGTTCAACAGGGTTCAGTAACATCCCGAACCGGGGTATTTTTCTCCTTTTACTAAGTGCAATATGGGGAAACCCGTCTCAATCCCCCAACATAGGCCCAGGGCATGGCTACAGGGCATAACTGGTTAACTTGTTTAACCACTTTTCGGCCACGCTAGATCATTTTTGTTCTGTGGTCTGCTGTAACATATAGAGTGCATCACTCACACTCTCAAATGGTTGCTGTAAAACCAAAAAGGAGCAAAGTAGTAAGTGCTAACTATCTAATATATAAAGCTCAAAGTGTGTATGTATGTATGTGTGTATGTATGTGTGTATGTCCGGGATAGGCATCCGCACCGTCGCAGCTACAGCCATAAAATTTGGCACAGTCACACGTCTGGACCCCGAGAGCGTCCTAAGCTATGTTGTGAGGCGAAATTTTAACCCCGCGCGTTCCAATTCACCAAACAATTTTGCCCCTATCTACATACTGGGGAAAAAGTGTGTGCACGTCAAGCCCCGCCCCTCATTATGTCATAATGCCCCTATTTGCATACTGGGGAAACAGTGTGTGCGTATCAAGCCCCACCCCTCATTTCGATGTCACAATGGTTGCCATGGCGACGCTGATGTCATCATAGGTTGCAAGCCCTGCCGCTGCTCATTATGATGTCATAATGGTTGACTATGGGATGGAGGATGTGTGATGGGTATATGGGCACTGGACTATGGGATGTAGGATATGTATGATGGGTATATGGGCACGGGACTATGGGATGGAGGATATGCATGATGGGTATATGGGCACGGGACTATGGGATGGCGGATATGTATGATGGGTATATGGGCACGGGACTATGGGATGGAGGATATGTATGATGGGTATATAGGCACGGGACTATGGGTTGGAGGATATGTATGATGGGTATATGGGCATGGGACTATGAGATGAAGGATGTATGATGGGTATATGGGCACTCGACTATGGGATGGAGGATATGTATGATGGGTATATGGGCACGGGCCTATGGGATCATGGATATTTATGATGGGTATATGGGCACGGGACTATGGGATGGAGGATAATTATAATTTGCTATAACTAACCACAGTTATTTACTATGCCCTGGCAGCGCCAGGCTCTTCAGCTATACTATATACAGGAGGAGATGACACACAGGTATATACTATATACAGGAGGAGATGACACACAGGTATATACTATATACAGGGGAGATGACACACAGGTATATTGAATCGTGTCACCGGGGTTTAAGTAGACCGTGTGCACATTTTTGATCTTGCTGGAGCTGCAGGTTCTGGTGCAGCCTCTGGGATGGCAGCCACTAGCACCCAAGAAGCTCTGGGTCCACCGCAGGCAGCTGGTCTGGGTCTTCCTCCGGTCGGCTGAGGGCGTCTTCGGCTTCCACCTTACGCTCCGAGTAACCACCGCTCGCCATCTTGCTTGCCGGGTTTTCTGCCGCGCCCACGAGCTGTTCCCGCTCTTTCTTTCGTGGGCGATTCCTTCTTCTTTCTCTTCTCCCACCAACCCAGGCCAGGAGGCGTGTCCCCCTGGCCGACGGCCATGTTATGATCACATAGAAACATTCACAGTGGGCGGACATGATTTTCGCACCTTTCGGTAACCCAGCTCACGATGGGAAGCTACACGATTGCCTTTGGTATTGTCTCTGGGCGTATGAGACCCGATTTAATATGGGTCAGTACATCCTGGTCATGATGCCAAAATGAAACACCTGCTAGGGCCGGTGGTACTCGGAACCGGGCCAGTCAATTCTTCAGGGGATGTCACGGCAACAGTGACCCGGTGCGTGGCCCTGGGCGTGCAATTAAATAAATATGGGGAAGTTATAGGGGAAAGTTTGTGACGTCATCTGTGGTATTCGGCAAATAATAAGATGGCCGACGCTGCGATTCAGATCCACTGGGGCAGTTGGTGATGCAGCAAAGTTGGTACAGCTCTCCACGGGTAGAGCCAGGCCACAGGGCAGTTATGGTGTTAAATGTGATGGTAGTGGTTGTAGTGCAAGGCAGATGACACGGTAAATAAATATGAGGACACAGCAGGGTGCAGTCTTCACACTTTTACTCACAGTCTTTCAAGTTACAATCCCCAGCCAGGGTGCTGTGTCATCCGGGACTGTGCAGGGCTTTGCAGGTACTGTGCAGGACTGTGCTAGGCTGCGTGGGACTGTGGTGGCCCGTGCTGGGCTGTGCGGGGACTGTGCCATGCTGTGCGGGACTGTGCAGGGCTGTGCGGGGACTGTGAGTGGACTGTGCAGGCTGTTGCAAATATTGCGAGGCGAGTAGTGAAATACTTGCGAGGATTCAAGTACCGCGAGTACCAAATTACTCACCGAGTACCGAATCCTCACGAGTATGCTCGCTCATCCCTACCCTCCACCCAACTACGGTCGGCATGGATTCGGGCGCCATGGGTGGATTCCTCACTTCCCGTGCCCCTAGGACCCCTTCTTCACTCCACTTTCCTCTCCAGTCCTGGAACAAGCTCCTCACTCCTTCCAGTCTCTTCCACAAACTGACTTCTCCTTCCTGGCTCCTCCTACAACTGCCACTCCTGTTACCATGACAACTCTCCACTACCAACTGCCAGCTTTCCTGTCCTATCTTTATCTACTTCCTCCACCCACACCCTCTACCTAGTTCCTCCCTGGCCTAAAGAGGTCTAGTGTTGGGTGCTAGTGTGTGGATCCTGGGTAGTGCCCCCTCCTTACCTGAGAGTGGGGTGCCACACCTCTGGCTGAGGTGCAGTACCTCTGTGGCGACTGCACCCTCAGAGACGCCACATATATGTATATATATATATATATATATATATATAAGAACTACTAAGAACTTTAGTACTACTACTAAGTACTACTAAGAACTTTAGGTTTCCTATATATATATATATATATATAGGAAACCTAAAGTTCTTAGTTCTTTAAAATTATGTAGCACTGGTTTTGCTATCAGCGACAATATGCAAACTTTACCTTCAACCTGACCTTAAAATGATTTATTGATGTCACGAAGAATGTTTACCATTGTCCAGCAATGAAAGTCAACTTATCCCTTTATTAACAAATGTTTAGAGCAGATGTTCATTCTTGCTGTATTTTCAGTTTCTTTCCTCGTTGAGGACACATGGTATGGCTGAACAATTAAAAACAAATTAAAAGATGTAATGTTTTTAGATGAATGTACAAGATTATTATAGAGGAAATGTAAAATTAGCACAAGCAAATCATTCCATTGCAAGATTTAATTAACCTACAGCTAAAGGTTATTGAGCCAAACTAGTACAATGAAGAAATGGACCAGTTGCCCATAGCAGCTAATCATATTCCAGGTCTCGTTTTTCAGAGGCCAATTGGGAAATAAATATTGAAAACCTAAATTGTGGCTATAGGCGTCTCCACTGCACTTGTTTTGATAAGTCATCCAATTGGATGATTATTGATTAAGAAAATTCTATGGTGAGGTCAATTATCCTTCAGATGTCACTGAGAAAAAAACAATAAAAATACCTGGTAACAATATTATTGCATCAATATTTTCATTTCCAGTGGAAGAAAAATGCTGATTCAGCACTACATGTACATGTAGACTTCTAGGTTAATTCTTTTGTATAGGAGTAATAATCCATAGAAACAGGTCTTGCAACAGGTAGGCCGTACAAACCCTCCCTTGATATCCAAAATTCCTCTTTAGGGTGAGAAGACACACAAATCACAGCAGAACCTCACATTCTATTGTTATGGGGTACTGCAGGGGACTAAACCAAACATACCCTCCCCTGAGGTTCCAACTAATCTGAAGGGGAGGATTAAGAAATCTATTTTACATACATTTATTCAATGATAACTAAGATTTATTAACCTAGTAATATGTAGGATAGTCTGTAGAAAAACATAAATATTATAACTTGGTTTCTCTTCTATCTCTTTTCTCATATCTATAAAAAAAATTTCTCTAACCTTTGTCTCTATTAGGTTTCATATTCACTTTTCAGTCACCATGATGACTTGAGGATTTGTTCTAGAAAGGACAGCTTACCATTGAAAAGAAATAGCATTATCAATTTAAATGTATTCAAATCCTATTGAAAAGTTAGAGTGTCCTATAATGCCAAAAACGAATAAGCCAGTCTTCTCCTGTGTTTGTAATCCCGATGAAAATTTTGACTATTATTACTGCAAATGTTACAAAAAGATCAGTCATCCCATTGTGCGAAGAGTGTAAATCTCAAAGAATGCATTAAGCTCATGAAACAGACCAAGTCATTGTACAGTACATTACACGACGGTATGGTACCTTAAATAACCACGCAATCATCCTATATTACTACACGTAAAATGTAACACTTTCATATGCTCCATTTTATTCTGTTGATTCTTTTTCAATGGAGAAGTTTTTGGAATGAGGTTTCTTAGTTCTCACATCTTTTCAGGAAAAGATTGACAAAGTGTTTCTCTTTTAGCTCCGGGAAAGTTCTTTGCAGAACAACACGATCTTACAATATATATGTCATGGTCTTCACAAAACAATATTATGTTTACCTGATCTTTTTCTTGTTTAGTGTACACTATTGGAACAAGCTACAATAGTTTACAAGTTCTCTGGTTGTTAAACTCATGTAAACAATCAGATCGTCGTAAAAAAAAAAACAACTGTGATACAATTGCAACAATGGCTGCCCAAATTTCAATCACATCTTTGTTTGGTGGCTCTGTGACAGTAGATCAAGGAAGATATGATGTTTCAGTGATGATTAGTTTGTGTGCTATGTTCATGTACATGTGTTATCAGCTGTTGTTGACTTATATTTAAAGTGTCAAATGAAAAATGGTGCTTGACCAGGATTCATGGGTTGGTTTAGCTGATTGGATAGAGTCCTGCTTGGCGTTGTTTTGGAGAAGTGCTAAATTTCTTTATAAGGAGGTGATTGGACCAAACATGGGGATGAGTTACCATATAGTATATACCCAAACAATGGGTGCATTGTGAGTGTCCAATAAGAAGCCTCTTGTGATGTAGTTTGAGATAAATTCTGATAGATGGGGTCCAGACATTACCTAGAGGTAAAGTGATCGTGCAATAGCTTGGCTCCAAACATAGGGCTGAGGAGGGGACAGAGAGATGCCCTCAAAGACTGCTTGGTAAGATGCTGTTATCCAAAAATTTAACTCCAGTGAGAAGCATAGGGATCCCTATCCTACCGACAGCGATATGATAACGGAAATGTCAAACACGCAGGTGGTGCATGTGGTTCTTGAAGCCACGGGATCGGACTTACCTAGAAGGGGAGTAGCTAAGTTGCTACCTAGTATTTACTGGAGCTCCTGATGGTCCAATCAGGTTTCAACTGCAGGTAGCAGCCAGGTACCACTTCTAGACTGTCCCTGTTACTACAGCTGCTGACCCAAGCAGGTATGCTGACATGGATGGGGCTTGGAATAACTTGGCAAGATAGGATAAGGACTCTGTTTAGACTGCACAGGTTCTGGATCCTCGAACAGAATGGATACTGGCACTGAGTCACAGATGGGGCAGGATTCAAATTCTGGAACAAACTGACAGTATGGACTCAGAAACTCTAACCAGGACTGACACAGGTGCAGGTGCTAGTACTGAACGGTTTCACGTTCGGATACTGCCGCTGCAGCTTCAGAGTTAAGGTACCACTGTAGCGACTTTAGGGCTAATGTACTGCTGGATGCAGTTTCAGGATTCAGGTACCACCAGAGCAGCTTCAGTGTTCACAGGTATCGCTGGTGTGGCTTCAGGTTCAAGGACAAGGGGTTCACATGAGGATCAGGGGTTTGGATTCAGGCTCTGGCCACACAAGGACACACAGGGGTTTGGATTCAGTTACAGAGACTGGGACCTGGCAACTCATTAGTTGCACAAACACTCACTAATGGAATAACATTGCTCAGGAACCTCCATACTAGGAAGGGTGCATTTTATACAACATGCCTCCCAGCTATTGGCTTGAGTCATTTTCAAAGTTTGCAATCTGCCTTTTTAAAGGGAATCTGTCACCCCCTGGACATATATGACCTATCAATATGGGCATACAAGTAATAGAAATGTTACACTAGGCCTACCTGTATACCTCATATTAATGGCCTTGTTGTGAAGAAATGTTATAGTCTTTCTTTATGTTAATGATTTCTTCAAGGCTCCAGGGCATGCAGTGCATGAAAAAAATCTCTCCTGTTTTCATTGTAATACTTACCCCCTCCCGTCAGCGTCAGTTATGGCCCCGAAATCCTGCGCCTGCACCCTTCATTCCCTCATAAATACATAGCTCATTCTCCATTCTGTGGGCACAGAATTCAGGGATCTTCTGTGCAGGCGCTGGTGACCTTCGGTGTGTGTGCCGATAAGGTTTTCTCCCTACTTCCTCCCTGCATAGTCATGGCCATGTACACATGGTTCCTAGCAATGACTGTGCAGGTAGGAAGTGGGGAGAGAATATTATTGGTGCACATACTGAAGGTCATATTGACTCACCGGCGCCTGCACAGAAGATGTCTGAATGTATTGCCCACAGAAGGGAGGATGAGGTATGTATTTCTGAGGGAGTGCAAGGTGCAAGATTCCAGGGCCATAACTGACGCTAATGGGAGGAGGTAAGTATTACAATTAAGCCAGGAGGCAGGGATTTCTTCCATGCAGCTCACACACCAGAGTCTGGAAGAAATCATTGACATAAAGAAAGAATATAACATTTCTCAGCAACAAGACCAGTAATATGAGGCATACAGGTAGGAGTAGTGCAACATTTCTATTACCTGTATGCATATATTAATAGGTCATATACGTCCTGGGGGGGTGACAGATTCCCTTTAAGAGCAGGGAAGCACATGCAAACGTGAACATTAGGCGAAACGTCAGAAAGTCTGTGCGGCGTTCACAGCCAAAAGAAAGCAGGGAGATGTGCCGAAAAACCACTCGTCTGTGACAGTGAGCATGCTGGCATCACTCCATGGATGGGGAAAGGGAACGGTGGAGACACAGGGGGTCTGCGGTCATCCCGGTCAGCTAGCTGAAGCCGCATAGACCAAGGGGTGGTCCCATTGAACACAAGCTCTCTTATAACATGAGTGTAATGCTTCTCAGGCAACACAGGGTGAGAGTAAAACAGCGTGGCAATACTTTATTGAACCACAAAACAGGCAGATAACTCATAGGACAGTCCCAGCAAAATACCTAAGATGGTGCACATTACAGAATCTCAACCTTTTGTTGTCTCACCGGCATAAGAGCAGCTGTGAGTTCAGATCTTCCAGGGTTGAATATCCCACCTGTGGCATGCACACAGGGATGAAGTAATGACAAGCGTAGGAAGATGACAGTCCATTCAGGTACAAGGCCAGTTGACTGGAGGGTCACAACCTAGCTTCATCTTCCAGGGCAAACTACCCCACCTGTGGCATGCACAGAAAGAAGGTAACGACAAGCTTAGGAAGATGACAGTACATTCAGGTGCAAGGCCAGTTGACCGGAGGGTCACAACCTGTCTTCTCTGAACATATCTCCATGGAGCCAGGTGACTGGCGGTTCCCATTCTTGGCTTTCACAAACATATCCTTGGATTTGCAATGGTCAATAGAGCAAATGTGTATTTTCCTAGCCAGGGCCGTGGTCCATTAAGCTAGCATCCTGTAGAATGACAAATCTGTATCCCTTGTGATGGAGAAATGAACTTTGACAGCTGTCCTGTAGAGTCTCTCTGGAAGTTTGGATGTCTGGATGTCTTGGCTGAATTTCTTTCTCTCTCTGTCTCTTACAGAGGCATATAACCTGTTTTTATAATTAAGTGACCTTTATTCAGTATTTACAGGTAAAGAGGAAGAATGTTGATGAGATCAAGTAGCATTACTTGATTATTTAATCTATTTGCATAGTTTTTCTTCCTCTATTTTAAAAGTCAACAAACTATCTGGCCTGGAGAATGTGTAATTAGCATATCAGCAAACATCACTGGTCATCCAGGATAAAAGCACAATGTGTCACAACAAATTGTCAACATTATAGGCTTACGCAAGAAAAAGTCTGTTTTTTTGACCAACCAGAAAGAAACACATAAATTCAAAAGTCAACATATAGATAAGTCTATTCTTCTTGGCTTGCTGAAAACAGACGTCTGGTTAATTAAGATACTGTGTCCTCACAGTAAACATGCAGGGGCGCTGGCATTAGCATTACAGAACACTTGGCATTAGAGACTACGAAATGGATTGAAATTTACTGCAATTATTGTGAACCCTTACAGTGTGGAGGAACACAAAAATCCTGTGAGAACGACCTAGTCCTATAGGAGAAACCACTATGTTTCCTATTATTACAGAAAGAGCCCTCTTTTGTTGCTGCTCTTTGTAACCAAGGTGTCACATGTATGTATGATGGGCAGTTTTAGTAATATATTGTTGCATATTCTGTTGGAGGTTCTTAAACGGGGCTCTCACTAATGATGATGTCACAAACGGTGCCAGTGTTATAAATTGAATTATTGAGCACACAGCAGCTATGGTATATAGATGCAAGTATTTTGAGAGCTATAGTTTTTCTATATTTCTACCGACAGTCATGTGACAGCTTGTTTTTTGCAGGACGAGTTGACGTTTTAATTTGTACGTTTTTTGTGTGCATAACTTTTTTTATCGCTTTCTATTATGATTTTTGTGAGGCAGAATGATCAAAAATCAACAATTCAGGAATTTTTTGGGGTGGTTTATCTTTTTATGCCATGAATAAATAATTCAGCTTTATTCTTCGGATCAGTACAATTATAGCAATACCACATTTATATATATTTTTTTAAATTTTGGCACTTTTTCACAATAAAAACTTTTATAGAAAAAATATTATTTTTGCATCGCTTTATTCTGGGAGCTATATCTTTTTTTTTATTTTTCTGCTGATGGAGCTTTGTGGCCGCTTGTTTTTGCGGGACAAGATGACCTTTTCCGCAATACAATTTTTATTTACATCTTTTTTGTTAGCGTCTTATTCCACTTTTTCCAGCAATTGCTCTTGATCACAGCATTTAGGGGGTAAAATTGCTAGGCGCAGTGCTTTCACAATCCCTGGTTGTCACAGCAGGAGCTGGGCCGCTAGCAGCACTGAACTCCTGCTGTGATTGGGTGAAGGGTGCTGATTTTTCAGCACCTCCTGCGCGATCATGCTGAGATCGGTCAGTCAAATTGACTGGAAAAAAGGAAAAAAAAAGCTCGCCCCACAATACGGCTCAATCTGCACAGATGCCCACGAACCACACCATCACAGGATGCTAATTAGACACAGGGAAGGAAAAAGTTTACACAGCTTCTGATCCACAATTCATAAAGAAAAATTCAAAAATACAAAATACAGGAAACAAACATCCTCTATGATGGAGAAGTAGTAGAGGGGACACAAAAAAAATTAGGAACACAAGTGCGTTCTTAGACTTGGTTTAAACCAATTTTTCTCCTGATTTTTAATTCTTTTGGAATAAAGACATGATTTTAACCACGTCTCCATGAACTATGGATCAGAAGCTGGATAACCTTTTTCCTTCCCTGAGTCAGATTGACTGACCGATCTCATTCCTCTGAGTGCATGGACCGACTGCATGGGTCCCCGTATTTCTTTCCATGATGCCCAGCTGTCGTCACGAAACTGTCACTGCGTGTTCACGTAGCACGAACATAGCACATCATTCTGCGGGAACTGACACCCTCTCCTGACATGTTACGTCCGTCAGTCATCATAAAGGGGTTAAGAAAAATCCCACATTTGATTTTGGGAAAATATTCTGGTAATATATTAAAATTATGTTACACGTGCTTGTAGGATGCAGCAAATGGGTAAAGAGGGCTAAAGATAGAGATCTGAGAAATGAATCTACTGGGTTGTAGTAGCTTAGGTTTTCAATATCTGGATTAGAACAAATACTCTGCTTCTATGATAATACGCTCCTAATTAGAGATGAGCGACTTTGCCTTTTTTCAGGTCGAGTCGGGTTTCATGAAACTCGACTTTCTAAAAAGTTGGGTCGAACGAAATCGGCCGACTATAGGGAAAAGTCAGGGTCCAACTGAAACACGAAACCCAATGCAAGTCAATGGGGAAGCAAAGTCGGCAGGGAGTGGAGGACAGAAAACACACCTACAGTGTCCATTTCAATGCCAACGACATCAATTCTTATTACTTAAGCTTGGCAACCTTAATTTACTTTATAATAATAGTTATGCATTGAAAACTGGGGGTTATTTGGCTAAAGTCTTGGGGGGGTAGGGCTGGCGCCAGGTTTTCGTGTGCCCTGGGCCAAAGAGTGTCAGTGCACCCTTTTAATACATACCACAATTCATAATGCTCCGATACGGCACAGAAATATAGGTATAGTACAATGAAAAATACTTCACTGCTTACATGACATGACTGATCTATTTTAAATTCTACAATAGCTCAAAAAACGGACACTATATTACTTCATACAGTATTATGGCCACCACCTAGTGCGCCATATGGAATAATGAGCCCCATATATTTCTCCATACAGAATAATTGATCCCATATAATGTTCCATAAAGTATATGATGAGCTCCACATAATGCTACAGTATATGTTGGTCCCCATGGATGATGCTCCACTGTGTTATGGGCCCAAATAACGCTCCATATATAATGGGCCCCATTTCTAATGCTCCAGTGTATAATGGGCCCCGTAAATGCTGCTCCAGTGTCTGATGTCCCCCATTTGTAATGCTCCAGTATATGATGGGCCAAATGGATGATGCTCCAGTGTATGATGGGCCCTATATATCATTCTCCAGTGTATATTGCTCCCCAAAAAATGCTCCCAACATTTAAAAAAATTAAATACCTGTCCTCGCTGGGCACTACTCTGGACTCCTCAGCATTGCCATTTTAAAGCTCTCTGCACTTGTACTGTTTCGGTAGAGGGCATACAGATGTGATGTAATCGCGCTCTGTAACCTGAATGTCACTGTCAGGAAAGGCGGAAGACGTCATGGTGGTGGAGCAGGGAGAGGTAAGTATTGCAAGTGCTGTGGCCTTGAGCAAGCATGGGGGGCCCATTCGTGGCGACGGCACTGGCACAGGGCCCCTCATAGTACGACGGTATGTCTGATGGCGAGTGGGCCCCCCACCGTCAGAGACACTTTATTGTACTATGAGAGGCCCTGTGCCAGTGCCGTCGCCCAAGGGTTGGGCCACACACCTGTTCAGGGCAACAGCACTTGCCGGGTGCAGCAGATGTTGACCCCGGGCCTGGGGTGGGGGGGCAGCCAATTTTGGGTGTTTTAAAAAATGGCATATGTTGATGTGTAGGCTGGACTTTCAGCTGCTGCAACTGGAGGAATTGGAGAAGTCAGAGGAAGAGGAGAACAAAGGCGAGTCTTTTTTCTGGCAACCTATGTGTTAGGCCGGTTTCACATTCGCGCTTTTGAGTGCAGCGACGGCCTGCGCACGGCCGCCGCTAAGCCCCGCCCCCTGCCCCGCCTCCACCGGTATCTCCGCCTCCGGGCGCATGACGTTGCATGCGTCGTGCGTCCCCTATCTTCATCACAGAGGGCGCAGGCCGTGCGCAGTCTGCGCACAGTCTGCGTTTGGCGGCGCATGCGTCCTTTTGACGGTGCGCCGAGCACAAACCAAAATGCAACAGGAGGCGGAGATACTGGTGGAGGCGGGGCAGGGGGTGGGGCTTAGCGGCGGCCATGCGCAGGCCGTCGCTGCGCTCAAAAGCGCGAATGTGAAACCGGCCTTATCAGGGGAGGGTGGGACAAAATCTTTTGAAACCCAGGCATGGTTCATTTTAATAAAGGTTAGATCATCAACATTTTGGGTCGACAGACGGGTCCTTTTTTCTGTCAGGATTGATGCAGCAGCACTGAAGACTCTTTCAGATAGCACACTTCCAGCAGGGCAAGCGAGCTCCTGTAAGGCATATTGTGCCAATTCAGGCCTGGTGTCAAGTTTACTGGCCCAATAGTCAAAGGGGAATGATCGGTGAGGGAGAACATCGATATGGGAGGAGAAGTAGTTTGTTACCATAATTGACAACTGCTGTCTCCTGTCACTTTCGATCGATGCAGTATTACCAGTCGTGTGAGCGGTACATGAAAAATCAGTCCACAACATGGTCATGAAACCCTTGTGTCCAATGCCACTTCGGCTGTGTGCACCACGAACACCTCTTCCATTTTGCCCACTATGGCTCGTGGGAGATCCAGCTCCACTGGTGTGTCTCCTGTTTTGAGGCCCAATAATGAAAGGGGAATGACCTGTGAGGGAGAACCTCGATATAGGAGGAGTAGTTTGTAACCATAGTTGACAACTGCTGTCTCCTGTCACTTGCAATCGATTCTGTATTAGCTGTCGTGTGCTCGGGACTTGAGAAATCAGACCTCAACATGGTCAGGAAACCCCTGTCTCCAACGCCAGTTCAGCTGTGTGCACCACAAACACCTCTTCCATTTTACCCACTATGGCTCGTGGGAGATCCAGCTCCGCTGCTGTGTGCTGGGAATGCCTCAAACAACCTGTTTACCAGAGTTGCTTGTTTGTTAGCCAATACTAGCTCTAGGTTCTCCTGTGGCATGATGTGTAATTTGCCTTTATAGCATGGATCGAGGATGCTGGCCAACCAGTAGTCGTCATCCCTCATCATTTTGGCAATGCGGGGGTCCCTTTTTAGGATCCGCAAGGCATAGTCACACATGTGGGCCAATGTTCCAGGTGTCAATGCTGCACTGCCAGTGGTGGGTGGATGAGCACTTTCTGGCAAATCCACATCCCTCCAGTCATGCACAAACCCTGTACCTGACCTTGGCACGCCCACATGTTCTCTTGCCCCCTGAGAAGCATCCTCCTCCCCAAAATAATCATCCCCCTCATTCTCCTCCTCATCTTCCTCTTCTTCCTCCATCTCATCCACGACAGTTCCCTGACCAGACAATGGCTGACTGTCAACAAGGCCTCCCTCCTCCTCCTCCTCCTGTTGCTCCTCAGCTGCAGATGCTTGATCCTTGATGTGTGTCAAAGTTTGCATGAGCAGATGCATAAGTGGCATGCTCATGCTTATGATGGCGTCGTCTGCGCTTACCAGCCGTGTGCATTCCTCAAAACACTGAAGGACTTTACAGAGTTCTTTCAGCTTTGACCACTGCACACCCAACAATTCCATGTCTGCCCTCAAACTGCCTGCCCGTGTATCCTCCCACAAATGCATTACAGCCTGCCTCTGTTCACACAGCCTCTCCACCATGTGCATGGTGGAGTTCCATCTTGTAGCAACGTCTATGATTAGGCGGTGCTTGGGGAGGTTGAGTGATCGCTGCAGCTTCTGCATACGACTGGAGTGGACGTTTGAGCAGCGAATGTGCATGCACAGTCTTCTCACCTTATGGAGCAGGGCTGTTAACTCCGGATAATTATTTAGTAAGCAATGCACCACCAGATTCAAGGTGTGAGCCAGGCAAGGTATGTGTGTGAGTTTTGAAAGGGCTATGGCTGCCACAAAATTCCACCCATTATCACTGACTACCTTGCCTGGCTCAAGATGTAGACTGCCCAGCCATGACTCAGTTTGTCGATGCAAGTAGTCGGCCAGTACCTCCGCGGTGTGCCTACTGTCGCCCAAAGACATCATTTTTAAAACAGCCTGCTGCCGCTTACCACTAGCTGTTCGATAGTGGCACACCTCGTGTGCAACACTGACAGATGTGGATGCAGTGCTCATGCGACTGCACTCTGTCGACGAGCTTTCGCTTCTGGAGGAGGAGGAGGAGCAAACTCCTACACCCAACTGTTTCCTATACCGTGGGCTAGACAGCACTGTTCCACCGCCACTGTCCCCTGTGGAGCCTGCATCCACCACATTAACCCAGTGCGCAGTGATGGACACGTAACGGCCCTGGCCATGTCTACTGGTCCATGCATCTGTTGTGAGGTGTACCTTTCCACTCACTGATTGTTTTAGTGCATGGACAATGCGGTCTTTCACATGCCGGTGGAGGGCAGGGATGGCTTTTCGAGAAAAGAAGTGCCGACTGGGTAAGTCATAGCGTGGGACAGCGTAGGCCATGAGCTCTCGGAAAGCTTCGCTTTCTACCAAATGGAAGGGCATCATCTCTAATGAGATCAGTTTGGCAATGTAGGCATTCAAAGCCAGTGTACGCGGATGAGAGGATGAGTACTTTCTTGTCCTACTCAGAGTGTCTGGTAGGGTGAGCTGGACTTGAGAGCTGCATATGGGGGAACTAGCATTGGACATGATGGACTGAGAAGGGGTTGGTGATGGTGAGGGTGTTGATGGCCTAGATTCAGTGTTTCTCATGAAAATATTGTGTTTGTGTGACTGGTTTGTCCTAGCGACGACAACTCAACATTTCTTGATGGTGGTGTGCTTAACGGTGGCCTTACAGTGGGGAAAGCGATGGAGCGTTGCCGGCTAACTTCAGTCAGAGCAGGTGCACATGTGCTACCTGAGCTTTTGTAGTCCATCCACGCTTGCAAGCGCATGTTGGTTAAATGTCTAAGCATGCAACTGGTATTCAAATTTCTTAGATTTTTCCCTCTGCTAATGGTCTTTCGGCACTTCTTTCAGATAACCTTTGCGTCATCAGTAGGATTTTGTTCAAAAAATTGCCACACTGCACTCTTCCTTCTATAGTACAAATTTTCAGAGCTTTCACGTGGTGCTAATTTGACCGTCTGGTCAAGTTGTCCTGCAACTCTTTTAGTTTTCTTGCCAAGTTTTTTGAAACTACGGGCCTGCCGGATTCTTCTCCTGTTCTGACCTATTGTCACCAGCACCCTGTTCCCCCAATGGATGCCTATCCGGGTCAACAACTGCGTCATCCATGACCTCGTCTTCAATGTCATCTGCACCTTCCTCTGTACCTTCCTCTGTGTCACCGTGTAAGGTGGTATAGTATGCGGGAAGGGGCATGTCATGATCCAGTGTTGGATCTGGCATTATTAAAAGCACAAAGTGAACTTTTTTTACTTTGGTTAAGTTCAAAGGTGTTTTGACTGTCCCCGGTGGTGGTTAGTGGTATTTCACCTTAGGTTAGGTTGCACTTAACCCCTTACCTACAAATGACGTAATATTCCGTCCATGTGACCATGGACCTAATTACCATGGACGGAATATTACGTCATCGCGATCAGCGGCGCCCACGTGGTGAGCGCCGCTGATCGCGGCCGAGTGTCAGCTAATTATCATAGCTGACACCCGGCACAATGTGTCAGGGGCGGTCACGGACCGCCCCCGACACGTTAACCCCTTGCACACCGCGATCAAACACGATCGCGGTGTACCGGGGGGTTAAAGGGAAGCATCGGCAGGGAGGGGGCTCCCTCCGTGCTTCCCTGAGCCCCCCACAGCAGCGCAATGTGCAGCGCTGCTGCGGGGGGCTCCTTTCCTGCAGGTCCCCGGATCCAAGATGGCGACGGGGACCTCCGGGGGCCTGCAGGATGCTGGCTTCCTCAGTGCCTGCAAAGCGCAGGCATGAGGAAGCCTGTGCAGTGCCTGTGACAGATTGCTGATCTGTCACAGTGATCTGTGATGTGACAGATCAGCGATCTGTCACAGGACAGTGATGTCCCCCCTGGGACATTGTAATAAAGTAAAAAAAAAATAAAAAAAAAGTGTAAAAATAATTAAAAAAAATCGCCAAATAAATTAAAAAAAAAAAAAAAAAAAAAAAAATATTCCCCAATAAATTCATTTTTTGGAAATAAAAAAAAAAAAAACAATAAAAGTACACATATTTGGTATCGCCGCGTCCATAACAACCGGCCCTATAATACTGTCCCATTAGTTAACCCCTTAAGCGAACCCCTTAAAAAATAAAAATAAAAAACGAAGCAAAAAATAATGATTTATTATCATACCGCTGAACAAAAAGTGCAATAACGCGCGATCAAAAAGACGCATATAAATATCCATGGTACCGCTGAAAACGTCATCTTGTCCCGCAAAAAACAAGCCACCATACAGCATCATCAGCGAAAAAATAAAAAAGTTATAGCTCGCAGAATAAAGTGATGCAAAAATAATTATTTTTTATATAAAATTGTTTTCATTGCATAAAACCGACAAAACATAAAAAAACGACCTAAGTGAGGTATCGCTGTAACCGTACTGACCCGAAGAATAAAACCGCCTTATAAATTTTACCACACCCGGAACGGCGTAAACGCACCACCCAAAAGAAATTCATGAAACGCTGGTTTTTGTAAATTCTGCGTCCCAAAAAACGAAATAAAAAGCGATCAAAAAATGTCACATGCCCGAACATGATACCAATAAAAGCGTCAACTCGTCCCGCAAAAAATAAGACCTCACATGACTCGGTGGGTCAAAATATGGAAAAATTATAGCTCTCAATATGTGGTGATGCAAAAACTATTTTTACAATAAAAAGCGTCTTTTAGCGTGCGACAGCTGCCAAACATAAAAACCGCCATAAATAGTAAATCAAACCCCCCGTTATCACCCCCTTAGTTAGGGAAAAATAATAAAATTAAAAAAATGTATTTATTTCCATTTTCCCATTAGAGTTAGGGCTAGGGTTAGGGCTAGGGTTAGGGCTAGGGTTAGGGTTAGGGTTAGGGCTAGGGTTAGGGCTAGGGTTAGGGTTAGAATTGGGGGTTTCCACTATTTGCGCACATCAGGTGCTCTCCAAACGCAACATGGCATCTGATCTCAATTCCAGCCAATTCTGCGTTGAAAAAGTCAAATGGTGCTCCTTCCCTTCCAAGCTCTGCCATGCACCCAAACAGTGTTTTACCCCCTCATATGGGGTATCAGCCTACTCAGGACAATTTGCAAAACAACTTTTGGGGTCCTATTTCTCCTGTTGCCCTTAGGAAAATAAAAATTTTGGGGCAAAAATATCATTTTTGTGGAAAAAAAAATGTTTGTTATTTTCACGCCTGGGCGTTATAAACTTCTGTGAAGCACTTGGGGGTTTAAAGTTCTCACCACACATCTAGATAAGTTCCTTGGGGGGTCTAGTTTCCAAAATGGGGTCATTTGTGGGGGGTTTCCACTGTTTTGGTACATCAGGGGCTTTCCAAACGCGACATGGTGTCTGATCTCAATTCCAGCCAAAAAAGTCAAATGGCGCTGCTTGCCTTCCGAGCTCTGCCATGTGCCCAAATAGTCATTTACACCCACATATGGGGTATCAGCGTACTCAGGACAAATTGCACAATAACTTTTAGGGTCCTGTTACCCTTGGGAAAATAAAAATTGGGGGTGAAAAGATCATTTTGTGGAAAAAATATGATTTTTTAATTGTACCGCTGTACATTATAAACTTCTGTGAAGCCCTTGTGGGTTCAAAGTTCTCACCACATATCTAGATAAGTTCCTAAGGGGGTCTAGTTTCAAAAATGGGGTCACTTGTGGGGGGTTTCCACTGTTTAGGTACATCAGGGGCTCTCCAAACGCGACATGGCGTCCGATCAGAATTCCAGCCAATTTTGCATTGAAAAAGTCAAACGGCGCTCCTTCCCTTCTGAGCTCTGCCATGCGCCGAAACAGTGGTTCCCCCCCACATATCAGGTATCAGCGTGCTCAGGACAAATTGCACAATAATTTTTGCAGTCCAATTTCTCCTGTTACACTTGGTAAAATAAAAAAAATTGAACCTGAAGTAATTTTTTTTGTGAAAAAAAGTTAAATGTTAATTTTTTTTAAATATTCAAAAAATTCCTGTGACGCACCTGAAGGGTTAATAAACTCCTTGAATGTGGTTTTAAGCACCTTAAGGGGTGCAGTTTTTAGAATGGTGTCACTTTTGGGTATTTTCTATCATATAAACCCCTCAAAGTGGCTTCAAATGTGATGTGGTCCGTAAAAATAAAATGGTGTTGCAAAAATGAGAGATCGCTGGTCAACTTTTAACCCTTATATCTTACTAACAAATAAAAATTTTGGTTCCAAAATTGTGCTGATGTAAAGTAAACACGTGGCAAATGTTACTTATTAACATTTTTGGGTGACATATCTCTGTGATTTAAGGGCATAAAAATTCAAAGTTGGAAAATTGCGGAATTTTCAAAATTTTCGCCAAATTTCCATTTTTCTCATAAATAAACGCAAGTTATATGAATGAAATTTTACCACTAACATGAAGTACAATATGTCACGAGAAAACAATGTCAGAATCACTGGGATCCACGGAAGCGTTTCAGAGTTATGACCTCATAAAGGGACAGTGGTCAGAATTGTAAAAATTGGCCCGGTAGTTAACGTGCAAACCACCCTTGGTAGTGAAGGGGTTAATTATGGTTCAGGTGTGACACTCTATAAATGGGTCTCAGGGTGTTCACTCACTGCTGGTGATATTTCTTGCTGAGTTGTTGGAGAGCCTGGTGGAAGGATGGAGCTGGATTGGAGTCCTGCGCAGTCAGCCAGAGAGAACGAGTGCCAGCTAATGGTGTCTGCAGGAAGGACTGGCATGGCCTGGTGGAGTCGCAGTTTATTGTGTCGGCGGGAAGTGCGGGCATGGCTTAGAGGAGTGGCGACTAGGAAGAGAGTTGCACTCAGCATGCTCGACTTGGTTTCTGAGAACTGGACTCGAGCATGCTTGGATTCTTGGCAGAGGCTGGACTCATCTTGGGACTCTGTGTACTGGACTGCTGCAAGTGGTGATGGACTCTGCTCCCAGGCTGCACGATGGTGATGGATCCAGTTATGGTGATGGATCAGGGTTGAGGAGAAGATGCACACAGGTGGTGGGCTCTGTTGCTAGGAGCGTACGCAACAGAGCAAAGATAAGTGGTGTTTCCCCTGTATTGTCTCTTTCCTCATGTGTGTTGTTAGTGCAGTGGTGGGATTAGTCTCCGCACCGACCTATTCCCTAGTGAGGGTTTAGGGTCAGGGCGAGCAAGGGGTTAAGGTTTGCGTGCGGCGACAGGTGCGGAGCCTGTATAGGGAATGTTAGGAGTGCAGGGACACTGGCTCAGGGGAGCTTAGGAGGTCTCCACGTCCCCCATTCCCTATCGCAGGGCCCACCATTGTTAAAGTTACCCAGGTCCCCCCCTTATTATTTAAATTCGCCGTACTGGAGGCGGTGTTTCCAGAAATGTATTTATAACGTGTAATACCTAAATTCACCAGGTGGAAGCGGCGTATCCACCTGCACGTTCTATTATTTAAATTCGCCCCACTGGAGGCGGTGTATCCAGGGTCACGTGTGTTATGGGTTCGCCTTGCGGCATCATCTGCGACCTGACACACGTGATCATGACAGGGCACCTGAGTTTCATCAGGGTCTGATTCGGGCTCAGTAGACTGCGAGGGCAATGTAGTGCTGTGGGTGAATGTACTACCAGATTCGTCTACCAGTGGCTGTGCATCAGTGCACTCCATGTCAGATTCATCTTGGACTGGGGAATTCAGGATTTGACTTGATAACCCAGGAATGGTATGTGAAAAGAGCTCGATGGAGTAATCTAAAGTGTGTGCTGCAGCATCCTTCACTTTTGGTGTGGGTGAAGGACACAACAAAAGGTGTTGTTCCTGACCAGAGGCCTGCACTGACGACTCTGTGCTTGCAGTTTTTGTAACTTCAGAAGAGGAGGCAATAGAGCTGGAGGCTGTTTCGGCAATGTAAGCCAAAACCTGTTCCTGATGCTCCGGCTTTAAAAGCGGTTTACCTACTCCCAGAAAAGGGAACCTTAAAGGCCTTCTTGTGCCAGATGATGACGCAGGCTCAACACCTCCTGCCTTAGCTGCTGTTGTGCTTTTGCCAGAACCAGCCGATGCACCACCACCATCAGTACCAGCTGCGCCCCCCCGCCCACGTCCGCGGTCTCTTCCACCAGACTTCCTCATGTTTGGGAAAATGTAGCAAAAATACCAGCAGAGAAATGGTACTGTATGAGTAGCGTACAGCTGTGTAAGGTGTATGTAAGAAGTGAAATCTCCGTATATATTTTGTGAGTCACAGACGCTCACCCAGCATGTATTTCACAGTAATCCAACAAGTAGATATACGGTACTGTATCTGTCACGGGGGCTTAGTTCAACTAAGGCTGAAAGACCCGGGGCCCCTGTGGTGTCCCTTTACTAGGGGAAACCCTGTCTGACCCTCAACCCAGGGTTTTTGCTGAAGGTGCAAATGCCTGAGCCTCCGACCTTTCCTTATCTCCTGCTCAGCCCTGCACTTAACCCTCCACCCTCCACCCAGTGAGAAGTCACCACCAAAGCTCCCACACAAATAATGACAGACAGGGAGAACTTAAACTGCACTGCGCCGCACACACACAGGAATAAACAGTAATGTGAACAGGGCACAACTAAACACAAATATGGGAAGGAGAAAGGATAACGACGGATCATACGACACCAGATATGAATCTCTCTCTCTTGAACACCTCCACTCCAGACCGGAACCACTTGGTATGAAACACAAGCTATAATCGGCGACGCCCATAGGCCAGCATGACTATTTAAAGACCGTGGGCGTGACTAACCATCCAACCTGGTCTCCAGCAGGATTAACCCCCGAGAGCCTGAAGATCAGGCCGGCGCCACTGAGGCTATAGTGGCTGGAGGTGGAACTACCTCTGCCTGCCGGATGCTGTGGTGTGAACAGCGTCCGACATGACAGTACCCCGTCTTCTACGAGGGACCCCAGGGCCCTCAAGACTCATAGGACCCGGCTTGTCCGGATGACGACGGTGAAAAGAACTGACCAGCCGATCCGCATGTATGTCTGAGGCTGGAACCCAAGACCTCTCCTCTGGACCATACCCCCGCCAGTGCACCAAATACTGAAGAGTACAGCGTACTACTCGAGAGTCCACTACCTTGGCGACCTCGAACTCTAACTCGCCATCCACCATGACTGGAGGTGGCATCGGCGTTGTGTCCACAGAGCCTACCACCTTTTTCAATAAAGCCCTGTGAAACACGTTGTGTATCTTGTACACTGCGGGAAGTTCCAACCGATAAGCCACTGGGTTAATGATGGCAGAAATCCTAAAAGGCCCAATAAACCTTGGACCCAGTTTTAAAGAAGGGATTTTGAGTTTTATGTTCTTCGTAGCTAACCACACCCATTCACCCACACACAGGTCCGGACCTGGCACGCGTCTACTGTCAGCCACCCGTTTGTACCTGGCACTCATGCTCAACAAACGCTGTTTCACCCGCCTCCAGACTGATGACAATTGGGCTCCTAGCTGATCCTCCTCCGGGACACCCCCGGAGTCACCCTGACGTAAGGTACAAAACTGAGGATGTTGACCGTACACACAAAAGAATGGAGACTCTCCTGATGACTCTTGGCGGTGATTATTTAATGCGAATTCGGCCAGAGGAAGGAAAGTAGACCACTCCTCCTGGTTGTCGGACACAAAGCATCGTAAATACTGTTCAAGATTTTGGTTCATGCGCTCAGTTTGTCCATTAGACTGTGGATGAAACGCCGATGAATGTGACAACTTGATCCCCAACCTTGAGCAAAAAGCTTTCCAAAACCTCGCCACAAATTGCGTACCCCTATCAGATACTATGTCAGACGGTACTCCGTGGAGTCTGACCACCTCCTTCACAAATACCTGAGCCAACGTCTTAGCATTGGGCAAAGAGGACAACGCCACAAAATGCGCCATCTTTGAAAAACGGTCAACCACCACCAGGATGACCGTGTTCCCTGCCGAGGCTGGCAAGTCAGTGATAAAATCCATGGAGATTTCTGTCCATGGCCTATTGGGTACCCCCAGAGGCTGTAGCGTGCCAGCAGGACGGGTTCGGGGTGACTTAGCCCTAGCGCACGTGATGCAAGCTGCCACGTACGAGACCACGTCCTGCCGGATTTTGGGCCACCAGAAACGACGCGATACCAGCTCTAAGGTGCCCTTCACCCCTGGGTGACCAGCCAGTACCGAATCGTGGTGTTCCTTCAACACCTTAGGCCGAAGATGCAGGGGTACAAATGATTTGTTGGCGGGAAGTCCTGGTGGTACCTCCTCTTGGGCCTCGGCAATCTCCGCCTCTACCTCAGTCGTGAGAGCCGAGACCACTACCCCTTTCTGGAGGATGGGTACCGGCTCTTCCCGAGGTTCTCCCCCCGGAAAACACCTAGACAAAGCATCCGCCTTGGTGTTTTTAGCCCCGGGACGGTACGTCACAAGAAAATTGAAACGAGTAAAAAACAATGCCCAGCGAGCCTGCCTAGGAGACAGACGCTTGGCCGACTCCAGGTAGAGCAGATTCTTATGGTCGGTGATAACTGTGACCTGGTGAGCCGCCCCCTCCAAGAAGTGTCGCCATTCCTCAAAAGCCAGTTTGATGGCCAACAACTCCCTGTTGCCGATATCATAATTCCGTTCGGCCGGCGACAACTTCTTGGAGAAGTAGGCGCATGGATGCATCTCGCTCAAGGACGAGCCTTGAGACAGTACTGCCCCCACTCCCACCTCCGACGCATCAACCTCTACCACAAAAGGTTTAGACACGTCTGGTTGCACCAGAATGGGGGCTGAAGCAAAACTATTCTTCAGACGCTCAAATGCACGTATAGCCACCTCAGGCCAGTTCGCCAGATCGGCACCCTTTTTTGTCATGTCCGTGAGCGGTTTGGCGACAGTCGAAAAGTGTTTTATAAATTTCCTATAATAATTCGCAAACCCCAGGAACCGCTGGAGTGCTTTCAGACTCTCCGGCCTCTCCCATTGCAACACCGCTTGCACCTTAGCGGTGTCCATTTTAAAACCAGCTGCGGACACAATATATCCCAAAAAGGGCAACTCCTGGACAAAAAATAAACATTTTTCCAGCTTAGCATAGAGCTGGTTCTCCCGGAGCAACTGTAACACCTGCCTAACATGCTGCAAATGAGTGTCCCGATCGCTAGAATAAATGAGGATATCATCCAGGTATACAATCACAAATCTCCCCAGGACATGAGCAAAGACATCATTAATAAAATGTTGGAAAACGGCAGGCGCGGTGGTCAACCCAAACGGCATAACCAGACTCTCAAAATGACCCTCAGGAGTGTTAAACGCCGTCTTCCACTCATCCCCCTGACGGACCCTTATGAGGTTATACGCCCCCCTGAGGTCCAGCTTGGAAAACCATTTTGCCCCCGCTACCTGGTTGAACAAATCCGGGATCAACGGCATTGGGTAGGGATCACGGATAGTAATCTGGTTTAACTCTCGGAAATCCAGACACGGGCGTAACCCCCCATCTTTCTTCTTAATGAAGAAAAACCCCGCTGCTACAGGCGAGGACGAAGGCCGGATGTGACCTTTGCTCAGACTCTCCGCGATGTAGTCTTTCAGAGCTTGTCTCTCAGGACCAGAAATATTAAACATCCTGGCCTTAGGTAATTTGGCCCCGGGTTTTAGCCTAATAGCACAGTCATAGGCTCTATGTGGAGGCAGTTCTGAGCAACCCTTCTCAGAGAAAACATCCGCGAAATCCTGCAAAGCCTCCGGCAGGCTGGGCGTCACGGCGGACACACATGTGGCCAAGCAATTGTCTTGGCAGAAACCACTCCATTGTACTATGTCCTGAGTTTTCCAATCAATTACCGGGTTGTGCCTGGACAGCCATGGAAAACCCAGGACCATTTGAGCTGGGAGATTACGGAGGACCCTACATGTAACCGACTCAGAATGTAGGACCCCAATGTGGAGTTTCACCTCTGCCACAAACTCAGTAATCTCCCCTTGAGGGAGGGGAACAGCATTAATGGTCACCACCTGTATGGGGTGAGGAAGTTTTTCAATCTTAAACCCGGCGGTGTGTGCAAACTCCTCATCTATGAGATTGGTGGCGGAACCGCTATCCACAAACACTGATATAGGTAGCTCTCTGCCGGCGACAATAACCTTGGCAGGGAGCATACAATGAGATACCATCATGGAGGATATGCATACGCTCAGTTGGGTCTCCTCCATACCCTCTGAGCTTAACAGTTTTCCGCCGGTGTGACCCTCTTAGGTAGTACCGGGCAAACGTTAACATAATGACCACCTTTACCACAGTAGAAACATGCTCCGGACTTCCGGACTCCCGGAGCGCGAGGCTGAACCTGTGCCACGCCAGCAATCTGCATAGGTTCAGGGGACTCATCTACTTCAACCACACCTGCACCTCTGTTTTCCCCCAGAGGTAGCGTCTCCTGTGCCCCCTGACGAAAACGGCGATCAATACGTATCACCAAACTCATGGCAGACTCCAATGATGCCGGAGTCTCATACATCAGGAGGGCTTGTTTCACCCTCCCTGATACCCCATGCATAAACTGGCTCCGCAGTGCTGGGTCATTCCACTGTGTGTCTACGGCCCAGCGGCGAAATTCCGAACAATAGTCCTCTGCCAAGCGCTCCCCCTGGCGGAGGGCGCGGATTTTAGATTCCGCTAGAGCCAGTCGGTCAGGGTCATCGTAAATGAGCCCGAGGGCAGAAAAAACATTATCGACCGAATGAAATGTAGCAGAGTCAGGTGGTAAGGAAAATGCCCATGCTTGGGGGTCACCACTCAGTAATGACAACACCAGCCCTACTCGCTGGGCCTCATTACCTGAGGATATTGGCCGCATGCGGAAGTATAATTTGCAGGCCTCCCGAAATACGACAAATTTGCTGCGATCGCCTGAAAATCGTTCTGGCAGCGGAAACTTCGGCTCTGCACCGATACCTGCAGATGCCGTTTGCACCTTTGCTACTACCAGGCCCTGCTGCTGAACTGCCCCATTCAACTCGGAGACCTGTATGGACAGCGCCGCCAACTGGCGGGTTATGGAATCTAATGGATCCATGGACTCCTGAAAAAATGTAGGCCGATTATAATGTCACGGGGGCTTAGTTCAACTAAGGCTGAAAGACCCGGGGCCCCTGTGGTGTCCCTTTACTAGGGGAAACCCTGTCTGACCCTCAACCCAGGGTTTTTGCTGAAGGTGCAAATGCCTGAGCCTCCGACCTTTCCTTATCTCCTGCTCAGCCCTGCACTTAACCCTCCACCCTCCACCCAGTGAGAAGTCACCACCAAAGCTCCCACACAAATAATGACAGACAGGGAGAACTTAAACTGCACTGCGCCGCACACACACAGGAATAAACAGTAATGTGAACAGGGCACAACTAAACACAAATATGGGAAGGAGAAAGGATAACGACGGATCATACGACACCAGATATGAATCTCTCTCTCTTGAACACCTCCACTCCAGACCGGAACCACTTGGTATGAAACACAAGCTATAATCGGCGACGCCCATAGGCCAGCATGACTATTTAAAGACCGTGGGCGTGACTAACCATCCAACCTGGTCTCCAGCAGGATTAACCCCCGAGAGCCTGAAGATCAGGCCGGCGCCACTGAGGCTATAGTGGCTGGAGGTGGAACTACCTCTGCCTGCCGGATGCTGTGGTGTGAACAGCGTCCGACATGACAGTATCAGAGGTGTACAGCTGTATACGTTGTTGGTGAAACTGTCAATCTCCGTATATGTATTTACAGAATGTCACACACACACGCTGACTCTTTGTAGATGTGACCATAATAAGAATACCAGATATCCGATACTGCTTGAGAATCGGACAGCTCAATACGGTGTATAGAGAAATGGAAATGTCCGTATATGTATTTATGGAGTGTCACCCACACACGCTGGCTCTGTGTAGATGTGACAGTAATAAGAACACCAGATATCCGATACTGTTTGACAATCGGACACCTCTATACGATGTATAGAGAAATGGAAATGTCCGTATATGTATTTATGAAGTGTCACACACACACGCTGACTATGTGTAGATGTGACCGTTATAAGAACACCAGATATCCGATACTGTTTGATAATCGGACACCTCTATATGGTGTATGTATGGAAAAATGTTAATCTCTGTGTATTTTTTACGGAGTCACACACTATAGCATTTATTTGTCCGTGATACCAGCTGGTACATGGTAGTGTGTGAGGAGCATACACCTCTATATGGTGTGTGAAAAAATTTACGCTCAGTATCTACTGTGCAGAAAAAAAGGAATTAATGGACTTTTGCTTTTAAAAAAGCAGTCTGCACAGCAGTGTGCAAACAGCAATGCAGCTATCAGGTACCCTTATAAGGCAGCCTAATCACCAACAGAGCTGCTGCACAAAAAGTGTGAAAAAAATCAACGCTTGCTAACTGTGCAGAGAAAAGGAAAAAAAATATTTTTGCTTTTAAAAAAGCACTCTACACAGCAGTGTGCAAACAGCAATGCAGTTATCAGGGAACCTTATAAGGCAGCCTAATAACCAACAGAGCTGCTGCACACAAATATATCCTCCCCTGTCACTGCACACTATACAGTTGTGTTTTACAGTGACATTCGCTATCAGCACAAGCAATTTTTTTTACTTTTTTCCTGCCTAAATACTCTCCCTATTGAGAACGATCACCAGCAACTTCTCCCTATGTTAAGATCGGCAGAAGTAAGATGGCGGTCGGCGGTCATGGCCTTTTATAGGCACTGTGATGCCACACAAAGCCAGCCAATCACTTGCATGCCCTTCTCTAACATGGTGGGGGCTGCTGCCGACATAATCGCGTTGCCCACAGTGTGCGTCCTTCATGATTGGCTGAAAATAGGCGCTGGAAGGATTGTGGGAAACGCGAATTTGGCGCTCAAGTCGGCGACCTCATGGCCGACCTCACGCTATAGTCGGGTTTCGATCGGCGAAACCCGACTTTAGCAAAAGTCGGCGGATTCTGAATTTGGCCGACCCGTTTCGCTCAACTACTCCTAATAATTTTCTTAATTTTATAGTTTACCCGAATGGTTTTTTAACATAGATCTAGCAAAACTACCTTTCCAAGATTTGTCCTTGATTTTATGCTAAAAAGACATGCGATAATACAGGAGCAAATTAAATGCAAGGGGGAACAAAGTCTTATTTTGTTAGAACACTTTAATTGCCATCTTCAAAACTACAAAAAGGTGCCTATACATTGTACCCTTCTCCTTCCACAGGAAGATGAGAGACTCAGATACAAAACAACATTCTGATCATACGGAATATGAGCCTGCCCTTTGGGCTATGACCCCAAGTGTTTCTGCAAAAATCCTAATTAACTGTGGGAAATTACTTTGCAATGCTCCATTTAGTTGCAAATGAGCCCCTATGAGTGACTGCCTTGTGGACATTGACTATAAATACCAGTTAGATAGGCATAAAAACAAAAGTGCAAAAAAGATCTAGCCACAACTCTAAAGGCCCCGTCACACTAAGCGACTTACCAGCGATCCCGACACCGATATGAAGGTGTCAGGATCGCTGGTAAATCGCTATGTGATCACTGGTGAGCTGTCACACAAACAGCTTCACCAGCGATCAGCACAGCGATGCCGAGCGCCCGGCATTGCTGGCCATCCTGTAAAAAATAGAATCAAAATAAAAAATATAGTTATTCTCACCTTCCGACGTCCTGTTCAGCCATCCCGCCTCTCTCCACGCTCCGGTCCCAGTGATCCTTTGCACGAATGACCGCGAGATGTCACGGTCTCGAGGAATAAGAAAGTCTTGCGGTCATTCGTGCAAAGGATCACTGGGACCGGAGCGTGGAGAGAGGCGGGATGGCTGAACGCGACGTCGGAAGGTGAGAATAACTATATTTTAAATTTTTTTTATTATTTTTTACACCTGATCGCTGGTCTCCCGCCTGTCACACACAGCGATGCGTGCTGGCCAGCGGGAGACCAGCGACCAAAGAAATGTCCAGAGATTTCTTGCAGCGATCAGCGATACCGGCAGGGGGGCCGCTCGCTGATCGCTGTCACACATAGCGATCTCGCTGGTGAGATCGCTGTTACGTCACAAAAGTTGTGACTCAGCAGCGATCTCGCTACCGAGATCGCTTAGTGAGACGGGGCCTTTAGGCTAAATTCACACATTTGTGTATTTCGGTTAGAGTATGGACTGTGATATATGTGGACTGGCCATGTTGACAGCCTCATAAATGCCCATGAGACTGTTGCATTTGAGTCAAGAGGCCATGACACATGGGGCCTAAGCGTTTTGTTATTTTTCCATTTACTCTTCATTATACCAAGACAAATGAGCTCGATACCAGTATCTACTGTATGTCTGAATGTCAAGAGTAGCACTAACATGATTAAACTATACAGAAGACTCAAATACTGTAGTCTAAAGGCAAAGAACTCCTTATATGAACCTCCAAGGAAAAAAATCATTTTGGAAAAAAAATTCACAATTTAAGTCTTCATAATAATACCCTGAGAATAAACTTTTCCCAAAAGTTTGATTTTGGCTGTAATAATCTCTGCTGTCCACAGGACTTTGTTGCAGGATGGTTCTACAGGTTGTAACTGTCTTGATAAATTTACAGGAACTAATGGTATGCCATATCTGGTTGGCAACTGAAGTAAAGGACTATTCAAAATCTCAATCACGTGGGTGGAGGTGTCCACAACATTTGGAAAGCACGGTGTAGATAGAAAGTAGATAGGACCAGATTGGGGTTCTGGCTAGAGGGTAAGGCCATCATGGCAGAAAATCAGTAAAAGTGGGACTCTATTGGACAGTAGTAGTGGGGTCAGTATGAGAATGGTCAAGAAAATCCTGGTGCTAGAGTGTTGCCGTAAAGATTAACAGGAATGCAAAAGAAGTACCATTTGGTATATCTGCCATGGGATCTAAGGAGTAAGGTTTCTCTTTGTGGAAAGTGATGTCAGGTCTGGCACAACAGTATGAGGATGCTTAAATACCAGAGGAACATATAAGACATTTAAGTCTCATCACATCAAATACTTTTCCCTAACAATACCCCAAAACACCGTGTCTGCAAATTGAGATTCTGATTTAGCTTTTATCCTAAGTCATATTGCAAGGCTTGTTAAATCGTTAGTATTGACTTGTAGGATTGCTACTTCCAATAGGTGGCACTAGAGTTCTAGTCACCTTTCTCTCTGAAGAGACAATTTGCATATTCAATTTTCCAGAAAAACATGCATGGCATTTACGTCCCCTCATACTGGCATGCCAGACCTGGCATGTCTTTCTCCACAGGGATAAATGTTACCCCTTAGATCCCAGTCGTTGCCTCTCACCTAACCATATCAGATCTCATACTTTGCACTGACGAGGAGCAACACACCAAAACAGTGTGACTGCAAATTGAGATTTCGATTTGGTTTTTATCCTAAGTCATATTGCAAGGCTCGTTAAAGGGTCGATATTGATTTGTAGGATTGCTGCTTTCAATAGGTAGCACTAGAGTTTAAGTCCTCTGAATTTGCATACTATATATGCCATAAAATTGGTACCAGAAGCAGTGACTTAATGACTACAATTATATTTACAATATAGTGGTGGTGTGCAAGCTTCTTCACTTCTTTTAGTCGCTTTACGACTTTCAAAGCCTGAAATGGATGAAAGAAATTAGCAATGACAGAACATTCCATGTTGACATTGCTGTTCATATGTTCATTATTTAATGCTTGTTGAATACTTTTCAGGTGCGTTCCATGTGGAAACCATCTGAAAAATACAGTGTGCATATACCCTAAATATACAGAGACTATAAAGGACGTTCTGTCAGTGGTCGCCTGGCAGCGCTAAAATAGCTACCACAGACAGGTTTACCAGATCCCAGGGGTTGCCCTGGCTTTTACCTTCCCTGTGCAGAGATCTGGACTTAAACAGAGGCCACTAGGTTTGGGCCATGGAATAAACTGCTGTTCGCTGGTACATGCTGGCAGGAATGGTCAGGTAGCCGGGTTAGAACCAACTGGGCAGGAAAAGTACAAAATCAGAATTCATAAGAATAGTCAGAAACACAAGCCAATGTCAAAACAAGGAAAAATGATACAGAAAGAAGCTAAACAGATAGTACTGAACCAGAGAAGCACAAGACTATATCTGGCAGCTTCCAGCAGTAAGCTGGCAGCTTAAGTATGGTGTGGTGTTCTGCAATTGGCTGAAGCCGGTAGCTGATAACTCAAGCTAGACAGTACATACACCCATACTGACAGACTGGACAGCACTATAGGTCCCAGCCACCCTCTTGGCTAAATGGCTAGGCAGAGCCTGCGCTGTCCAGAGCTTCTGGTTCCAATGATTCTTCTATCACCAATCCCACCCCCAGAATGAATACGACGGCATCTGGTGACAGAAAAAGACATTGCAGGAGCAGGTCCTGGTGTAGATGTGACAGAGACTCTTTAGAGACTTTGCTCATGTGTATTATTAACCAATAGAACTTTTTTTTGTAATTTATTTGGCTAACAAAATAATATCAATTGTTTTTAAACTTTACTAGCAGAATTTTTGTTTGTCTTCTTACTTTTCTTCTGTTTGTATTTGTTCAGGTAGTTCTAATGTTTAACTTATCAAGTCTGAAATATTGTGGAAACCTTGCTGACTATTTGTGATGTATGACTCTTTAGATGTTGTAAACTTTCTTGCTGTAACTGGGTTATCCATAGAAGCACCAGTTACAGGGGGAAAAAGGCACTTAATGTAATATCAGATCTAAGACTGCTAACTAGTGTTGAGCGATACCGTTCGATACCCAAAAATATCGTATAGGATGGTATCGCCCAATACGAAAAAAATATCGGGTATCGCCGATTCCGATACCGGAAGTCCCATTCAAGTCAATGGGACTTCCGGTATCGGAATTTAAAATGCCCTTTATTTCCTTGTTGGCTAATTCTAAATAATTGAAAACAAATAAGAATCATGTAGAATGTATTGTGGGAGGTGGAGGAGACATTAAAGGCATAGTGGTTTATTCAAATCACATGGCATAGCATTAATTGCAATTTTTTTTTCAAGACGTTCGGTGTTAAAAAGATATTGACTATGTTAACTTTTTTATATTTTGTCAGATATGTATGTTTCACAACTTCCATGCTCTTCACCTTCTTTTGTACTTCTCCCACACTTTCTCCTTCATGATCCGCAGCAGTAGCATTTTTTTCATCAACTTTTTCTTCACCTTATTCATCTTCTTCTTCTTCATCTTCTTCCCATTAATTTTTTTTTCCATTCTTCATATTCTTCTTATTCAGCTATTATTAATTTTCATATGCTATTTCTTCATCTTCTTCCTATTCTTCTTTTTCTTCATTTTCTTATGGTGACAGGCATTCCTGTAGTACTTATCTATAAAAGTTATAAGATTACACCTTACGTTCTGCCTGTCACAAAAGATTTACAACAGGATTTGTCCGCGTTCAGTTTGGCCTGCAGCAGCAGAGCAGGCATTTTCCAGGGGCACCACGAGGAGGAACAGACTCACCCCCATTTACTGCTTAGTCTTCTTCTGGTTATAATTTTGATTTCTTCTATGATGATTTTTAGTCTTATGCTTAATGTTCTTCTGCTTTCTGTTCTTCTGCTTTTGCTTCTTCTGCTTCTTGTTCTTCTGTCTTCATGTTCTTTGTCCTCTTGGTCATATTATTTAGGGTCATATTTCTGGTCTTCTTTGGTCTGGTCTTCAGGGTCGTCGTCATCAGGGTCGTCGTCATGGAGATCAATAAGGATTACCAAAGACAATTTCAAAAAGCTTGATCTTGGAAATGTAGCAGAAGGTACAAGAAGGCTGAGAAACTGGAGAGAACCAGCTGACAGTACTGGAATCCCTAGTGGCAGCAGAAGGAACAATAGCCAATGGCACTACTGAGGAACAGCTGACGGTGCTGGACACCGGTTACTATGCAGGAGGTACCTGTGCTAGAAACCACTACCAAGGACCAGCTGACCTTGCTGGACCTCGGATACCGAGATGGAGGCACCTAGGCCAAAGGCTCTGGCGAGAACCAGCTGACAGTGCTGGAACCCGGATGGGTAGCAGAAGGAACAAGAGCCAATGGCACTACCGAGGACCAACTGACGGTGCTGGACCACAGTTACTAAGCAGAAGGTACCTGTGCTAAAAAGCACTACCAAGGACCAGCTGACGGTGCTGGACCTCGGATACCGAGATGGAGGCACCTAGGCCAAAGGCTCTGGTGAGAACCAGCTGACAGTGCTGGAACCCGGATGGGTAGCAGAAGGAACAAGAGCCAATGGCACTACCGAGGAACAGCTGACGGTGCTGGACCACGGTTACTAGGCAGGAGGTACCTGTGCTAGAAAGCACTACCAAGGACCAGCTGACGATGCTGGACCTTCGGATACCGAGATGGAGGCACCTAGGCCAAAGGCTCTGGCGAGAACCAGCTGACAGTACCCATCCAAAGCAAAGTAGCCAGGCCGCAAGCCGGCCGCAGTTACCGAAACCCACAGTCCTACAGGGGGTTCATGTCCCATTGGCACTATGGATCCAGCCTTCAGTGCCAGTTCCCGCAGCCCACATAGGAGTCACCTAAACTGCGAGTCGGCTAACCCGGCCGCAAGACGACAGGACAACGGATTGTTGGCATAGTGACCTTGACACTACCCGGAAACAGCTGGCGTGCTTGAACCAGGCTGGGCAACAGGGAGTACTCGTGCCAAAGACACTGCCGAGCACCAACTGGCGTTGTTGGATCCCAGGGACAATCATGGTGAAGGCCGAGGCCTACTTGGTGGTAGTTTTAGATTGTTTGCAGGCTACAACAGACTGTCAACATGCTCCAATTAGGCATCTGTCTCCACTCTGTTTCCAGGATTTCACGTGACCACCAACACCACCAGTTTATGCGTACAGTAGCCGTCTGCCCAATCCACACGTGTTCCTGTGTTACTGGGGTTCTGTAATGTCAGCAGATCCCCTGATGTGTGTCTGCCAATGTCTCCTGCTCTGTCCACATTTCCACCACTTGCAGTGGGAAGGTGGACAGTGCAGGAGACAGTGCTGGACACACATTGGGGGATCTGCTCATGTAACAGAACACCAGGAACACAGGAACAAGTGTGGAATGCGTGGACGGCAACTGTGAGCAGGAACTGGCGGTGTTGGAGGTTAGGGGAAATACTAGAGACAGAGTGGAGACAGAGGCCAAATCAGAGAATGTTTAAATCTGAAGTAGTTACAATTTGGAAGCAGCAGCAGTTTGCCCTCCACACAGCAGGGGATCAGCTGACGTTACCGAACCCCACTTTCACATGAACGAGTGTTTTTTTTCTGTGTGGACAGCACTTCCGAGCACCAACTGGCGTTGTTGGAGCCCAGGGACAATCATGGTGCAGGCCGAGGCCTACTAGGAGCCAGGTGTAAATCGGAGGTATTTTGACTTTGGGGGGAGCAGGACACTTTGCCCTCCACACAGCAGGGGATCAGCTGACGTTACCAAACCCCACTTTCACATGAACAAGTGTTTTTTTCTGTGTGGACAGCACTTCCGAGCACCAACTGGCGTTGTTGGAGCCCAGGGACAATCATGGTGTAGGCCGAGGCCTACTTGGTGGTAGTTTTAGATTGTTTGTAGGCTACAACAGACTGTCAACATGCTCCAATTAGGCATCTGTCTCCACTCTGTTTCCAGGATTTCACGTGACCACCAACACCGCCAGTTTATGCGTACAGTAGCCGTCTGCCCAATCCACACGTGTTCCTGTGTTACTGGGGTTCTGTAATGTCAGCAGATCCCCTGATGTGTGTCTGCCAATGTCTCCTGCTCTGTCCACATTCGCACCACTTGCAGTGGGAAGGTGGACAGCGCAGGAGACAGTGCCGGACACACATTGGGGGATCAGCTCACGTAACAGAACACCAGGAACACAGGAACAAGTGTGGAATGCGTGGATGGCAACTGTGAGCAGGAACTGGCGGTGTTGGAGGTCAGGGGAAATACTAGAGACAGAGTGGAGACAGAGGCCAAATCAGAGAATGTTTAAATCTGAAGTAGTTACAATTTGGAGGCAGCAGCAGTTTGCCCTCCACACAGCAGGGGATCAGCTGACGTTACCGAACCCCACTTTCACATGAACGAGTGTTTTTTTCTGTGTGGATAGCACTTCCGAGCACCAACTGGCGTTGTTGGAGCCCAGGGACAATCATGGTGCAGGCCGAGGCCTACTAGGAGCCAGGTGTAAATCGGAGGTATTTTGACTTTGGAGGGAGCAGGACACTTTGCCCTCCACACAGCAGGGGATCAGCTGACGCTACCGAACCCCACTTACACATGAGCGAGTGTTTTGTCTGTGTGGACAGCACTTCTGAGCACCAACTGGTGGTGTCGGAGCCCAGGGAAAATCAGGTAGTAGGCTGAGGCCTACTTGGTGGCAGTTTTCAATTGTTTCTACACTACTACTAACTGTCAACGTACTCCAATTAGGCCTCTGGCTTCACTCTGTTTCGAGTATTTCCTCTGGCTTCCAACCACGCCAGTTGCTGCTCTGAAATGCCGTCTGCACAACCAACACTTGTTCCTGTGTTACTGGGGTTCTGTAACACCAGCTTCTCCCTAGAGGTGAGTCAGGCAATGTCTCCTGCTCTGTCCACTTTTCCACTACAAGTAGTGGGAATGTAGACAAAGCAGGAGACATTGCCGGACTCACCTCTGGAGATGAGCAGATGTTACCGGACCCAGGTAACACAGGAACAAGTGTTGATTGTGCAGACGGCACTTGAGAGCAGAAACAGGCGGTGTTGTAGGCCGGAGAAAATACTCAAAACAGAGTGGAGACAGAGGGCAAATCAGAGAACATATTAAATCAGAGGTAGTCAGAATTTGTCGGCAGCAGTAGAGTTTGCCTTACACACAGCAGGGGATCAGCTCACATTACCGAACCCCACTTACACATGAGCGAGTGTTTTGTCTGTGCGTACAGCACTTCTGAGCACCAACTGGCGGTGTCGGAGCCCAGGGAAAATCAGGTAGTAGGCCGAGGCCTACTTGGAGCCAGGTGTAAATCTGAGGTGCTTTGAGTTTGGAGGGAGCAGGACACTTTGCCATACACACAGCAGGGAATCAGCTGACGTTACCAAACCCCACTTACACATGAGCGAGTGTTTTGTCTGTGTGGACAGCACTTCTGAGCAACAACGGGCGTTGCTGTAGCCCAGGAAATAAAGTTCAGGTCATAGAAACATGGACACAACAGGAGACCTGGATCCTGTTGCCAGCCAATTATTTATTCTGGAAGAGGACTGGCAAATTCAGGTGAGATCCAGGCCTTGTTCATTTTCACAAAAGTAAGCCGGTCAACATTATCGGCGGATATTCGCGTGCGACGGTCTGTTACCACACCACCTGCAGCACTAAAGACACGTTCCGATAATACACTGGCAGCAGGGCAAGCCAGCACCTCCAATGCATACTGGCTAAGCTCTGGCCATGTATCCAGCTTAGAGACCCAATACTTGAACGGGGAAGAGCCGTCTGGGAGTACACTAACAGGGCAAGACAAGTAATCTGTCACCATCTGACGGAAACGTTGCCTCCTGCTGACTGGAGCCATCTGTGATGGTGTAGCCATTTGTGGCGGTCCCACAAAACTTTTCCACATTTGGGCCATACTGGCCTTGCCTTGTCCTGCGGCACTGCCTCTGCTACCTCTTTGTGCAGAGCTTCCTCCACTGCCTCTACCCACATGGCTGCTTTGAAAAGCACTACCAGCAACACTTGCGGGGGGAATGGAGAACATGATGGCCTGCACAAGTGTTTCTTGGTACTCCCGCATTTTACGCTCCCGGTTCAACTGTGGTATGAGGCTTTGTAAGTTGTCCCGGTAGCGAGGATCTAAGAGGGTGTACACCCAATAATCAGCTGTGTGGAGAATGTTGGCGATGCAGCGGTCATTTAACAAGCACTGCAGCATGAAATCAACCATGTGCTGCAGACTGCCAACTGGACCGGAAACGCTGTCCCCAGCTTGAGGCAGCATCTCAGCCTGCTCAGCATCACCCCACCCTCGCTGTACACACTGACTACTAGAGCCTTGTGTACCTCCCTCCTCTGGAGAGATGTGTTCCTCCTCCTCCATTGACTCCTCGTCATCCTCCTCACTAAGTGTCCCCTGCCTAGGCCTTTGTGTGGAAGCACGTTGCGCAGACTTGCCAGAAGCAGATGGCATTTCTGACTCCTCATCCTCGACCTCTTCAAAAACCTTCTCACTTAGTGCTTGTAAGGTTTTTTGAAGCAGACAGATAAGGGGGACAGTCATGCTGACTAGTGCATCATCTGCACTGGCCATCCGCGTGGAGTCATCGAAGGCATGCAAAACTTGGCAGATGTCCCTCATAGTGGCCCACTCAGTGGTGGTGAAGTGTGTCCGGCGCACAGTGCGACTTGTTTGCGCCTGATGCAGCTGGTACTCCATTACTGCTGCCTGCTGCTCACACAACCGCTCCAACATATGTAACGTTGAATTCCACCTGGTGGGGAGGTCACATATGATGCGATGTTCTGGCAGGCGGAATCGGCGTTGCAGAGATGCAATGCGCGATCTTGCCATGCTGGAACGCCGCAAGTGAGCACACTCTAGGCGAACCTTGTGCAGCAGTGCATCAAGATCCGGATAGTCCCTCAGAAAGCTCTGCACGACCAAATTGAGCACGTGTGTCAGACATGGTATGTGAGTGAGGTTGCCTAGGCCCAGAGCTGCCACTAGATTTCGGCCATTGTCACTCACTACCAAACCTGGCTGGAGATTCGCTGGCACAAACCACACATCGCTCTCCTGCTTGATGGCATTCCAGAGCTCCTGTGCTGTGTGGCTCCGATTCCCCAAAGAAATTAATTTAAGGATGGCCTGTTGACGTTTGGCCACAACTGTGCTCATATCTGGCCTAACAGGCTCATGCAGTGCTGATTCCGAGGAACTAGAGTAGGAGGAGGACTCAATATGTAGAGACTGCATTCATGCAATCCTTGGAGTTGGCAGAATACGTACAGAGCCACTCTCCAGATCTGTACCCGGCTCCACAGCATTGACCCAATGGGCAGTGAGGGAAAGGTATCGTCCCTGTCCATGGCTACTGGTCCACGCATCGGTGGTCAGGTGGACCTTGCTACTGACGGCGTTTAGTAGCGCATTTTTAATTTTTCCCTCCACATGCTTTTGCAGGGCAGGGACGGCTTGCCTGCTGAAATAAAAGCGGCTGGGCACATTGTATTGTGGAACTGCCAATGACATCAAGTTCCGGAAGGTGTCAGTCTCCACCAGCCTGAATGACAGCATCTCAAGGGCCAGTAGTTTGGCAATGCCGGCATTCAGAGCCAGTGCTCGGGGATGGTTTGCTAAGTATGGCCGCTTTTTCTCCCATGCCTGAGCTACCGATTGCTGGTGAGTGGCCTGGGAGTGTGCTGATGACTGAGAACGTGGTTCAGTGGGTGGAATTTCACTGGGTCTCTGGACAACAGTGGCAGAGGTTCTTCCATGGCGTTCCAGTGAGGAAGCCGAACCAGCTGTGTGTGAGCTGGAGGAAGAGGCCCCAACATGAGCTGAAGAAGTGGTAGGTGCTGCTGAAGGTTGGCCTACATCTTCAGTGTGTCTGTGTAACTCCACCTCGTGCTTGGTACGCACATGTTTCCACATATTTGTGGAATTGAGGTTGCTCACATTTTTCCCTCGTTTAACTTTCTGATGACACAGCTTGCATTTGACAAAGCAAATGTCATCTGCAACTGTATCAAAAAAAGACCACGCACTGCAAGTCCTGGGAGCGCCCGTTTTCTGTTTTGGAAGAGGATTGCTCCTCACGGGTGCCAAAGTGGAGGCTACAGGCAACCAAGTCTGCCTCCTCTTTTGGCCGTTCGGGGAATCTCTTCCTCAGAGCTGCTCCCACCACCTTCCTGTGGCTGACGCCATGATGGGTCAAGGACCTCATCATCTCCACTCCCCTCTTCAAGCACCGGCTGGTCATGGGTTGTCTCGCCAGCACCGTACGCACCAGAAATTGGCAACTGAGTCTCATCATCATCAGATGAGCACTGAGGTGTGCTGACAATAGGCACTGGCCCACCCGCCTCTTCAGATTCAGAGGGACAAAGCAGTTGCGCATCACCGCATAGTCCCTCTTCTTCACGCTCTAGAATGCTGCTTGGCTGGCCACCTCTTTCCAAGCCAACAGATTCTGAGAACAGAAGTAAAGATTGAGATGGCTCCTGTCCAGGGCTCTCAGACTGCCTGGGCAATTTGGCAGGTGGTGAAGAGACAGATGGTTGCTCTTCAGTGCTCTGGCCCTGGGAGGATGCGGAAGTCATTGAAGTGGATGCGTTAGCTGCCATCCATCCGACAACGGCTTCAATTTGTTCGTCACGCAGCAGTGGGGTACAGCGAGGTCCTACAAAGCTGCGCATCAAGGACTGTTGCCTGGTAAAAGTGGGGGATGCCGGGTCACTGGTGGCCGCAGCAGACACCGAATCCCCACGTCCTCTCCCTGCTGAATCCCCCCGTCCTCTCCCTGCTGAAACTCCACGGCCACAACCACGTGCCTTACTCCCTGCCTTCTTCATCTTGGTAGACTGATAAAGATAGGCAGAAAAGTAAGTAAAAAAGGGGGGCTTAGTGTTCCTATTCCTGAACACCTGCTAACCAGTATAAGAAACATTAATTTGGTTAAGAGTGTGTATACTACACTCTAATATGATCTAATGTGGCCTACACAACTCTAAAGTGGAGTGTTTGGTGAACTTTATTTCCTTTTTTTTTTGGGGGGGGGAAATAAAAGGATGTGACCAAAGTTTGAAAGCTATAGTATCACAAACTTTTTGGAGCGATTACAATGCAGGCAGCTAACCTACAATGCAATTGATGAGGCTCCAAAAAATAGGGTGATACTAGTCTGGCTGGCCCTGAAGGGCACAAGCCAGCAAAAAGGCTCCTCTATCTAATCCTATATAGTGTTTGCAACCAACCAATGACAATGGATGCGGATGGAAGCATACTAATATAGGAGCAAAATCTGGACAAATTAGCTGCAAAAGAAGGACTATGTATGAGGCAGTGACGCACGCTGAGCGGACTACAACCAGCGGTGGCTGTAGAACACACTGCAGCGTGAGCTGCACTCACACACAGAGAGACCTATCAGACAGCCAAAAACAGTGCAGAGAAATGGGCTATAGCACTGAAAGGCTGCTGAAAGGCTCCACTGTCCACTCCTTTAGTGTTTGCAACCAACGTATATGGATATGTATGGAAGCACACTATACAGGAGAAAAAAAAAGCAGCAATAAAATAAAAATGTGTATGAGGCAGAGACACACGCTGGGCGGCCTACAAGCAGATGTGCCTGCAGGACACACTACACAGCGTGGGTCTGCACTCACACAGCCCTTGCAGACAGCTATTAAAACAGCGCTGCTGGGCTAAAAAAAATGCTACAGTGGTGGATTATGTAGCCTGGGTAGAGCAATAGATATGTTTGATGATCGCTATTTCTAACTGTCCCTCACAGTCTTCAACAGCAGCCTGTCCCTAACTGAATTCACAGCAGAGTGAACCCGAAATGGCGGCTGCTGCGGTTTTTATAGTGCATCATGACATCATTTCAGCAGCCAATCACAGCCATGCCAGTAGTTAACATGCCTACATGCCTAACAGGATGTGCCCACACTTCTGAGGATCCCCATTGGCTGAATCAAATCGAGCGGGCTCCTAGCATTATGGGAACTTCCGATTCCGGTATTCGATATGAAAAAAGTATCGGAACTAAGTATCGGAATTCCGATACAGCGAATATCGGCCGATACCTGATACTTGCCGTATCGGAATGCTCAACACTACTGCTAACACTCTACAGTCTTCGTTCTTGCACCGAGAGTCCAAAAGAGATAGAAGAATTGGAGTAGATAGTTAAGATATAAGTATTTTATCTATATTTTTGCTACTAAAAATAAAATGTTACATATATGCGCCAATGACTTATGGTAAAACTGGTATATCACAGCTATATACATTTTTGTAGTAATGTATATTGTGTTGTTTTTGCATGGATTTCCTGTTAGACATATGCCAAAAGGTATACATCAAGTTCAATCTCTTGACACACCAAAGGCCTATAGAAAAACTATAAGGTTTATCATAAAATGCATTTGGATGCTTTATTTTTTCCTAGCCAAATTTACCCTTCTATCGTAAACCTTAAAAAAAGTGTAAGCAAAGCCTAAATCATACAAAAAAAACTTTATCGTTCTGAGAACAAATCCTTAGTTTTGCCATCCATTACGTGAAGATTTTCTTGGCCTGAGTCCCCTTTTTGTTTCTCAAATGTTTTCCACTTTCCAAAACTTAAGAACAATTTAACCCTGGAGGCGAAAAGTGAAGTGGTCAATAAACCATATCGTTTTTCTTTTATTATTTTTATATACAGTTACAAATGTGTACTTGGCTGTAGGCAAAGCGCAGCAGGAAATATATTCCTAGGCTGGCATAGTCCGCGTCAGCTATTGCTCAGAAGTATTGATTGACGGATTGCAAATTTATCACTGGTCGGACAAGAGTCATTTGTTTGTCATGATGGTTTCTAAAGGAGGAATACAAATCCGTGAAAAAGTAGCCAGAACTTAGTATATAACAGGTTGCATCTCTCATAAAATGAATCTAGAAGTAGTAATTCAATAATAGATATAATAAAGTATAAAGCGAAGAACAAAACTGTGGCAACTGAAAAATAACATCAATATAGATGAAGTCCTACGTCCCGGGCACAGGAAAGTCCTCAGGATGACAGGGTTACCTTGGTGAAGAAAATAAGTCTCTTGACTTGTAATCTCGCTGTCGTGATGTGCCTGCTGTGATAAATGGGCTGCAATTAAAGACTGTAACCGAAAGGTCTGAAACTTTAAATGGTAGATGTTCATGTTGTAAATAAATCTTGATCCTTGAATAATACAGACGGAAGTAAATTTCAAGCAAACTTTGTTTTCTATTTCCTTACCATTTTTTAAGATCCCTGGCTGCCGTCAGCGAGTGCAAACCACCATTTATTATACGCCTCTAACTATAGGTGTAGGACACCTTAAAGAGAATCAATAAATCAAAAGAATTATCATTCATGTTCCATGTCTACATTGCTTTTAACCACATAGCCTAATCCACTAGTGGAAGAAACCTGCCAACTTGATGGGGAATATAAAACATCCCAAAAAACCCTTATATGCATTTCAATGCTTGTATTAAAAATCCATATTTTTCAACTTTAGCCCATTTTCGTTTTTGGGCTTCTGTATTTCCCTCCCCTTCTTAGCAGAGCCATAACTTTTTTTATTTTTCTGTCCATATGGCCATGTGTGGGCTTGATTTTTGTGGGACAAGTTGTGCTTTTGAACGGCACTATTGGTTTTACCATATTGTGTACTTAAAAAAAGGGAAACAATTCCAAGTGCGGCGAAATTGCAAAAAAAAGTGCAATTCCACAACTTTTTTTGGATTTTTTTTTACCATGTACATCAAATGCTAAAACTGACCTGCCAGTATTATTTTCCAGGTCATTACAAGTTCATAGACACCAAACATGTCTAGGTTATTTTTTTAGTTAAGGGGTGAAAAAAGATCCAAAGTTTGTTAAAAAAAAAAAAAATTGCGCCATTTTCTGAGATCTGTAGCTTCTCCATTTTTCGTGATCTGGGGTTGGGTGAGGGCTTATTTTTGGTGTGCCAAGCTGATATTTTTATTGATACCATTTTAGTGCAGATACAATCTTTTGACCGCCCGTTATTGCATTTTAATGGAATGTCGCAGTGACCAAAAAACTTAATTCTGGCATTTTGACTTTTTTACTTCTCTATTGCTTCTTGCTTCTCTATTAGACTATGTTCTATGCAGATATCTAAATTCCCTACTAATCTACATTCCTCAACATTTAAATTGGAACACCAAGAAGGAAATATTGTGGAATTATATAAATCACAGGATGAAGACAAACATCTTCATTTATTCAGTATCAAGTATAAGAGTCACATGCAGAAATCCCCACACGTGCACACTTTGGAATGCTATCAATGATGTTATTAATGGTTGTCTGAGGAATGTTCTCCCGTGCTGCATGAATTTGGGAACACAAATCATCAAGATCCGCTGCGGGCAGCTCAGTTTGGAATTCTAGACCAAAGACATGCTAGATGTGCATGACGGGAGACGAGTCAAAGACTCTGCAGATGATGGTAGTGAGATTAATGAAGAAGATACACAACACTCGATCAGGTGCAAAGGTAGAATACCAATCTTTAATCTAGCAATTTAAGAAGAACTCTCCAGGGTAATGTATTAGTGGAAATTAATACTTTAATGGATAAGCAATCCAAATGTACATGCGACATTTTGGTCAATCAGACCTTCATCAGATATGTGTATACCATAGTATTGTGGAAGAGAGGTCAAAAGGATAGCTCTCGTCGAAAGAGTGACAGAGGTCAACTTTCTGACAAGTGCTATCCTTTCGACCTGTCTACCTCACAACTGTACTATCCACATTTATGATGGAGGTCTGATTGACTGAAATAACACATGTACATTTTAGATCCAAAAATGTGTATACTTTTTCTAATATGGTAGAATATTTAGTTTATACAAGCTTCTCACAGTATCATGACCAAGAAATGGCTAAAAAAAAAAGAAGTTGCACTCTGTAGTGATAAAGCATGTAAATATGAAATATGAATATCATTACTGCTCTAGATAATAGGAAAAAATGTAGATACTTAGCACATAAGTCCGCCAATTCATGCATGCCCAGCAGCCAACAGCAAGGCGATCTATGGTTTTCTGGGAACCTATCTAGTGTGAACACTTCTCTTAGGCTAAAGCCTGATAATAAGAAAAAATGGAGATACTTAGCACATAATTTGAGCAATTGGCTTACATAAAATGGCCATAGATTACATATTTACTTGCTTTAGCACTACAAAGTGCAACTTTTTTTGTTATATATAGAGATGGCTAGTCCTAGTTTCAGCCTGTACACACCAGTTTTCTGATCTGGAAGTGCCAGTCAGTTTTTTGTTATTGGTACATTAACTCTCTGACCGAGCACTCCGCCCTCCAGCCGGTGGCGGTTTTAATAGCAGCAGGATCCTACCTACCCATAAATTCAGCCTTTCTCAGAATCTGGACCTCCTTTTCAACAGTATCGCCCACGCTCCTTGCACTACTTATGCACTTCATATTTATAGGTACACACATTTACATGTTAAATAGTATAAAAGATGCTGCATTATTGTGCAAAACATTCATAATGAGTCAAATGTGTTACGAATCACCCCCCCCACACACACACACACATAATCCCCCTCAAAAAAAAAAAAAAAAATCAGATTCACCAGGATCATTTTTTTTTGCAAATTCAAACAATTTCCAGAACAATGACAGCCAAACCTGAAACGCGTCAGTTCCTTCATGGTTTTTAATCATGGCTTGATTGCCGAATAAAGTGTTTTTTATTTTATTTTTGGTGTGCCGCATTTCCTTTTATTTCATTGAAATGCTGTGCTTTCCAGCTTTTGTGTGCACCAACCTGCTCTGCTGATTTGGCTCAAACTCATGTGGTCTCATTCTGGATCCCTTGGAAGCACCTACACTCCTCTCTCCTTCACTGAATGCAAGTTAAAGACGTTCATTGTGCCAGACGCAGTCACTTGATATGCGTAACGCCTAAGATAATGGCGGTGCTGGAGAACTGGAAAGTAAAGAAGAAAGAACAAAGAAATAAAATGGCATGGTAAACAAAGAAGAGAAAGTGGTCTTAAGGCCCCGTTACACATAACAATGTCCCAGCGATCCCAACAACGATCCGACATGGATGGGATCGCTGGGACATCGTTAGGCTGATCGCTGGTGAGCTGTCACATAGACAGCTCCTCCAGCGATCAGGACCAGCGAGCAAGCTGGTATTTAAGGTAAAAAGCGGGTTTCTAAGAGCTGCGCGGCTCTTGGATACCCACTGTTTACCCTGGAAACCAGTGTGCATGCTGGTATCTAAGGTAAACAGCGGGTTTCTAAGAGCCGCATGGCTCTTGGATACCCACTGTTTACCCTGGAAACCAGCGTGCACGCTGGTTTCCAGGGTAAACAGCGGTATCCAAGAGCCGCGCGGCTCTTAGAAACCCGCTGTTTACCTTAGATACCAGCATGCAGCGTCGCTGATCGTTCGTCACCCGCTGCCACACGAAGCGATGCGTGCTGGGCAGCGGGAGACCAACGATCAAAAAATGGCCCAGGACAATCCTGCACGATCAGCGATACCCGGCAGGGGGGCTGGTCGCTGATGTGTGTCACACACAGCGATGTCGCTGGCGGCATCGCTGTGACGTCACAAAATCAGCGATCTCGCTAGCGATCTCGCTGTGTGTGACAGGGCCTTTATTTTTCTAAATTTTCTTTTTTTTTTATTTGCTGTGCCATTAGTTCCATGCTTGGTCTTCTTATTTGGACCTGTATATCCTTGGTCACCTAAATGTATGTTTCCCCTAATATATGAATTTCTTGTGTATACTTTATGGGGTTGTGTTAGTGGGTACCTTTCAAAGAAAAAAAAGATGATAGATGAACTGATTGGAGAACCGGAGTCGTACATGTAACCTCTCAATTGTAAGGTGCTGTGAAAATATGTCACTAACTCACTATACAAATAAAAATAGTGCCATTATTCATAAAGCATAAGATTGAGAGAGTGATTTTCCACATTATCAGTATGCTTGTCAATTCCTTTCATTGTCTGGGAAGTTACAATGCTGAAACGAAATGAGAAGCGGCCACTTCCCTGCACTGTGACTTGCCTAAACCATTGTGGCATTTTCCATTTGTCTGCCCGCTCTACGGTAACGTGTTTAGTTGCCTTTATATGTTCATCAGGTAATCTCCTACTGCTATTTGCACTGAATTACAGCCTAATGTTCCATTCTTCCAGTATCTTGAAGCTACATTGTGAAGATCCTACAGATGCAGACTATCAGAGTCAGGTCAGGACAGTGGAGACCACAGGGGCTCTATAGCAATAGATGTGAAATATTTAGACTCATCTTGAGCTCTGCTGGAGGAATGACACTCAATGCAGATAATAAAATATGACCTGCTAGGAAATTCAACAGATAAGAACAAAGGAAAGTAACAGTATAAATGGCAAGCAGCACACTGATATCCGACATCTTTATTGTAACAGGGCTAAAAAAAGATACAACAGTTGGACAATAAAGAAGAATTACATATTAGGGCGAAATAAAGATTTACGGTGGCAATGAAAACTATTCAACCCCATTGCAAAATATAGTATTATTAGTAAAATGTAAAAAAAAATTTCAATAAACTAATCAAACAAAATCAATTCAAATATCTCCACCCAACTCATATAACAAGTGGTTTCTCCAAATTCAACCCAAAACGCCGCTTTTAAAGAGGTTGTTTCGAGTTCATAAATGGCTAAAATTGCCAAGCCGCTATGAAAAGAAGTAACTTTGCAATTCACCGCATATTAACAGTCCTCTACATTCTCAGGACAGTTTAGTGGTTAGCACTGTATCCTCGCAGTGCTGGGGTCCTGGGTAGAGTTGAGCGAATATGTTTGGAATCTGTCACCGAATCTAAATTTTCCATATTCGTGTCATTTTGGTACCCTATTCATGCCGAATTTATGTGTGATGATCGATTCCAAACATATTTGGTCATTTCTACTCCCAATGGCTTCAATGATGTTTGGCTGTTTTCAGCGAATATTGCAAAACCAATATTTGCTGCCGATCGTAATCGGAACCAAATTTTGAAAATTTCGCACAACTCTAGTCCTGGGTTCATATCCCACAAGGACAACATCTGCAGTGAGTTTGCATGGGTTTCCTCTGAGGTTCTCTGGTTTCTTCCCATACTCTATAGACATAATTATAGGGAATTTAGATTGGGAGCCTCATTGGTGCCAATGATGATAATGTCTGTAAAGCGCTGTGGAATATGATGGCGCTATACAAGTAATGAATAATGATCTTTGATTTTATAATGTACAGCACGTTACCAAGATTATTGGCCACTAGAGATAAGCAGATCGCCTCACGCAATCCCACCCAATTTGTGCAGCTCCTGTCCACAACCAAAGAGCACTGCCCTGGACAGTGGATGGTATTACGTGAAGCGATCCACTCATATCTACTGGCCACCCTTCAGTCTCAGTGTGGTCAGTTACCAATTTAAAGAGCAAGTGGTGTGAGTAGGCTTTATGATTTACAGCCTGTTCGCTCCACTCTGACACTTGTGGATCCCTTGATTCTGTCAGCTTTAGTTCCTCTGTTTTTCACGTTTTACAGAGGCAAAATTGTCTCTGCTACCAGTGTCTGGTAGACACTATAATTTCGACCAGCACCTCAATACCATGGGTCTAAACAATCGATCTTCTAAAAAATCAATTTGAGAGAACCCCTTTAAAGACTACTTGTTAGGAACAGCCATGCGCACCTATTATAGTAGCCAGGACCTTCTGCACGCTTCCAGATCTCTGAGATGGACCAATGAGAACTGGAGCGGGACCTGAGCACATGACTCCCGATCTCCAATGGGAGATCGTCCCATGAGCATGCCCAGTAAGAGGACAGGAGGACTTAGCCTCAGGAGAGATTTGCTGCAAGGCAATCTCCTCTGCAATCTCCTCTGCAGTGGAAAAATAGGAGGAGAGTGCAGAATGTGAGGATCTGGATCCCTGCTGAGCAAACGCAGGAATCCGACTCCTAACACTACTGCCTTCTCAGAAGTATTCGAACTCTTCATGCCATTCATCTTTAAAACTTAAAAGAGCATCTTTATGCTGTTCTTTTGACTTGTTGTAAACGAAAAAAAATGGCCGGCTTACTTATAAAGTTTAATATTAATAAAAGGTACACAAAAACTATATGCTGCCAAAATGCAAACATAAACATACACTGTTCGTCAGCACATTGTGATTCATGAATACACGAGTTCTACTATTGCTATACGCATAAAAAACATGAATTGCTTAGTAAACAATTTTTGCTAAAACCATCCAACCACGACAAGGTGATCACAACATAGATGGTCCCTAAGTTTAATGATTCTCTTCACTATGTGCCCAGACAGGCCTCAAATGAACTGGAGACTCAGACAGGGAAAATTGACCTCTTATTTCTACATAGAGCTTAGAAGGATTCAGCTAGTCAGTTTTTAATCATTTGATGTCATAGACCTAATGGAAAAGAGAATAATTAGCTGCGTAGAGGATAAAAACTTTGTTGGAAGTGCTTCTTTAAAGAAGATGGTTGTAGCACGTAAACCGAAGAATATTCACTAACTGGAGATCATTGCCTATGAGTAATGGGCTAAAATACCTCAGAAACTATGCCAGAAGCTGGTGTCTGGCTATGAATCACATTTCCTGTAGCTCCTAACAGCAAAATGTGCACTCCTAAGTACTAAAGATTAGAGTTCAGTGAAACGGGTTGGTCAAATTCAAAAGTCGGCGACTTTTGCTGAAGTTTGGTTTCATGAAACAAAACCCGACCATAGCATGAGCTCGGCCACGAGGTCGGCGACCAGAGTGCCAAAGTCGCGTTTCAAAGGATGCTTCCAGTGCCCTTTTTCAGCCAATGATGGAGGACGCACACTGTGGGCAACGCGATGACATGGGCATTGGTCACCACCATCTTTGAGAAGGGCATGCAAGTGATTGGCTGGCTTTGTGTGGCATCACAGGGGCTATAAAAGGGCGTGCACGCAGACCGCCATCTTACTTCTGCCGATCTTAGCATTAGGGAGAGGTTGCTCCTGCTGATTCTGAATAAGGGAGAGCGTTAGGCAGGGAAGAAGAACCAAAAAACTGCTTCTGCTGTTAGCGATTTCCACTTACAACACAACACTTTGTGACAGGGGAGGCTCTATTTTTGTGCATCAGCTCTGTTGGTTATTAGGCTGCCTTATAAGGCTCCCTGATAGCTGCATTGCTGTTTGCACACTGCTGTGCAAACTGCTTTTTTAAAAGCAAAAATACTTTTCTTCCTCGTTTCTGCACAGTTACCAAGCGTTCATTTTTCTACACTTTTGTGTGCAGCAGTCCTGCTTATTAGGCTGCCTGCGTCCATACTTGGACTGAGAGCATCATTGTCAGCCTCCTAAAATCTCTAGTGAGATCCAAATTCTCATGAATACTATATACAGCCTCCACCTTGTCATACACCATCCAATTTCAGCCTGTTACATTGAGATGTAATCTCTACTGGCCCTGAGATACTAGTTCAGCGTCCTCAAATCTCTAGTGAGATTCAAATTCTCACTAATAGTACATACACCTTATACCTTGTTTTACAGTACCATATAGCTGGTGGTATTTTGGGTACATTTTCTCAAAAATGAGGAAGTATGGTGGAAGACGCCGTGGAAGTGGGTGGGGGTAGTGGCAAAAGCACAATAGCACCTAAGGCAGGAGGTGTTGAGCCTGCGTCATCATCTGGCTCCACAAGGCCTCGAAGACTCTCTTTTCTGGGAGTAGGTAAACCACTTTTAAAGCCGGAACTTCAGGAACAAGTTTTGGCTTACATTGCTGACACAACCTCCAACTCTCTTGCTTCCTCTTCTGAAGTTTCAAAAAATAAAAGCACTGAGTCGTCAGTGGAGGCTCCTGGTCAGGAACAACACCTTTCCTTGTGTCCTTCACCCCTACCAAAAGTGAAGGATGTGGCAGGCCACACTACCGATTACTCCATGGAGCTCTTTTCACAGACCATGCCTGGGTTAGCAAGTCAAATCGTGAATTCCCCAGTCCAAGATGAATCTGACATGGAGTGCACTGATGCACAGCCACTGCTAGATTTTTCTGCTGGTACATTCACTCAGAGCACTACATTGTCCTCACAGTGTACTGAGGCAGAATCAGACCCTGATGAAACTCAGGTGCCCCTTCCCGCATACTATACCACCTTACACGGAGACACAGAGGAAGGTGCACATGAAATTGAAGAGGAGGTGATGGATGACCCAGTTGTTGACCCAGATTGGCATCCATTGGGGGAAGAGGTTGCCGCTGCCAATAGCTCAGAAGAGGAGGAGGAGGATCCGCAGCAGGCAGCGACATCTCAACAGCTGTTATCTGGCATGACCGTAGCAGTCCAAAAACGTGTTACAAAAACAAAATAGTTGCAGGACAGCTTGGCCAGACGGTCAAATTAGCACAGCATGCAAGGTCTCAAAATGTCTTCCATAGCAGGAAGAGTGCAGTGTGGCACTTTTTTGAACAAAATCCTAATGATCAGGCAAAAGTAATCTGTAAGAAGTGCGCAAAGACCTTTAGCCGAGGGAAAAATCTGAGAAATTTGAATACCAGTTGCATGCTTAGACATTTAACCACCATGCACTTGCAAGCGTGGAAGGACTACCAAACCTCACGTACCACATGTGCACCTGCTCCGAATGAAGGTATTCAGCAACGCTACATCGCTTCCCCCACTGTAAGCCCACCAGTTGGTACACCACCAGCAGCAAATGTCGAGGTGTCGTCGCAAGGGCAAATCCGTCATGAAATCACAATGTTATTGCTATGAAAGACTGAATCTAGGCCATCAGCAACACCACCAACAACACCATCACCATCACCAACCCTTTCTCAGTCTGCCATGTCCACCGCTAGTTCCACCATATGCAGCTCTCAAGTACAGCTCACCCTACCAGAGACTCTGAGTAGGACAAGAAAGTACTCATTCTCTCATCCGTGTACACTGGCTTTGAACGCCCACATTGCCAAACTAATCTCATTAGGGATGATGCCCTACCGGTTGGTTGAAAGCAAAGCTTTCCGCGAGCTCATGGCCTATGCAGTACCACGCTATGACTTACCCAGTCAGCACTTCTTTTCGCGAAAAACCATCCCAGCCCTCCACGTGCATGTGAAAGACCGCATTGTCCATGCACTCAAGCAATCAGTGAGTGGAAAGGTGCACCTCACAACAGATGCATGGTCCAGTAGGCATGGCCAGGGTCGTTACGTGTCCATCACTGCGCACTGGGTTAATGTGGTGGATGCAGGGTCCACAGGGGACAGCGGCGGTGGGACAGTGCTGCCTAGCCCATGGTATAGGAAACAGTTGACTGGAGGCGTTCGACCCTCCTCCTCCTCCAGAAGCGAAAGCTCGTCCACAGAGCGCAGTCGCACGAGCACTCCATCCGCAGTTGCCAGTGTTGCACATGAGGTGTCCCACTATCGAACAGCTAGTGGTAAGCAACAGCAGGCTGTGTTGAAGATAATGTGTTTGGGCGACAACAGACACACCGCAGAGGTACTGGCTGACTACTTGCAGCGACAAACTGAGTCATGGCTGGGCAGTCTACGTCTTGAGGCAGGCAAGGTAGTTAGTGATAATGGCCGGAATTTTGTGGCAGCCATAGCCCTTTCAAAACTCAGACACATACCTTGCCTGGCTCACACCTTGAACCTGGTGGTGCAGTGCTTCCTCAATAATTATCCGGAGTTAACACCCCTGCTCCATAAGGTGCGAAGACTTTGCTCGCACATCCGCCGGTCGCCCGTACACTCCACCTTCCCAAGCACTGCCTAATTATCGACGTTGCAACAAGGTGGAACTCCACCCTGCACATGGTTCAGAGGCTGTGAGAACAGAGACAGGCTGTAATTCATTTGTGGGAGGATACATGGGCAGGCAGTTTGCAGGCAGACCTGGAGTTGTCTGGTGTGCAGTGGTCGAAGCTGAAAGACTTCTGTAAAGTCCTTCAGTGTTTTGAGGAATGCACACGGCTGGTAAGCGCAGAAGACGCCATCATAAGCATGAGCATCCCACTTATGCATCTGCTCATGCAAACTTTGACACACATTAAGGAGCAGGCGTCTGCAGCCAAGGAAGAAGAGGAGGAGGGAAGCCTTGATGACAGTCAGCCATTGTCTGCTCAGGGAAGCCTCGTGGATGAGGTGGAGGAAGAAGAGGAGGAGGAGGATGATGGAGATGATTATTTTGGGGAGGAGGATGCTTCTCAGGGGGAAAGAAAAAATGTTGGCGTGGCAAGGTCAGGTACAGGGTTTGTGCATGACTGGAGGGATATTGATTTGCCAGAAAGTGCTCCTCCACCCAGCACTCGCAGTGCATCATTGACACCTGGAACATTGGCCCACATGTCTGATTATGCCTTGCAGATCCTAAGAAGGTACCCCCGCATTGCCAAAATGATGAACGATGACGACTACTGGTTGGCCAGCATCCTGGATCCACGCTGTAAAGGCAAATTCCAAAACATCATGCCACACGAGAACCTAGAGCTAATATTGGCTAACAAACCAGCAACTCTGGTAAACCGTTTGTTTGAGGCATTCCCCGCACACAGTGGTGGTGATGTTTCTCCAATGAGCCATAGGGTGCAACATGGAAGAGGTGTTCATGGTGCACACAGCCAAAGTGGCGTTGGACACAGGGGTTTCATGACCATGTTGTGGACTGATTTTTCAAATACCGCTCACACGACTGGTAATACTGCATCGATCGAAAGTGACAGGAGACAGCAGTTGTCAACTATGGTAACAAACTACTTCTCCTCCCATATCGATGTTCTCTTTTATGAATGGGTCACCGAGGAGAAAAAAAAGCAACACACGCTAAGTCTCAGAAAACCAGAGAGGTTGGTAACTATGCAGATTGCAGATCCCTGATCTTAACACACAACTAGCAGCAGTCGTGGAGCATGCCTACGATGGTCCTGGATGCCTCGTCACAACCGGAGAGCTAAATAAGCCTAAAGTAAGAAAAGAGGAAAACTAACTCCCCCAGAGCAGACGCCAAAGGAAAGACAGCCCCCCACATGTATTGATGGTGAAGCAAGATGAAAACACAAACAAAGGCAGAAAAATAGGCTGAGCAAACGATGGGGCCAAACTAACTTGAAAGGACAGGAAAGGAAAGATACTGTCTGCAATCTGCCAAAAAACCCTACCCAAAATAATGTCCACCACTTCTGATAACAAAATTAACCCTGAAGTCACTAGACTTCTCCCACTATATCAGCACTCTGAAATATTCTGAGACAGAGCAAAAAAGAGGCCAATCTAATAAAGGACAAAAAGGCAAATTGGCAAATACAGATAAATAAGAGTGGAAATTCAGCACAGCCCAGCCGGGCTGGCTGACCACACAAAAACTGATTTGACCAACAAGAGCAAGTGTGAACATTAGCAAAAGCAAACTTAACTTGAGAAGACTGGAGCAGAGCTGAAGTCCAAGACCTAAGAAGCAGACTGAATCACCAGCAACAGGATAGGGCGTCGGCTGTCTTATATCCAGTCTGATACTCCAGAGATCCAATCATTATCCTCCTCGTCAGGTGGCAGACCATTACCAATTAAACCAACCTCACTACCTCCTGTCATCACCAGAAGGAGAATGGAAGGAGAACTCCCAGCTGGTGGAGCAGAAAATGAGCTCATAAGAGTACCCCCCCTTGAGGAGGGGTCACCGAACCCTCATCCACGCCACCAGGCCGATCAGGATGGGCCCGGTGAAAAGCACGAACCAATTTTTTTGTCATGAATATCCGAGGCAGAGACCCAAGAATTATCCTCCTGGCCATAACCCTTCCATTTGACCAAATACTGGAGTCTCCGTCTGACCAAACGAGAATCCAATATTTTCTCTACCTCATATTCCACATTGCCTTTAACCAAAACAGGGTCAGGAGGTGCCGCCACAGGAACTACTGGCTCAACAAACCTCTTCAACAGTGATTTGTGAAATACGTTATGGATTTTGAACGTAACTGGAAGAGCCAATCGAAAAGAAACATGATTAAGAATCTCCCAAATCTTATAAGGTCCAATAAATCTTGGCTTAAATTTTGGAGATGCAACCTTCATAGGAATATTCTTAGACGACAACCAAACCATATCACCCACTTTAAACCGGGGACCAATGGTCCTATGCCGGTTGGAAAAACGCTGGACCTTTTCCTGAGAGAGTGACAACTTATCCACCACTTGGTCCTATATCTGCTGCATTCTCACAACCACAGTGTCCACACCTGGGCAGGACGAAGATTCCACTTGTCCTGAAGAGAATCGAGGATGAAACCCAAAATTACAGAAAAAGGGTGACATCAAAGTGGCAGAACTAGCTCTATTGTTCAGCGCAAATTCGGCCAAGGGCAAAAATGAGACCCAATCACCTTGATCAGCAGATATAAAACATCTTAAATAAGACTCCAGGGTCTCGTTTGCTCTCTCAGTCTGCCCATTGGTCTGGGGATGAAACGCGGAGGAGAAGGATAACTGAATTCCCAGATTGGAACAAAAGGCTTTCCAAAATCTGGAAACAAACTGGACCCCTCTATCGGACACAATGTTCTCAGGAATCCGGTGTAACCGAACCACCTGTTGTAAAAACAAGGGTACCAACTCAGCGGAAGATGGCAAAAACTTTGGGAGTGGTACAAGATGGACCATCTTCGAAAATCTATCACAAATCACCCAGATAACAGTCATTCTCTGAGAGACAGGAAGATCAGAAATAAAATCCATTGAGATATGGGTCCATGGCCTCTTGGGCACCGGGAGGGGCATCAGCAACCCACTAGAACGAGAACAGGGTTTAGACTGAGAACAAGTCCCACAGGACTGTACAAAATTCCTGACATCATGAGATAAGGCAGGCCACCAAAACGACCGACTCACCGAATCTCTGGTTCCAAAAATACCTGGATGACCAGCCAATGTGGAGCAATGGACTTCAGACATCACTTTCTTTCTCCACTGGTCAGGAACATACAATCTTCCCATAGGTCAATGCTCAGGTTTATCCTCCTGAAATTCCTCCAGGGCGCGTCTCAAATCGGGCGAAATGGCAGAAAGAACTACCCCCTCACCTAGGATAGTAGTAGGCTCAGTCACATTAAAAGAATCAGCAAAGAAACTCCTAGAAAGGGCATCTGCCTTAACATTCTTAGTGCCCGGAAGAAAAGAGACCACAAAATTAAAACGCGTGAAAAACAAGGCCCATCTAGCCTGTCTAGGATTCAAGCGTTTAGCCAACTCCAGATAAATCAGATTCTTGTGATCGGTGAGGACCACAAATTGATGTCTAACTCCCTCCAACCAATGTCTCCACTCCTCAAATGCCCATTTCATGGCAAACAATTCCCGATTCCCCACATCATAGTTGCGTTCAGATGGGGAGAACTTTCGAGAAAAGAAGGCACAGGGATTCATCTTAGAAGTCACAGGGTCTTTTTGGGACAAAACAGCTCCTGCACCAATCTCAGAAGCGTCAACCTCCACTTGAAATGGAAATGAGACATCAGGTTGCCGTAGAATTGGAGCTGAAGTAAATCTCTGCTTAAGCTCCTGAAATGCTGAGACAGCCTCAGGAGACCAATTCAGCACAACAGCTCCCTTCTTGGTCAGATCAGTCAGTGGTTTGACAATACTAGAAAAATTACCTATAAATTTATGATAGAAATTAGCAAAACCCAAAAACTTCTGGAGAGCCTTCAAAGAAGTAGGCTGAACCCAATCATAAATGGCCTGTACCTTGGCCAGGTCCATTTCAATGGTCGATGGAGACAAGATAAATCCCAAAAATGAAATTCTCTGTACACCAAAGAGGCATTTCGATCCCTTAACAAACAGGGAATACTCCCTCAAAATCCGGAACACAGTCCGGACATGTTCCACATGGGAATCCCAATCACTAGAAAAGATCAAAATATCATCCAGATAGATGATCAAAAACTTATCCACAAAGTCTCGAAAAATATCATTCATAAAGGACTGGAAGACAGAAGGGGCATTAGAGAGCCCAAAAGGCATCACCAGGTACTCAAAATGTCCCTCCGGAGTATTAAACGCCGTCTTCCATTCATCACCGTGCTTGATGTGAATAAGATTATACGCCCCCCTGAGGTCAAGCTTAGTAAACCAGCAGGCACTCTTAACTCTGGAGAATAAATCAGACATCAGAGGTAACGGGTACTGATATTTAACCGTCATCTTGTTAAGGGTACGATAATCAATACACGGTCTTAATGAACCATCTTTCTAGGCCACAAAAAAAAAACAGCGCCTAAAGGTGACGAGGATGGTCTAATATGACCCTTCTCCAACGACTCCTTAATATAGGATCGCATAGCATCATGTTCGGGTACAGATAAGTTGAAAAGCCGACCCTTGGGAAATTTACACCCAGGCATCAACTCAATTGCACAGTCATAACTCCTATGAGGAGGCAAAGACGCAGACTTACTCTCACTAAATACATCAGAGAAATCAGCCAGATAATCAGGAATATCATGAGACTGAGGAGAGGTGGAGAAAACTGGAGCATCCCTAAGAACACACTGACAACCCCAACTCACCACAGACACAGATTTCCAATCCAAAACTGGGTTATGTGTTTGCAACCAGGGGAAACCCAGAACAATAGTATCATGCAAATTATGCAGCACCAAAAATTTACAATTTTCTTGGTCTGGGGCAACTCGCATTATCACCTGGGTCCAAAACTGAGGTTTATTCTCTGCCAAAGGAGTGGCATCAATACCCCTCAAAGAAATAGGCGTCTGCAGAGGCGTCATGAACAAACCACAACGATTAGCAAAGTCCAAATCCATCAGATTCAGAGCTGCTCCTGAATCCACAAAAGCCTTAGTGGAAAACGTGGACAAGGAGCAGATCAAAGTAATTGCCAAAAGGAACTTAGGTTGTACACTGCCCACAGCAAATGTGTGTGCAAAACGTTTCTCTCGTTTAGGGTAGACAGAAATATTATGAGAGGCGTCTCCACAGAAAAAACACAGCTTATTACGTCTTCTAAACTCCTGACGTTGCTCCCTAGACAAAACCCCATCACATTGCATAGGTTCAGACATTTGTTCAGAAGGTGGCAGTGCCTCCCGTGTAGTTTTACGTTCACGTAAACGCCGATCAACTTGAATGGCTAATGACATAGAGCATTCCAGACCAGAGGGAACGGGGAATGCCACCATAACATCTTTTCCGGTCTCTGATAAACCTTTCCGAAAGAGAGCTGCCAGTGCACTATGATTCCATGTAGTAAGGACCACCCACTTTTTGAATTTTTGACAGTATAACTCTGCAGGATCCTGACCCTGGTTTAATGCCAACAGGGTTCTCTCAGCTTGATCAACGACATTAGGTTCATCGTACAACAACCCCAAGGCTTGAAAAAATGCATCCACATTAGTCAGAATAGGATTTTCAGGTGTCAGAGAAAAAGCCCAATCCTGGGGATCGCCGCGCAGCAAGGAGATGACAATTTTAACCTGCTGCACAGAGCTCCCCGATGAGTTAGGCTTCAAGGCAAGAAATAATTTACAATTATTCTTAAAATTCAGAAATTTAGACTGATCCCCAGAAAACACATCAGGAGTAGGGATCTTGGGTTCAGCAACATGTGACTGAATGAGGTAGGTAGAAATTCCCTGCACTTCAGCAGCAAGTTGCTCCACACGATCAGACAGTTGCTTAATGGAGAGATGAGCAGGATTAAGACAGGCGCTTTCATTTTAATCCAGTTTTTTTCGTGCTTATGCATGATTTGAGAGACCCCACCCCTCTCTTGTGTGACATGCACATAAAGAGCTCTCTTACACCACGTGCCCATACTAGAAAGCGCCTGTCTTAATCCTGCTCATTTAGACACTGTTCATATGTTCAGGCTTTAAATACATTAGATAGGGACTGCTTAAATACGGGTTACCTTGACGAGGTGGAGCAGCTTGGCATACTTTTTTTTGCAAAAAATCATATCAACTAAATACCCTGTATTTGTTGTTACCTTTTATCAGCAATTATTGACTACTGTCATATGTCTTACTGCAAGGTATTTCTGCACATTTGTCATTCTGTGCTTTTTGCTTGTGTTTCGGTCAGTGGGTGGTGTGACATTGTCCAACAAACTTGTTCACATTTGTGCATGTCACATGTGTTTTTAATCCAGTTCTTTTCGTGCTTATGCATGATTTGAGAGACTCCACCCCTCTCTTGTGTGATATGCACATAAGGAGCTGTCTTACACCACGTGCCCATACTAGAAAGCGCCTGTCTTAATCCTGCTCATTTAGACACTGTTCATATGTTCAGGTTTTAAATACATTAGATAGGGACTGCTTCATTACGGGTTACCTTGACGAGGTGGAGCAGCTTGGCATACATTTTTTTGCAAAAAAACGTATCGACTAAATACCCTGTATTTGTTGTTACCTTTTATCAGCACTTGCTGACTACTGTCATATGTCTTACTGCAAAGTATTTCTGCACATTTGTCATTCTGTGCTTTTTGTTTGTGTTTCAAATCCATACTGGGCCTGAGACCGTCTGAGCCTGCCTCCTGATATATAGACATAGGTTTGTAATGTGTAAACTATGCTATATATACCTGTTATCCGGTGATACTGTACCCTTTCTCAACTTTCTACATTCTTGTCGAATCCATACTGGGCCTGAGAACGTCTGAGTCTGCCTCCTGATTAGAGATGAGCGGTGTTCGAGTCGACCTGTTCGCCAAGTTAAAATTCCAGCTGTTTTGGGCAGTGTTTGAGCCGTTCGTCAAACTCGAACACTTTGCTTAAAATTCGGCTGTTCGAGGTTCCATTCGAGAACGGTTCGTTCACCAAAAGCGTAACTTCATTGTCACATTAATAATGGTTTTCAATGTTAATAGACTGTTTCATGGCATAGTAGCAGTGTGTGGTAGCGAGCGGTGTAGTACACCTGTCAAGGAGCTACACCGTGTGTGTTTCTAATAATTTTTTACCGCATCTTGTCCAGAAAATCCTTTAGGGCCTTGTAGCACTGTCTGCTACTCATCAGAGGAGCCCACCAGTGAACCTAGCTATGCCGCCTGTTTATGAAAGAACCAGTTTTTGACTGCATTTAGCACAGTTAATACTTTGGGCCTAGTAACTGTCTCTGCTTCTCATCAGAGGAGCCCACCCGTGAACCAAGCTATGCCGCCTGTTTATGTAAGAACTGCGTGCTACTCAGCATAGGAGCCCAGCTGTTAAGCAAGCTACAGCACCTGTGGTTTGGACACTTAATTTTTTCATTCTTTCTGGAATGCCGGTTATGCCTAATTCCAGAATTCCGGTTGACCTGCACTTACTGGAAAAATCCTCGTTCGCGGGGAAGAATTGGATTCCCAGATCCCCATCACTAACGGTGTTCAGCGGGTTAACTGCACCCGTAAGCGACATAAGCTAGTCCTTTCAGTGTAGCGCGCATGCAGCCCCGGATATGTAAGGGCATGACAGACCTGTTATTGCTCGATCTCGTGTGCCAGAGCCTCGTGTGTCCCTCTAGTAAGCTTGATGCGTACCGCGGGGGAATGCCGGAGTCTCATTCATTTACGGAATTAAGCTGACAAATCGCTAGCACAACTAAAAACAGACATCCACCACCACCCACAGAATCGACAAAGCTTGCAATCTGTCCATCTTTTCTGAAGCTGGCATGGTTGAGGTTTCCCGGGTGGAGTCGAATTAAGGCGCAGGCTCCACTCCTGGTGGTGCCCTTCTGGACATTCCTTTAAGGTTCAGCTTTGCAACCATACTGCCCCCGGAAACCAAACACTTTGCCTTCATGGACGCTGTTCGGAGTTCGTGGGAATAACGCCGGCCGATCGGCAGTTGGCATGATTTATGGTGGGAAGTCCAATGGTATATGATCGTCTTCGATTTCAGATTTTTTGTTTTTTTTGTATTTTACATTTTTATTCCAGCCTTTCGTGATTTCATAAGGTCATGACATGCCTATATCTGTGTCTCCTCCTCCTCCTTTTACTCCTCCACCTCTTTTCTATATGTAGTTGCCCTTTTCAAAATGTTATTTTTGCATTCTGAGCATTTTATCTGCTTTGGAAAGCAATACCTTTTAAGGTGGTTTGTAATTGTTTTCTATGTGTTAGTATGTTTTTGTGTTTGCCTACCATTGTTTTCAATGGTGTTCGACGAACATTCAACGAACTTGCCTCCTTTTCGACGACCCAAAACGAACTAGAACACTAGCGGGGTGGCTCAACATTACTCCTGATATATAGACGTACATTTTTTATGTTTAAACTATGCTATATATATACCTGGTATCTGGTGATACTGTACCCTTTCTGCCAGGAAGTCCTCGTCCACCCACCACTCTAAGTGTATCATTGACACCTGGAACATTGGCCCACATGTGTGATTATTTCTTGCGGATCTTCTTGTTATATTGTGGTGTGATCCATCCTGAGCGTGTGACAGTCTGTGGGTTATTCCTTCAATTTAGATGTATATTTAAAAATTACCCTAACACTAGTGTATACAGCTCTACGCTTGTGATACATTACCCATTTACTGCTTTTTATATTCTGGTCTGATCCAAACTGACCAAGTGAGAGTTATTTTCTGACTGTGGAAATAAATACTGAGATTGACAACAATGACCCATACACTGTGTACAGCTGTACTCTTCAGATCCATTACCGTTTTACGGCTTTTTATATTGTGTTGTAATCCATACTGAGCCTGAGAGCGTCTGTGTCTGCCTCCTAAAATATCTACGGAGATTTAGAGTGTTTAAACTATACTATATATACCTGCTCTCTGATGATACTGTATACTTTTTCTACTTTTTATATTCTTGTGTAATCCATACTGAGCCTGTGAGCGTCTCTGTGTGACTGATGGAATATATAGGGAGATTGACAATTATCCTTTGACTGTATAGAGCTGTACGCTTCTGATACAGTACCATATATCTGATGTAATTTTGGGTTCATTTTCTACAAAATTTTGAAGTTTGGTGGAAGAGGCCGCGGACGTGGGCATGGGGGGGGCAGCTAGTGCTGATGGTGGTGGTGCATCTTCTAGTAGTGGCAAAAGCACAATAACAGCTAAGGCAGGAGGTGTTGAGCCTGCGTCATGGTCTGGCTCCAGAACGCCTGAAGGCTACCTTTTCTAGGAGTAGGTTAACCGCTTTTAAAGCAGGAGCATCAGGAACTGGTTTTGGCTTACATTGCCGAAAAGAGACTCCAGCAAATATGCCCCCCTCTTCTTAAGTTTCAAAAAATGCAAGCACTGAGTCTTCAAGTGCTGGCTCCTGGTCAGGAAGAACCCCTTTCCTTGTGTCCTTCACCCCCACCAAAAGTGAATGATGCAGCAGGCCACACTTCACATTAGTCCATGTAGCTCTTTCTATCATACCATGCCTACGTTATCAAGTCAAATCGTGAATTCCCCAGTCCAAGATGAATCTGACATGGAGTGTGGGTGGCCAGCCAGGACAGTGGGGTTAATCGGTACTGGGCCGGTGTCTCAGAGGGATGTGTCATGTTGGTGGTGATGACCTGTTCCGTGGCCCTGGGCGTCCATGCAAAGGGGTGAATAACGTTTATTGGTGAATGATACGTGACACCACCTGTGGTTTCTGATGAGATTGACCCGCGCTGCAGTGTCGCTTCTCTGGGACAGATGTTGTGGTGCAGCTAAGATGTAGAAGCCCTGCACAGGTAGGTGTTATGAGCTCATTTTCTCCTTCACCTTTGATGTCTGATGAACTCCCTCTGCTGGTGAATGGAGGTAGTGAAATTGATTTGGATGGGAAAAACCTGTCATCTGAACAGGTGGAGTGTGATTTGACATCCGGAATCTCTGAGTGGATATAAGGCCGCCGACGCCCTGCTGGGTTGCTGGTGATCCTCTCTGCTCTGAGCTCTGGCCTCCAGTTTAGTCCTGTCTACTAAAGCTAAGTTTTTGCTCTGCTATTGTTCCATGAGATTTTGTCTGGTTTACTTAGTGTTTGTGTTCAGCCAGCCCTGGTTGGGATTGGCTGAACTCCATTTTTGTCTGTGATCAGTTGATCTCTTTGCTCTGTTTTCAGAATATACCTGAGTGCTGATATAGTGATTTTGAAGTCTAGTGACTTCAGGGCCTTTTCTATCAGACGTGTTGGACATTATTTTTGGCAGGGTTTTTGCGTGACTGCAGACAGTTGCTTTTCTTTCCTGTCCTTTCTAGTTAGTGAGGGCCCCATCGTTTGTTCGGCCTGTATTTCTGTCTGTGTTTGTGTTTTCATCTGTTTTCACCGTCAATACATGTTGGGGGCTGTCTATTGCTTTGGGGGTCTGCTCTGGGGCAGTTTAGATTTCCCCTTTCTTTCTTTAGGTTTATTTAGTTCTCCGGCAGTGAATGAGGTGTCTAGGACCACCATAGGAACACCCCATGGCTACTGTTAGTTGTTGTGAATAGGATCAGGGGTCTGCAATCCGCTAGCTACCAAACTCTCCGGTTTTCTGGACTTAGCTTGTATTTTTGTTTTTTCCTCCTCCGGTAACTCATTCATAACAGGTAGGGCCGTAGTCGCAGGGCAGATGAAAGAGTTGGTAGATGGTGTGCAGTGCAGAATGTAGCAGAGCCGTGCGCCAGGCACAGGAGAAAGATGACAGACATAGTTGTGCAGTTCCTTTACCTGTACTTGGTATGTGCCGTCCAGGACCCAGAGTACAGATGGAGAAGGAGTTGGTCAGCCTGGAAGCAAATTTGGAATTCTCTCTCTGCAGATAGGTAGTGTGGCCTCCGTTCTAGCGCTTATCTGAGGTACACGCAGTACTGAGTTCACTGAAGTTCCCCCTGTTGACTCTCTTTTGGAACTTTCTCGTATGGCAGGCAGCCATAGCCTTTTCCTTCTGGCTCACACACATCGCTGCTGGGGCCTCCGAGCCTTAGTTGGAAACAGAGCATTTACAGCTGCTACTTCCTCCGGTTTCTGCTACAAGACCATCAGTGTCCCTACAAATTCGGAGATTGGAATCCAGACCATGCGCTCCAGCTAGGAGTGAGCCTTAACTCTGCTCATCTTCCAGCTCCCCTTCTCACGTCCACACACTTCCCCTTCCCTTCACAGACTGCCCCAACTTACCTCCTCCCGACCACAGAGAGCAGCTCCTCAGCAGTCAGGTTCAGAGGTCTCCCTGCTGGCCTGGAGTGGGAACTGTGTTGTGTGTTGGTTTAACTGCTAGAGAGATCCTTCGTTGCTCCCAAGTATGACATCACACTCCCTAGGAGGAAGGTAATGCCACTGTGGCGACTGTACTCCTGGGGGCGCCACAAGTGCACTGATGCCCAGCCACTGCGAGATGATTCTGCTGGTACATTGAACCAGACCACTACATTCCCCTCGCACTCTACACAGCCAGAATCTGACCCTGATGAAACTCAGGTTCCCCTTCCCGCATACTATACCACCTTACACAGTGACAAAGAGGAAGGTGCAGATGAAAGTGCAGGTTCCTTGAGCACAGGGTCCCTCATAGTACGCAAAAGTGTCTCTGTTGGTGGGAGGGCACACCCGCCATCAGACACACCGCCGTACTATGAGGGGCCCTGTGCCAGAGCCATCGCTAATGAGTGGGCCCCCCTGCTTGCTCAGGATCACAGCACTTGCAAAGTTGAAATACTTACCTCTCCCTGCTCCACCGCCGTGACGTCTTCCGCGTTTCCTGACAGTGACATTCTGGTCAGAGAGCACGATGACATCACGTCTGTATGCCCTATGCCTAAACAGTCCAAGTGCAGAGAGATGGAAGATGGGGACAACGAGGAGTCCAGACTAGTACAGGGATTCCCTAGCGAGGAGACTTATTTAATTGTTTTCAATGTTGGGACAGCAATTTTTGGGGAGCACTATACTCTGGAGAATGATATATGAGGCCCACCATACACTGGAGCATTCCAAAGGTGGACAACAGACACTGGAGCAGCATTTACAGGGCCCATAATGCACTGGAGCATTAGAAATGGGCCCCATTATATATGGAGCATTATTTGGGCCCATAAGACAGTGGAGCTTCATCCATGGGGACCAACATATACTGTAGCATTATGTGGTGCTCATCATATACTGTTTCAAACATTATATGGTACCAATGATTCTGTATGTAGAAATATATGGGCCTCATTACTCTGTATAGCGCACTATGCGGTGGCCATAATACTGTATGGAGTAATATACTGTCCATTTTTGAAGCTATTGGAGAATTTAAAATTGATATCAGTCATGTGATGTAAGAAGTGAAGTATTTTTCATTGTACTATACCGCTTTTTCTCTGCCATATCAGAGGATCATGAATTGTGGCATGTGTTAAAGGAGCCCAGTGACACTCTTTGGCCCAGGGCCCACGAAAATCAGGAGCCAGCCCTACCCCCCCCCCACAACTTTAGCCAAATAACCCCAAGTTTTCAATGCCTAACTATTATTATAAAGTAAATTAAGGTTGACAAGCTTAAGTAATAAGAATTGATGTTTTTGGCATTAAAATGGGCACTGTAGGTGTGTTTCCTGTCCTCCACTCCCTGCCGACCTTGGTTCCCCATTGACTTGCATTGGGTTTCGTGTTTCAGTCGGCCTTCGACTTTTCACGATAATCGGCCGATTTAGTTCGACCCGACTTTTGAAAAAGTCGGGTTTCGTGAAACCTGACTCGACCCGAAAAAAGGAAAAGTCACTCATCTCTACTAAAGACTTATGATGATGTTGAATAATTTCAATTTTTCTGAAAACTGCAGTAGTCATAACCCTGTAAATGGGTAGTCTGGCTTCAAGGTTTAAATCTGAAGTCACTCTACGCACTGTGAGGATTCTCCGATGTCAGCTCCAGGAGTGGGCGGTCATGCAACCCCATGTATGCGATTTGCATACTTCCGGCCACATTCTGACTAGACATTCCAGCCATGCTCAATACACTTGCATTGAGCAAGTCTAGTCCACATGTAATCATATGTATGCACATCACATGCTTGGTGTCACATGTCCGCCACTCCTGTCACTGTCCCCGGAGAATAGAGTAACTGAAGACTTGTACCCTAAGGCCATTCAACCCCTTCAAAGTCTGGACAATTTTCCATTTTTGTGGATTTTTTTTTTCCTCCCCCTATTCCAGATCAATAGCTTTATTATTGTTTCCACAAGGGATATTTTTTTTCCGGGATGTGTTGCAGTTTTGAATGACACCTCTTAATTTTACCTTATATTGAATTGTAAATTGGGAAAAAAATCAAAGTGTTGTGAAATGGTAAGAAAAATTGACTTTTGTGATTGTTTTTTGAGTTTTATACTTTTGGCATTCATTGTATGGTAAAAATGTCTAGACAACATGGTTCTCCAGGTCATTACAGTTATGAAGAATGGCAGGGCCGGCCCGAGAGATTACGGCACCCTAGGCGAAACTATTTTGTTGCGCCCCTACTTTTCTTGGCAGTAGACGAAAACTTAGGATATAAATTTAGGAGCAAAATAAACCACAACAACAATGATTAATTAACTCTCTCCTATCTCTTTAATCTTCTGAGAAGTTGTATAGGACAAATATATACAAAGTAATCAATAACACAAAACAAAAACGACCATAGGTAACTAAAATTTTTGTTTCCTTGCCTTTTTTTTGAAAAGGATGACACTAAGTCACCGAGATTAATTTGTTTAGCAACTTCAGATTCTATCGAAATTGTTGCCAACCCAACCAACCTCTCTTGCGTCATATTTGCCCTTAAATATGTACACTTTTCTTTCCATCCCTAAAACTTTTTGCCTTTTGAAAAGATTTTTTATAATTTTTTCTATTTTTTCTCTGGCGCCCCCTTTGGGTCGGCACCCTAGGCAGCCGCCTAGTTCGCCTATACGTTCGGGCAGGCCCTGAAGAATGGTTGTGCTTGTAAAGTACTAGATGGTGGCCAGATTCTACGCATCGGGTATTCTAGAATATGCATGCAGTTTATTTTTAAGGATTTCATAATAATGCAATAATGCACCCCACAATCCTGATATGTATGGTTCTCTCACCCCCAATCCTGATATGTATGGTTCTCTCACCCCCAATCCTGATATGCATGCTACCCCTCAACCCCCTATCCTGGTATGCATGGTCCCCTGACCCCCCAATCCTGGAATGCATGGTCCTCTCACTCCCCAATCCTAGTATGCATGGTCCTCTCACCTCTCTTTCCTGGTATGCATGGTCCTCTTACTCCCCTTTCGGGGTATGCATGGTCCCCTCACCCCCCAATCCTGGAATGCATGGTCCTCTCACCCCCCAATCCTAGTATGCATGGTCCTCTCACCCCTCTTTCCTGGTATTTATGGTCCTCTTACCCCCTTTCGGGGCATGCATGGTCCCCTCACCCCCCATTCCTGGTATGCATGGTCCTCTCACCCCCCAATCCTGGTATGCATGGTCCCCTCACCCCCCTATCTTGGTATGCATGGTCCCCTCACCCCCCTTTCTTGGTATGCATGGTCCCCTCACCCCCCTTTCCTGGTATGCATGGTATCCTCACCCCCTCTTTCCTGGTATGCATGGTCTCCTCACCCCCCTATCCTGGTATGCATGGTCCCCTCACCCCCCTTTCCTGGTATGCATGGTCCCCTCACCCTCTTTCCTGATATGTATGGTCCCCTTACCCCCCAATCCTGGTATGCATGGTCCTCTTACCCCCCTTTTGGGGTATGCATGGTCCCCTCACCCCCCAGTCCTGGTATGCATGGTCCTCTCACCCCCCAATCCTGGTATGCATGGTCCCCTCACCCCCCTATCTTGGTATGCATGGTCCCCTCACCCCCCTTTCTTGGTATGCATGGTCCTCTCACCCCCCTTTGCTGGTATGCATGGTCCTCTCACACCCCAATCCTGGTATGTATGCCCACCATCACCCCCCTTTCCTGATATGAATGGTCCTCTCACCCCCCAATCCTGGTATGCATGGTCCCCTCTCCCCCCTTTCCTGGTATGCATGGTCCCCTCACCCTCCAATCCTGGTATGCATGGTCCCCTCACCCCCCTTTCCTGGTTTGCATGGTCCCCTCACCCCCCAATCCTGATATGCATGGTCCCCTTACCCCCCTTTCCTGGTATGCATGATCCCCTCACCCCCTTTTCCTGGTATGCATGGTCCTCTCACCCCCCAATCCTGGTATGCATGGTCCCCTCACTCCCCAATCCTGGTATGCATGGTCCCCTCACCCCCCTTTCCGTGTAGCCACGACCAAATCAGCGTTGTGGCCCTCTATCCACGACCAATCAGCGTTGCGGCCCTGTAGCCGCGACCAATCACTGCTGCGGCCCTCTAGCATGTAAAAAAAATAATATTAAAAATGAAAAAAAAGTTATTCTCACCTTCCGATGGCCTCCTGTCTTCTTTCCACGCGCCTGGCCTCGCGTTCCCAGTAATGCTTTGTGGCTTAGACCGCTGATGATGTCGGTCTTCTTTCTCGCTCTCGCGAGAGTGACGTCATCAGCGGTCTAAGCCGCAAAACATTACTGGGAACGCGAGGCCGGGAGCGTGGAAAGAAGACAGGAGGCCGTCGGAAGGTGAGAATAACCTTTTTTTTAATTTTAAATCTCTTTTTTACAGATTAAGGCCTGTGCCCGATTGAGCGCTGCGCCAACTGCACCTGTCGCTGATTGGTTGCGACCTAGCGGGGGCCTGGCGGCCACGACCAGTCAGCGACCCGCGATTTCGGTTACAGACAGACATGATAAGACGATTATATATATAGATGGTCTTCTCCATACACTGGCACCAAACATATGATGTGACGTACCAATTAAAAGTGGTATTTTGTGTTGAATTTGGAGAAACCACCAGTTATATTAATTGTTTTTAGCTATTTACACCTTTTTCTTGAAAGATTGGTTTATTGCAAACAGCAGAAAGTTTGTGAAGTTTGCTAAAAAAAAAACTAATATTGAGTGGGAAGATGGAGAGTTAAATAATTTTGATTCCAACTTTCTGCAAAATAAATAAAGTAAAAGATGAGAACATGTTTCAGATGCCCTCTGTGCCTTCAACAAAGAAGAAGAAAGGACAAGCCATCGCGGCCCTGTATCATATGCAGCTTTAAGTTTTCGGCTTTGTTTAAACCTTCCGTCAATATTCAGCAATGTGAAAGGTGATATGTACCGAGTGGAAGGATTATAATTACTAATAATTATGTAATGAAAGAATTTGACTTTTCAATCAATAAGAAGCCTGATTTTGATATGAATGTACAGGTGACATTTCTATATCCCGTGTAATAGATTAAACCCTCAGGTCTGCAATCAATAGATCTTCGCGTTACTTAGATATTCTCATGCGGCATATGGATATGACGCTCTAAGCCTTCGACCACATAACATTTTACAAATACCTAGTTGTCACGTGATATTATTTTACAGTGCGGCTCAAATCAGATATGATTTTTGCAGTATTTTCTAGAATTATTTAACACTTTCTATTTCCAGTTTTATGTTTTCATAGTAATTCAAGTATTTAATATTCCAATTGAATAAAATGTTAATAAATGTCATTTCTTTAAACTATGTATTTTTGCCTATGTGTCCAGCCTTAAAGGACACCCTGTATAAGGTAGCAGCATAAAATGAAAACTTTGACATTTTCATCTTTCTTATCTACCAAATTCATAGATTTTCATTTTTGTGCAACTTAAGGTATGTAAGGCAGTGACCCCGGTTACAGCTAGGGGTTGCTGTGTGTTTTCCCAAGGATGTGCATGGAGGCGTATGAAGGCCATTGGTGTGCATGGCAGTCACAGGCGTAGCTGTGACTGCAATGCAGACTGATAATAAAAGTGAGTGATAATAAAATTAAGTGTTAGTCTTGGACATGTTAGTGTCCAAGACAGAGGTATGGAAAACCTGCTCTGGATGTTGTGTATGAAACAGATTGCAGTGTGATAGTAGTTTGTGCAGTGTGTTACATTCCGGACCCAGGTTTTCCATGTGGCTGAAAGTCACAGGTTGCTGTGTTAAAAACCCTGCAGTAAAGGGCTGAGTGAGTGCTTAGTGAGTCTCAGGTATGTCAGGGCCAGAGTGAGGCCTGGCATCCTGCAGTGTACACAGAGATGCAAGTCATCCACGGTGAATGGTATCGGATGTGGACAGTCCTGTGCCCGGAGGTGTACCGGAGGTAGAATTCCTTTGCCCAAAAGAAGACTGGCGTGTGTAATGATTGCAAAACATGGTGCCCGACTGCGATCCGGAGGATATCCTGGACTGTGTACGGCTGCGAGAGTAAAAAGACTGTGATGCAGCGGTGCAAGACACCTACAGGAACTAGTCAGAGGAGGACTAGAGTGTGTAGTACCTGCAATATGTAATGCTGTGGGAATAGAGTCTTGGATACAGCGAATAGACACCCACGGGAACTAGTCAGAGGAAGACTTGCGTCTTTAGTGTCTGTAAAATGAAGGATGCTGTATAATATATATTCTGCAAATGGTGAAATGGATACTAGTTATATGCCCTGAAGTTATATGCACATATGTGGATTGGACTTTTATGTGTGAAGATAACACATTAAAGAGACTTTTGTGCTTGAATTTTGTGGGTCACTGCCTCTTCACTGTGTATGGTGCTACCGCTGCCTTACAGGTATAATGCACAAGTTGTGTGGAGCCATGAAAGAGTGCCCTAAGGATTCAATTTGCCCATAATTGTTCAAATTGTGTTAGATTTATCTATGTTATAGAGGAGATTACCGAGTTTTTAATGTACCCATAGATTTGCATTGGCAATTTTGATCCGAGAATCAGATCAAGATCAGACATAGTTACATAGGTTGAAAAAAAGACTCAGGTCAACCTCTCTCTACTTGTTATACATTTTCTAATGTTAGATATCTATAATCCACAATGCCATTTGTTGTGAGAATAGTATCCAATTCTTACAGTGTCTGCCAGTACTACCACTTGTGGTCGAGCATTGCACTGTGTGCCTGCTCTAACTGTAAAAAATCCTTTTCTATTTATTATAGCTGCTAGAATCGCCTTTTGGCAACAGTAATGAATGTCCATTGAGTCTGTCACGTGATTACTGCGGCAGAGAGGGGCCAGAAAATTGTGGCGTCTGGTTTCACTATCTCCTGCACTGGTTAGAAGTACTTCACCTTCTTATTAAATAGTGCAGGTTTCTTCCTGGCTAGCAGTGCAAGGGTTAATCTGTTCAGTTGAAACTCCTGGAACTTTCCTACCTGAATTGTCTCATCTGTTTAGTGTTGGACACTCCCCTCTGCTATATATGCTTTCCTCTGCACTTAGGAATTGCCAGTGTTAGTTCTTACTGCCTGGTTTGAAGCTGGAGGTGTAGTTTGTGGTTGGAGTTGGCACTTAGAGATCCATTCAGGAGACTGTTGCTTGGAATTTGTTTTCTCCTTTGTTTTCCTCTCCTGTGCTCCACTGCGTTGTTTGGTGAGTGTATTTAGTATGATTTTACTTTCATTTATCCCTGTCAGTCTTCCCTTGTTTATCTAGTGTTATCCTATACACTTCAGCTTCCCACCTCCCTGGGTGTGGGAGGGGCAGATAAAGGTTGATACAAGACCATAGCAAGGTTCGTTAACCTGGCATCCTCACTTTCAGGAGTAATCTGGGTGACAGGGATAGACTAGGACGCCCCTGGATCTAGGGACCTAGTTAAAGTTTTCTAAAGTCTATAGCAACACATAAAGCCTTCTTTTTTATACATGGTAAAACAAAATAGGGTTAATTTAAAAAGAGATTGATGTCCATTTTGGGTGGCAGGGTTGGTCTGATTTACTCTTTTGTAAAAATATTAATTTTTATTTGTCCAATCACATCCCATTTCCATTTAAACACTACATACAGGGATGACTTCCAATAATAAAAGAGCTGTTCAGAATTAAAATAACATTTCCTTTAAAAAACAGCACCACACCTCTCTACAGGTTGTGTGTGGTATTGCAGCTCAACCACATTCACTTAAATACCAGGTACAACCTGTAGGGCTGTTAAAGGTCAAAAATAATAATATTTTTCTAACTATGTACAACCCCTTTAATTTTCCATGTTTGGATACCAGGCGTCTAAAATGATGGTGTCCTTTCAGAGTATTTTCTGTAGAGAGAGGGTATGGCTGGTGGATGTAGGTGAATCAGCCATGCTCTGGGTATTCATATGGGTTTGGGGTTGACACGAAAGTATAGAAATGGAAAGTAAAAATATGATTTCAATATATGTAAGTCAATTGTGTAAATTAATTAAAATAATCTACTGCTTGTAGCAGATCTAAAACCAAATCGTCTATAGAACCTAATCTGTGGCTTACTAGTCATTACTCCAGTAATATTTGACTTGTGGGATTAATATTATAAACAGTAATTGTTCTGATTTGCTTAGCACAATGAATCGTAAATTTGCCGGAATCTATCGCCTATTAATTATCCTGGAATGCGTTAATAACTTGTTTAGCAATTAAATATTTATGAAATACATTCAGCAGTGAAATGCTCTCCTTGCTTTTATTAGCGAGAGATTAGCAACACACTTCAGACAATTAACGACAATGCAGAATTGTAAGGGATTTTCCAATCTATATGGGAATTTATTTGTAAGATCTCCCCTAAAACCACACCACTGATACAGGATATTTAGGTAGTAGACTTTTCTGAGATTGGAGACCCGGAGCAAAAACCACACGCTACCATGAATATAAAAAGGGCAATCTCTATCTGCAAGTTTAGCAATACAAGACAGATGAATAAAAAGACCAAAAACTGCACTAAAAAGTGCGATACACACCGGCCCCAATAAGACAGGGGACATACACAGATGAATCACAGATAACACAACACAAAAACATGATAATGTGGATAAATACTTAAATGAATAAAACAGTGTTAAATGAACCATCCAAAATGGTTAAAAAAAAAACCCGAAAAATATGTTACTCGCAGTATGTGGATGTGGAGTCCCCATGTGCATCGCCATCACAGTGGCTATATCGTCGAGTCTCTCCATTGGGCAGGTGATAACTTGCTGATCGAAGAGCGTCTGGCCACTACTAGGACTCCAATGATCCAAACAGCGGTCTGAAATTGTCTATTGCATGTCAGAGATTGCCAAGCACTGTACTCGGCTTACTCCACCAGTCTCATAGACAATATAGCAATCATGAGATGAGTGGGTTAATCCACATTGGTAGGAACAAGAAATTGGACCCCAAGTGAATAAGTGACAACTTGCTGATTAAGGACGGCCCTCTAAGCCTCCATTGGTGGTTTGTCAGCCAATTATTTCTGTACATAAAGTATAGCATGGTCTGTAGAACTTTTCTGGAACCTCTGTAGACCATATTAAAGTCAAGAGGTCTTTCGCGCACTAGAAGTTGAGCGTCAACTCATCCTAAACCTAAATTCTATGAGGACATGTGACACTATTTCTGGGCATTATACAGTACCTTGTGAAAGTATTCGGCCCCCTGGAACTTTTCAACCTTTTCCTACATATCATGCTTCAAACATAAAGATACCAAATGTAAATTTTTGGTGAAGAATCAACAACAAGTGAGACACAATTGTGAAATTGAATGAAATTTATTGGTTATTTTAAATTTTTGTGGAAATTCAAAAACTGAAAAGTGGGGCGTGCAATATTATTCGGCCCCTTTAACTTAATACTTTGTTGCACCACCTTTTACTGCAATTACAGCTGCAAGTCACTTGGGGAATGTCTCTATCAGTTTTGTACATTGAGAGACTGAATTTCTTGCCCATTCTTCCTTGGCAAATAGCTCGAGCTCAGTGAGGTTGGATGAAGATCATTTGTGAACGGCAGTTTTCAGCTCTTTCCACAGATTCTCGATTGGATTCAGGTCTGGACTTTGACTTGGCCATTCTAACCCCTGGATACGTTTATTTGTGAACCATTCCATTGTAGAGTTTGCTTTATGCTTGGGATCATTGTCTTGTTGGAAGACAAATCTCCATCCCAGTCTCAGGTCTTTTGCAGACTCCAACAAGTTTTCTTCAAGAATGGTCCTGTATTTGGCTCCATCCATCTTCCCATCAATTTTAACCATCTTCCCTGTCCCTGCTGAAGAAAAGCAGGCCCAAACCATGATGCTGCCACCACCATGTTTGACAGTGGGGATGGTGTGTTCAGGGTGATGAGCTGTGTTGCCTTTACGCCAAACATATCATTTGGCATTGTTGCCAAAAAGTTCGACTTTGGTTTCATCTGACCAGAGCACCTTCTTCCACATGTTTGGTGTGTCTCCCAGGTGGCTTGTTGCAAACTTTAAGCAACACTTTTTATGGATATCTTTGAGAAATGGCTTTCTTCTTGCCACTATTCCATAAAGGCCAGATTTGTGCAGTGTACGACTGATTGTTGTCCTATGGACAGACTGTCCCACCTCAGCTGTTGATCTCTGCAGTTCATCCAGACTGATCATGGGCCTCTTGGCTGCATCTCTGATCAGTCTTCTCCTTGTTTGAGATGAAAGTTTAGAGGGACGGCCAGGTCTTGGTAGATTTGCAGTGGTATGATAAGCCTTCCATTTCAATATGATCGCTTGCACAGTGCTCCTTGGGATGTTTAAAGTTTTGGAAATCATTTTGTATCCAAATCCGGCTTTAAACTTCTCCACAACAGTATCACGGACCTGCCTGTTGTGTTCCTTGGTCTTCATGATGCTCTCTGTGCTTCAAACAGAACCCTGAGACTATCACAGAGCAGGTGCATTTATACAGAGACTTGATTACACACAGGTGGATTATATTTATCATCATTACTCATTTAGGACAACATTGGATCATTCAGAGATCCACAATGAACTTCTGGAGTGAGTTTGCTGCACTGAAAGTAAAGGGGCCGAATAATATTGCACACCAAACTTTTCAGTTTTTGAATTTCCACAAAAATTTAAAACAAGCAATACATTTCGTTCAACTTCACAATTGTGTCCCACTTGTTGTTGATTCTTCACCAAAAATTTACATTTGGTATATTTATGTTTATGCTGTTATTAGGTGAAGTAGCAAAAACCTGGTGATAGATTCCCGTTAATACGGATATACATTTTTTAATAGCAAGGGAAATTATAATGAATGCACACAGGTCTAGGAAGATATTATAATAGCTAAACAGCAAATTAAAATATTAGAATATTTGCTACTGAAGTAAATGCACGACCTCTGGGAAATGCAGTAGCTACACGTGAGCGTTATTTGTCTTGTTGCATCATACTGAAAATCTGAAGGTAAAAAAGGTATTATCAGGTGAAATTGGAGACCCTAAGACACTAAAATATTGGAACAATGTGTTCCATGATTTCTCTAAACAAGCGGTCCTCTTTGTTATAGAAAAAAAGAAGGGATGGCTCCATTAGAAGCAATAAGGAGATAGTATACGGTACTTGTTTAAACCATACAAAAACCACTGTGATTTAACAATACTGTATGATATTATTAAAGGGAATCTGTCAGTAGGTATTGGCTATTTAATCTGAGAGCAGCATAGCATATGGCAAGAGACCCTGATTCCAGCTATGTATCACTTAGTTTACTGGGTGCAGCAGTTGTGACACACTCAGAGTTTTTAGATGCAGCATGAAGCAGAGCTGAGAAAGCTAACCACGCCCACACCAGGATTTGTATGTACACTGTCTATTGACAGTGAGCTGCTTATCACCATAGGGGGTGTGGCCGGACAAGTGCTCAGGAACAGCTGTAGTGATTATCTCCAGGGAAAAAAGCCTAAATTGAAATTAAACCACATCACACAGCCAAATAAGTGACACATCATTGAATTCATTGTCTCAGCTGCTAAATCATGCTGTCCTCAGATTACATAGCAAAAACCTGCTGACAGCTTCCCTTGAAAAGGCAACTGAACAATAAAGAACCGGACATTATTGAGATATTTGGAAGAGATGCAGTTCCTCATATTGAATTAGGTAAGAAGACAGAAGAACATATAATCTTAGGTGGAGGGGGTTGAGGTAGTCTACAAAAGAGGGTATAGACACACTGTTCAATTACCCCTTGTCTTTTTCTACTCATACTCCTTAAGTGAATAACAGCAGTAACATATTTCCAATACCAATTACCCAGGAAAAATTTGTTAGGAAAAAAAGCATCTTAACCGCAAAGCACTGAGGTACAGAATAGATTTGATGGAATAGAAAGAGTGGAAAAAGTCGAGGAAGTTGCATCCATATTACCACTAATGAAGCGAATGAGTGATTATTATCACACAAACAATGGGGACAATAATCAAATGAACACTAATAAAGTGCAATTAGGCAGGCAGATAACAGAGATAAGAAAAATCACCAACAGGAAAATAAAAAGACTAATAGGGTTAACGTCATTAGAGTGATAACCAGAAGAATAATTATATCAAAATATAAGTGAAAAAATTGTTAAACATGGCTTTTTTCATATAAAAAGAAGAGACTCAGATGGAGAAGGAAATTCACCAAAACGAAAAAAACATAATACGCAAATGAAGGGTCAAAAAGTATTTAATCTGAGTAAACATATATTAACTGCGGAAGAACTGTTATTGAAAGAAAGATTAAAATTTGGTCCCCTATGTTTTATCACTTTCAGGCATTTATTAATTTATTAGAGGTGGGCCCAATGCTATCGCATCGGGAGGGCAGTGTGTGTGTCCCGCAGCTGCCTGCCCACCCACCTCTATGCAGTCACAGCCAGCAGGAAAGACGGTGGTTTGCGGCCTGTGCTGGAGATGGGGTGCGGCGCCACCAGAGGGCGCCCGCACCCCATCTCCAGCACAGGCCGCAAGCCGCGGCCTTACCTGCTGGCTGTGACTGCATGGAGGCGGGTGGGCAGGCAGCGGCGGGATCCGGCGCATGTAGTCAGGTAGCAGCGGATCCTAGCGGGAGTCCGGCGGCGGGTCCTGGTGGTGGGGCCGGCGGCGGGTCCTGGCGGGGGTCCGCTGGCGGGTTCAGCGGCGGTGGCGGAGGGGATCCAGCGTGGGTGTCCCAGTGGTGTCCCGCTGGTGGTACTGAGGAAGGACCTGGTACCACCAGCGGGTGCCATATTGGAATACCCATCACTTGGGTATTCCAATATGGCAGTCGGTGTACTTTCGGTGCTGCGCAGTGGATTGTGGGAGGCCCATCAAATCCATTCCATACATCTGAATGTGTTTTTCTTTAGCATGCAAAAGGATTTCTGCAAGCTCCATTTATATGAATGGAACAATTCAGAAATGTCCTAAAAATATTGCCAACTTGTGACTATATCCTCAAGCAAATCGACTCTTGTCCTCTTGTCGTTTCCCTCTTACACAATTGTCACCTGTAGATCCAGCTACTGTACTTGGAGATTTGATGATTACTGCAAGGCTGTGGAGTGGGAGTCATGGAGTTTGAGTCGGTCGTTACTTGAGTTGGATTTGGTAAAAAGTCGAATTTGGCTTCAAAATAAATAATGAAATATTGGGAATACTGTTTATGAATTGTTAAAAACCAATGTAGTGGAGGTAAAATGTTACATTAGCTACAGCAGCAGATTCGGGGACATAGGTGGCACCGAATAGCTTGGAGAATGGGGCATCTGTACCTCCTTGGTCTAATGGACCAAGGAGGTTCATTGATTGACCCAGGAGCATGATATGAAGGAAACCACAGATATCACGTACATACAGACTTACAGACTAGCAGGGAGCATCTGTCAAAATTAGCCAGCTTCAACCTGAGAAATTGTATAATCTATAAATCTGTTCTTCTAATATGAAATATTTAAAGGACACAGTGGCCACATTTATAATTTTATCGCTCAAACATTTTATTAAACGACTCCTGTACATGTTCCCTAACAAAGCTCCTCTTGTTCCTCATCGCTCAGTCTACACCTTTTATGGTCTATTCATCATCCTGTCATCTTCTCCTTCCCTTGGCTTTCTGCTTGATCTCTGTGAGGTGTATTATATCACTGCTCGCCTCGTACCCTGGAGTAACTTCTGTTTATTTTTGTCATCAAACTTTTAATGCAACGGCATTTAGTATGCAACGCCGCACCGGCTGTCAAGGAGACGCTGACCTGGGACAAATCTCCAATCTGTACTTTGGTTTTTGAACCATAAACACATCATGCTGGGAACAGAATTATCTAATTCTGTCCTCCAAACAAGCATCTCTATCCTCACCGGCAGATGCAGTCTGATGCACTTCACTGCGTTTGCTAATAATATAGAGGTAGGATGTACTTTATCAAAAGGATGTGACTCACTGTCCTACTTCAAAGGAAGATCCAAAAGATTTAGACAGTGTCTGTCAAATTTGCATTATTTATTCCCACGCCGGGCTCCTATTTAGTACACGGCTATGACAGTGAATGATCATTATTCACCAATGCTCACAACACCCAATACCAAGGGTGCTCGTTTTATGCTGATTCCTAAAAATAATGAGTGATAGCATTAATACTGTATATAACACAGAAGATCTCAGGGGTGATGAGTCAGGAAATCAGGATTTGCTCTATAGAGTATACAGGGAAAGCTTAACAAGAATATAAAAAATTGCGTATACAGTACACGTGAACGAACACTAATTGCTTTGTTTATAGGCTTGCTAAATTTTCTGTCACTATTAACAGTATGGATGGAAAATCTACAGTGTAAAGAAATGTGATCATATCACCACATATGCAGAATTTCGTTCCCCGTGATGAATGGTGATTTATGATCAGTTCATCAGAAGTATAAACAAATTATCCAGCACTCCGGGATAGTGAAAAAGGTAAATGTCATGATCCAATCCAGGGTTTTTCTGCTGTCTTCTCTTTCAACTGGTCATGCAGGGGTTAATCCACTCTGCCTTGTTCTGGAGCTGGCTGGGCTATTTCAGTCCTCTGCAGCCTGCGGGCCAGCGTCAGCTATACTGCAAGCTTCCAAGCTAGTGCCTCTGACCTGTATTCCTTTAGTGTTCCTTCTGTCCCTGATTACCTGGACTTGTGTATGACTCGGCTTGATCTCTGGACTCTGCCTCTGGTTTTTCCGTTTCTGATACCACTCTTTCCGACTAGCTTTTGACCCTCTGGCTTGTACCCTGACCACGTCTTATGCTTCTGATACCACGTTCCTGGTATGTCCTGACTTTTCGATCATCCCTGACTATGCACTTGCTGTCTCCCTTGGTACTTCTGCTCCTGACAGTTGCTGACTTCGGCTAGTCTGACCACTCTTTCATTACCTGTGACACCTGTGCTGTTGCTCTGTGTTACTACGCTCTGTGTGTGTGTGCAGCCTCTCTTCCCTTACCATCACCCCCTGGTGGAGGTTGCGCTGTATTGCACTGCAGCAGCACGTTACAGTACATTTTTCTTTTTTTTCATATGTGCAGCAATCATAAAATCTGCTAGCGTTCCTTTAATAAACAGCTATAACAAACAGTTCTTTATCAAACTTGATGACTGGACTGAAATCCAACCCGCAACCCCCATTACCCCCAAGCCTGTTTTCACATTCCTGACCACCTAGGACAAATTTTACAATTTTGACTAAAGTCACATTATATGTTAATAACTCTGGAACACTTCAACATATTCCTCTGATTCCGAGTTTGTTTTTTCGTGACACATTTTACTTTACAGTATTGGTAAATTTAGGTCGATATTTTGTGCTTTTATTTGTGAAAATATAAGAATTTGGGCAAAAAATTTAGAAAAATTTGCATTTTTCAAACATTTCATTTTTATACCCTTAAGTCAGAGAGTTACATCACACAAAATAGTTGATAAATAACATTTCCCACATGTTGACTTTACATCAGCAACATTTTATTTTGTTAGGAAGTTAGGAGGGTTAAAAGTTGACCATAGAATTCTCATTTTTCTAACAAAATTTATAAAACCACTTTTTAGAGACCACATCACGTTTGAAGTGACATTAAAGGATCTATAGGGCAAAAAATACCCAAAAGTTTTCTCAATGATTTTGTGCAGATTTTCATCAAAGTTTCATCTGAATTTGGTCTTAGCTTCATCAATTTTTCTCAGATGAGAAAACAAAAAAAAAATAGTTTCTCTACCTTCTCCTATCCAGCAGTCCATGAAAAATGGACAGCAATTCATCTAAGGGTATGTGCACACGCTGCGGATTGGGGTGCGGATTTGGCCGCGCGGATTTTGTAAAATCCGCAGGTAAATCTGCAGGTCAAAAGACCTGCGGTTTTACCTGCGGATTAGCCTGCGGTTTTGCCCTGCAGTTTTTCATCTCCACAATGGAGGAGATGGCAAACCGCAGCGGAATCCACAGCGTGCGCACATACCCCAAGCGCTGTCCAATTTTTTCATGGACCCATAGACTTGCATTTTCTTTTTTTGATCCGACACTAAGATGACTATCGGACATGTCTCCACAATTTTGTGCAGACCACTCAAACATGTGAACATGCCTATAGAGTGACTATACTAGATATGAGTTGTGTCTGTGAAGAACACAACACTTGTACGCAAAAAAAACCAGAATGAAGCCTAAACCTAAACGGCACGTAGAGACTTTTAACCATAAACTATTAAAAAATATAGGGATAGATAATAGGAAAGTTACATTTCCAGTAAAGGTCACGATAGGAAAAGTTTATTATTATTAAGTAGTGGGACAATTTAGATATTCACATTGGGGATGAGAGTAGCAGATGGTTTAAATATCAGACATGACATTAAATACCATTATTGATGCTACAGTTGTGGCCAAAAGTATTGACACCCCTGAAATTCTGTCAGATAATACTCAGTTTCTTCCTGAAAATGATTGCAAACACAAATTCTTTGGTATTATTATATTCATTTAATTTGTCTTAAATGAAAAAACACAAAAGAGAATGAAGCAAAAGCAAAACATTGATCATTTCACACAAAACTCCCAAAATGGGCCAGACAAAAGTATTGGCACCCTCTGCCTAATACTTGGTTGCACAGCCTTTAGCCAAAATAAATGCGACCAACCGCTTCCGGTACCCATCAATGAGTTTCTTACAATGCTTTGCTGGAATTTTAGACCATTCTTCTTTGGCAAACTGCTCCAGGTCCCTGATATTTGAAGGGTGCCTTCTCCAAACTGCCATTTTTAGATCTCTCCACAGGTGTTCTATGGGATTCAGGTCTGGACTCATTGCTGGCCACCTTAGAAGTCTCCAATGCTTTCTCTCAAACCATTTTCTAGTGCTTTTTGAAGTGTGTTTTGGGTCATTGTCCTGCTGGAAGACCCATGACCTCTGAGGGAGGCCCAGCTTTCTCACACTGGGTCCTACATTATGCTGCAAAATTTGTTGGTAGTCTTCAGATTTCATAATGCCATGCACACGGTCAAGCAGTCCAGTGCCAGAAGCAGCAAAGCAACCCCAAAACATCAGGGAACCTCCGCCATGTTTGACTGTAGGGACCGTGTTTTTTTCTTTGAATGCCTCTTTTTTTCTCCTGTAAACTCTATGTTGATGCCTTTGCCCAAAAAGTTCTACTTTTGTCTCATCTGACCAGAGAACATTCTTCCAAAACGTTTTAGGCTTTTTCAGGTAAGTTTTGGCAAACTCCAGCCTGGCTTTTTTATGTCTCGGGGTAAGAAGTGGGGTCTTCCTGGGTCTCCTACCATACAGTCCCTTTTCATTCAGACGCCGATGGATAGTGCGGGTTGACACTGTTGTACCCTCGGACTGAAGGGCAGCTTGAACTTGTTTGGATGTTAGTCGAGGTTCTTTATCCAAGATCCGCACAATCTTGCATTGAAATCTCTTGTCAATTTTTGTTTTACCTTCACATCTAGGGAGGTTAGCCACAGTGCCATGGGCTTTAAACTTCATAATGACACTGCGCACGGTAGACACAGGAACATTCAGGTCTTTGGAGATGGACTTGTAGCCTTGAGATTGCTCATGCTTCCTCACAATTTGGTTTCTCAAGTCCTCAGACAGTTCTTTGGTCTTCTTTCTTTTCTCCATGCTTAATGTGGTACACACAAGGACAGAGGACAGAGGTTGAGTCAACTTTAATCCATGTCAACTGGCAGCAAGTGTGATTTAGTTATTGCCAACACCTGTTAGGTGCCACAGGTAAGTTACAGGTGCTGTTAATTACACAAATTAGAGAAGCATCACATGATTTTTCGAACAGTGCCAATACTTTTGTCCACCCTCTTTTTTATGTTTGGTGTGGAATTATATCCAGTTTGGCTGTAGGACAATTCTTTTTGTGTTTTTTCATTTAAGACAAATTAAATGAAGATAATAATACCAAAGAATTTGTGTTGGCAATCATTTTCAGGAAGAAACTGAGTATTATCTGACAAAATTGCAGGGGTGTCAATACTTTTGGCCACAACTGTATATGGAACATAATTCTAGTGGCGATGCCTTATGGCGTAGGTCACCGAAATATGTATTACATTTGCATAATCATTGTGTGATTTGTACCATGATTGACACTATATGATATGGAGATAGTAGGAGAACCGTGGTAGAGCTTGTGTCATACATTGTTACTCTAGTAAGATGTTTCCAGTCTATGGTATTTGACATTTAATGTATCAGAAAAAAATCTTTATTATCTACAGTGGGGAAAAAAAGTATTTAGTCAGTCAGCAATAGTGCAAGTTCCACCACTTAAAAAGATGAGAGGCGTCTGTAATTTACATCATAGGTAGACCTCAACTATGGGAGACAAACTGAGAAAAAAAAATCCAGAAAATCACATTGTCTGTTTTTTTTTCCATTTTATTTGCATATTATGGTGGAAAATAAGTATTTGGTCAGAAACAAGCAATCAAGATTTCTGGCTCTCACAGACCTGTAACTTCTTCTTTAAGAGTCTCCTCTTTCCTCCACTCATTACCTGTAGTAATGGCACCTGTTTAAACTTGTTATCAGTATAAAAAGACACCTGTGCACACCCTCAAACAGTCTGACTCCAAACTCCACTATGGTGAAGACCAAAGAGCTGTCAAAGGACACCAGAAACAAAATTGTAGCCCTGCACCAGGCTGGGAAGACTGAATCTGCAATAGCCAACCAGCTTGGAGTGAAGAAATCAACTGTGGGAGCAATAATTAGAAAATGGAAGACATACAAGACCACTGATAATCTCCCTCGATCTGGTGCTCCACGCAAAATCCCACCCCGTGGGGTCAGAATGATCACAAGAACGGTGAGCAAAAATCCCAGAACCACGCGGGGGGCCCTAGTGAATGAACTGCAGAGAGCTGGGACCAATGTAACAAGGCCTACCATAAGTAACACACTACGCCACCATGGACTCAGATCCTGCAGTGCCAGACGTGTCCCACTGCTTAAGCCTGTACATGTCCGGGCCCGTCTGAAGTTTGCTAGAGAGCATTTGGATGATCCAGAGGAGTTTTGGGAGAATGTCCTATGGTCTGATGAAACCAAACTGGAACTGTTTGGTAGAAACACAACTTGTCGTGTTTGGAGGAAAAAGAATACTGAGTTGCATCCATCAAACACCATACCTACTGTAAAGCATGGTGGTGGAAACATCATGCTTTGGGGCTGTTTCTCTGCAAAGGGGCCAGGACGACTGATCCGGGTACATAAAAGAATGAATGGGGCCATGTATCGTGAGATTTTGAGTGCAAACCTCCTTCCATCAGCAAGGGCATTGAAGATGAAACGTGGCTGGGTCTTTCAACATGACAATGATCCAAAGCACACCACCAGGGCAACGAAGGAGAGGCTTCGTAAGAAGCATTTCAAGGTCCTGGAGTGGCCTAGCCAGTCTCCAGATCTCAACCCTATAGAAAACCTTTGGAGGGAGTTGAAAGTCCTTGTTGCCAAGCGAAAAGCCAAAAACATCACAGAGGAGATCTGCATGGAGGAATGGGCCAACATACCAACAACAGTGTGTGGCAACCTTGTGAAGACTTACAGAAAACGTTTGACCTCTGTCATTGCCAACAAAGGATATATCACAAAGTATTGAGATGAAATTTTGTTTCTGACCAAATACTTATTTTCCACCATAATATGCAAATAAAATGAAAAAAAAACAGACAATGTGATTTTCTGGATTTTTTGTTCTCAGTTTGTCTCCCATAGTTGAGGTCTACCTATGATGTAAATTACAGACGCCTCTCATCTTTTTAAGTGGTGGAACTTGCACTATTGCTGACTGACTAAATACTTTTTTCCCCACTGTATATTGTTATTTGGGATTTGTGTTGTTCATCGTATTGGTATGAATATGATCATTATTATATGTCATCATATTCATTGCTTCCAATTACGAGGGATATTATAATAGTCTCTAGCTATAGCTATAATTTTCTTGCTTGATGCTTTTTAATGTTTTTGTAATTATTTATTAAAAAGGACCTTTCACCAACTTTTTCATGTTGAACTGAACACACAATATATTAATGGCAGCAGATCAGAATAAAATGTTTATTTTTGTTTGTTTTTAATTTTGATTCTCCCTTGCGGCGATATTAACAATCAAAGTATTTGGCACCTAATGATTTTTTTAAAGTCACAGTGGATGTTATCAGATAGTTTTCACTGGTGGCGTGTACTTTTTTTCCCAGTATGAGTAGCCCAATCATAAGCAGGCAGTAACACAGCAAAAAAAGAACACACTCCCACAATTACTTAGATAAGGTTTCTCAGCATGTGGAATGTAATGGAACAGCTCTTATCTAATGGACTAACCTCCTGCATAATTAGAAAGTGCTGGACACAGATAACACACTATCAGATATGGTTCATGTGTAGGGGAAGGGGGAGCACAACTGAGTTTAGCTGTGTCACATCACAAACCCTTCTATCGAGCCTCTTACTCTCATAGTACTGACATCTCTGCTGTACTGTCTCTTCCCCTACATTGCCGATCCAGAGCTGTGTCAGTAATCAGATTTATGTCTGTTGTTCTCAATTTGTAATCTCTCTGCAGTGATATCAGAGCAGGGTCTCATTACAGCTCACACAGGAGTAGCCTATAGCAGACTGCTCCTGTATTAAATAAAATGACAGTCTGCTCTCAATGCAGAGAAATTGCAAGTTGCTTGAGTACAACATACATAAGTGTGATTACTGTCACACTTAATAATCAGGAAAGTTGATAGAAGGGTTTGTAATGTGACATAGTTAAACTCAGTTGTGTTGCCCCTCTCCCCACACTGACTCATGCAGAATGTTAGACTAGGAGATCAGAGATGTACATTTACATCTCACACACTGTGAAAACTAAGATATTGTGGAGTTATATTCTTCTTTCCTTTGCGTTTTGCTGACTGCTTATGATTGATCAGCATTTTACAGGGAGGAGTACACGCCCCAAGTAAAAACTGTCTGATAACACCCACTTGGAAAGTTAACTCATCAGGTGCCAAATACTTTGATTGCTAATATCTCTGCAAAAGGGAGAGGTGAAAAAATAAGTTTTATTCCACTTTGCAGCCAATATTCATTGTGTGTCCAGCTCAACTTGAAAAATTTGGTGAAAGGTATACGGAAGACTAGGATACAGATTTAAATCTGAAGGATCTCATTAGATTATTAAAAAACTACTTTTAATCAACATAGTTAAAGGTAGTCTAACTTTAATTATAAAAGAGTTGAGCTCAAAACATATGACAAATAGTCACACAAATATGTACATAGCAATATTGATAAGGTGTCTTATGCTATATGTGCTTAAGAAGCTCGCATTAGTTGTAAAAACCAAAGCTCCAAAGAACATCTGACAAATAACATTGTCAGTTTGTACACTGCAAAATTAATAAGGTGCGCAATGCAACCAATGTTCAGGAAGAATGGTTCAATCTCACCTTAATTCTCAATGTGCGCACTGTCGCCACTGGATCAGAAGGACAAGGTTACACAGAGTAGAAGAATTCATTTTCCTGTTGTCCCTGTCGTGCCCAGTGTAACTGATGCTTTTATGAGGGGATTACCCAAATGTATATCCTATTAACAGCAATATGCCAACAAAAGTCCACCAGACGCGTTTTAGCCTCAGTCATGATGTTGCATAAGGGGAAGCAGATTTCTAAGATCCATAGATAGAAAAAGTGTGGGGTATAAGGCTGGTCATGCAGTGGCACTATAAACCCAGCCTGGATATATCTCAGAAGTGTGCGGAGTGCTCTACGCCTTCACAGAAAAAAATAATTGGGATTCTGGAAAGTGCTTGGTGCTCTACTAATATCCCCACCAATAGCATTACCTCTACAAGGAGACAATTGTGTGCATATATATATATGTATATATATATATATATGGTACCATCACTGCTACTTACCACATCCCACGTGTAATCTCGCATTTTCTGTAATGTTGTATCACAACAGCGCTGTGCTGCATTGGCTTACGTGCGCCAGGACAGGACGTTTCTGTCGCGGTCGGATCTTGCCTTGTTGCCATGTCTGCAGTTGCTCTGAGTCACGGTGAAATTATATATTGTCAATCCTGAACCTCCTCACAGATCAGGTTGCACTGTCAGTGGGAGACTCTGATTCCAGCATCACTTGACTCACAATGAGTATCAAAGCGACTGCAGACAGGAGTTTATGGCGCCCTGGCATGAAACTGGGAGTCCTGGCTGGGTGTGGACTTGTGCTGTGAGGGCTCTATGTCTGTGCAGGCCACATGTAATCAATGTTGCTGGTTTGCCAGGATCAGATGTTGGACAATTCAATGAGGGAGGATATAATTTGATAATCGACTTTGTACTGAATGGGAACTTGGTAGGGAATATATACAAAAGATAGTGGGTACTCAGTCTTATGAACATTTCCTTTCCACCTCAAAGCATTTTCCACATACAGATTCCTTCCTCTTTACTCTATTGTTCTCGTTATCCACTACTTCAACACAACCCAGCTCAGTACTACAGACCTGTTTAGAATGAGTCCTTTACTCGACGCACAGTTTTGCATCTTCTTTCCACTCAGGTTGCCTGTATGGCCAGTACTAAAAATAAAAAATTTCTATTCACCTTATGCCTATTCCATTAAAGCCCTTGTCCCCTGTAAAAGACAGAAAATGATAAAAAAATCTTATCCCTCACCTTACACCTAATCCATTGAAGCTCTTGTCCACTGTAAAAAAAGAATAATAATAAACAACCATATCCCTCACCTCCCATGCCCCTTGAGGAAGCGACGCTATGCAAAATGCATGGAACAGGACCAACATCAAAGCAGGACTCAAAAATGTCTTCTTCAGGATATAACCATATATACAGGAAGTAGGAAATGGATACATTTATACACATGAATTTCAAAAATATGAGTGCCAAGGAGACACATGACATGTCAAACTTCAATGCTTGCCACTTTTTTCTAAAAAATAATATATATAAAAAAGAAAAAGAATAATAATGTTTCTCCTTTTTATATATATATTTTCTCCTTTTTATATTTATTTATTTTAAGTCTTAAGCCCTAGTAATGGAATTTGGATGTATACACCGACAAGATCTTTGACCTTAATGGTCACTTTGTGCTCTGTCAGACATCCTTTTTGAAGAAACTAAGAGCAAAAAAAAGCACAAATAATGTCTTATCTGAGTAAAGGAAATAATTAATACAAATTTTCACGAACCCATAGACTTGCTAGACTTGCATTGCCTCCGAAAACAATCAGACATGGGTATGAATAATATTCATGTTTTTCATATCGCTCGTACGTAAAAATCGGACATCTGAATGAGCCCTAAAAGTTACAGTTGTTTATGTGAGGTTGCCAGTCTTTAAATGGCAACTGGACTGTTTCAGATTAGTTTAAGATTTGTCCACAACACTTTAACTGTATACTGTAGACTCGCCACCTCAGGGGACAGCATTTCTGTATAGCTGGAAGGTCTGACTGAGGGATTCATATAAACAATAACATTTATTTATTATGCCTTCTTATATAGCGCCATCATATTCCACATCACTTTACGAACATTATCATCACTGGGGCAAACAATCTAAATTCCCTACTGTTACATCTTTAGGAGGAAGCCCACACTAATATGGTATACAGAGAGAACATACAGACTCCTTGCACATGTTGTCATTGGTTTCACTTGAACCCAGCACCGCAGCACTGCAAAGATATAGTGCTAGCCACTGAGCCACCGAGATGCTCATATGTGCAACTTGGAGCAATGTCATGGTTTTCTTCATAACCCAGATGAAAATACGAACAATACCAATCTATCCCCTACTTCCACTCTATTTAAAGGGTAAGACATCAATTTGTTATATCAGTTGACATTTTGACACTGATACTGGACGTTCTCACTTTTCCTGTGATGCTTACAGGTGATATTCCTTTTAGTTCCAAGTCCACAAGTACAATGGGAAAAGCAAGCATTTGACACACTGCCGATTTTGCAAGTTGTCCCACCTACAAAGAATGGAGAAGTCTGTAATTTTTATTGTAGGTATACTTCACCTGTGAGAGACAGAATCTAAAAATAAAATACAGAAAATTACATTGTATGATTTTTAAGGACACCAGGGACAAAGTTGTAGACCTGCACAACATTGGGATTGACTATAGGACAATAGGCAAGCAGCTTGGTGAGAAGGAAACAACTGTTGGCGCAATTATTAGAAAATGGAAGAAACACAAGATGACTGTCCATCTTCCTCGGTCTTGGGCTCCATGCAATGTCTCACCTCGAGGGGGAAGGATGATTCTAAGAAAGGTCAGAAATCAGCACAGAACTACACAGGAGGACCTGGTCAATTACCTGAAGAGAGCTGGGATGACAGTCTCAAACATTACCGTTAGTAATACACTACGCCGTCATGGATTAAAATCCTGCGGATCACGCCAGCACAAGTCCAGGCCCATTTGAAATTCAACAATGACCATCTGGATGATGCAGAGGAGGCATGAGAGAAGGTCATGTGGTCAGATGAGACCAAATAGAACTTTTTGGTATCAACTTCAGTCATCGTGTTTGCAGGAATAAGAAGGATGAGTACAATCCCAAGAATACCGTCCAAACCGTGTAGCATGGTGGGGGAAGCATCACATTTTTGGGGTGCTTTTCTGCAAGGGGGATGACTGCGCCATATTAAAGGGAGGATGGATGGGGTCATGTATCTCGAGATTTTGGCCAACAATCTCCTTGTTGGCCAAAATGGGACATTGACTAAATGTAACATTTTGAGAAAGGTTAAAAAATTGAAAAGCAAATCTCTCCACAGTGTCCTCTATAGAACATATATGCATGATATATAATATATATATATATATATATATATATCTCCATTTAGCACCCTTCAACATAGCTCCATATAGCCACAATAACATGGCAGCCTAATGATGGAACATTTGATAAGTAACAGAATGTAACACAGGCAGCTGGTGCTTTTCATTAAGAGCAGTCCAAATTGAATTTTGCAGAAGTGCAATTGTTATAATCTAGTCTTCCCTTTTAAAACTCCTGGCAACCGTACAAACATGTGCACTTGATGGACAAGCTAACAGCTTCCTATAAAGCGCTGATAAAATAGATTGCAGCCTGATATTTCCTGTGCTATTGTAATGAGTTGGACATTCTGTATCACTCGCTCACAGTTTAGTCTCTGCTCTATAGAAACAAACATGAGCCATTAAAAAGCCTATTTGGTTAAACTGGGATGGTGAAATCATTTGAGATGCAGAGACATTACTGTAAAAAGCCTTTCGAGTGTGCAACGCTCTTTAAATTCATTGTATGCCACGCAGTCTGTTTTATTGGATGCATTATGAAGCTATTCGCCTGGTTGTCGCTCCGCTATCCCCCTGAATTAACGAAACCAAATAAAAAATAACAAAAATAAAATAATATAAAAAGCGAGTAAAATCCTAAATGTATTTTGTTTGCACCCAGTGTCTTGTCAAGAGGAAATTAATTATTTAAATATTTTCTGTCACTGAATTGAATGCTCTTATTTAGACTCCCATCAAATCTAAGAAAGTACTTTCTAAAGCATCGCTAGCTTCATACTCCATAACATCTACCCCTACATGGACAAGACTTGGTATATAGAATGCGGGTATTCACTTGACTAATAATTTGTGAAGGACAGTAGTCAGGAACTCAGTTTAATTAAAATTATAATTATTGAGGCTACATCTAATGTTAATCGGGATCTAGTGGATCGCAGTGCCTATAGCATCTTATATCTGTGATCCAATATACCTTGTAAAGATATATACATGAAATCATTTTTCAATCATCTTAAATTTATATGAAAATAAAAGTTAGCTTATAACCCCTTCACCCCGAAGCCTGTTTTCACCTTCTTGACCAGGCCAATTTTTACAATTCTGACCACTGTCAATTTATGAGGTCATAACTCTGGAATGCTTCAACGGATCCCGATGAGTCTGAGAATGTTTCCTCGTGACATATTGCACTTTATGATAGTGGTAAAACGTCTTTGATATGACTTGCGTTTAATTCTTTAAAAAAATGAAATTTGGTTGATAATTTTGAAAATTTCGCAATTAATTTTTATGCCCTTAAATCAGAGAGTCATATCGCACAAAATAGTTAATAAATAATATTTCCCACATGTCTAATTTACATCAGCACAATTTTGGACATATTTTCTTCTTAGGAAGTTATACGGGTTAAAAGTCGAACAGTAATTTCTCATTTTTACAACAAAATTTGCAAGACCATTTTTTAGGGACCATCTCACATTTGAAGTGACTTTGAGGGGCCTATATGACACCCCTCAAGGTACTCAAAACCACATTCAAGAAGTTTATCAACCCTTCAAAGGAATTTTTGGAATGTGGAAGAAAAAAAATAAACATTTACTTTTCTTTCACAAAAATTTTCCTTTAGACCTAATTTTTTTGACTTTTGCAAGGGTAACAGTAGAAAATGGACCATACATTTTATTGTGCAATTTTTCCTGAGCATGCTGATACCCCATTTGTGGGTGAAATCTTACTGTTTGGGCACACACCAGAGCTCAGAAGGGAAGGAGCGCCATTTCTCTTTTCGAATGTAAAATTTGCTGGCATAATTAGCAGATGCCATGTCATGTTTGGAGAGCCCCTGATGTGCCTAATCAGTGGAAACCCCCAACAAGTGACACCATTTTGGAAACTAGACCTCTTAGGGAACTTATCTCGATGTGTATTGAGCACCTTGTACCCACAGGTGCTTCACAGAAGTTTATAACGTTAAGCCGTAAAAAAAATCACATTTTTCCCAGATAAATCTTTTTTCGCTCCAAATTTTGTATTTTCATAAGGGTAACAAGAGAAATTGCTCTATACAATTTGTTGAGCAATTTCTCCTGAGTACACCGATACCCAATATGTGGAGGACAATAACTGTTTGGGTGCACAGCAGGGCTTGGAAGGGAAGGAGCGCCATTTGACTTTTTGGATGCAAAATACTGTATGCTGGAATAATTAGCAGATGCCATGTCGCATTTGGAGAGCCCCTGTGTGCCAAAACAGTGGAAACCCCCCACAAATTACACCATTTTGGAAAACAGACCCCTTATGGAACTAATCTAGATTTGTATTGAGCACCTTGAACCAACTGGGTAGTTAGTGTGCACTCTAGTCAAATATAGACGAGGTGCAGGTGCAACGGACCAGTAGGTCCTAATCGCAAGTTAATTTAATTCACCGCACACTCAAACAGACTTTATGTAAATAGGTATTCATTTTATTTCATGTGGGAGCCAAACAGGAATATAGCACACAGTGGAAGCGATATAAATAAAACACGTTTCAGCTCAGCCCGAGCCTTTATCATATTAAAGCGGGAGGGCTTCCTTCTCTCAGCACACATCAGCCATTTATCTTGGTATTTCTTCTTGAGAGATTCTCCTCTCCTTCTGCACCCTATACAAACCTCCAATATTGGAATAAGCGATAATATGATAAAGGCTCGGACTGAGCCGAAACGTCTTTTATTTATATCGCTTCCACTGTGTGCTATATTCCTGTTTGGCTCCCACATGTAATAAAATCAATCAATCAATCAAATTTATTATCACCAAGTACATATTACATATATACAAGGAATTCTTTGTGGCAAAGAGGCAACATAATATATAACAACAGATACAACAAGTAACATCTAACAAGACAGATACAGTATATAGTCTACACATGACGATTTAATTGTTGAACAGAGAGTGGATAGAAGCTGTTCATATGGCGGTTGGTGCTGCATTTGGGGACTCTGAAGCGACGTCCTGAAGGGAGTAGTTGGAATGAGGAGTGACCCGGGTGAGAGGGATCGGATGAAATTTTCAGTGCGTGGGATCGAATACTCTTATCATAAAGATCCTGGATTTTAGGCAGGGGGGAACCTATAATTCTCTCTGCTGTTCTGAAAGTCCTTTGTAAGCGGAGTTTGTCATGCGCAGTGGCTCCCCCATACCAGACTATCAGAGAGGAACAAATCACAGATCTGATGACAGCATTAAAGAATAAGATCAGCAGATTCTTAGACAAACCATATCTTTTCAGCTGACGCAGGAAGAACATCCTCTGTTGTGCTTTTCTTATAACAGCATCCACGTTTTTCCCCCATTTAAGATCATGAGAGATGATAACACCAAGGAATTTGGTCTCTGTGACCCTAAGAACCACTTCTTCATGGATGTAGATTGGAAGTATCTCATGTTGATCTTTCCTAAAATCCACAACCATCTCAGCAGTTTTTTTAGTGTTAAGTACAAGATTATTGGCTTTACACCAGTCACATATTCTTTTCACCTCACTCCGATACAAGTCTTCAGCATTTCCCCTGATGAGACCAATCAGTGTCATATCATCGGCAAATTTCAAGATTTTTACTGAGTCTGCTGAAGAGATGCAATCATTCGTATAGAGAGAAAACAGTAACGGGGACAAAACACACCCCTGAGGTGCCCCGATGTTTGTGACCAAGGTGTCCGAAGTGAATCGTCCAACTTTTACACTCTGTATCCTGGCTGTCAGGAAGTTATAAATCCACAAGCATAAGTTGAAAGGGACTCCAAGAGCTACCATTTTCTTATGAAGTAAATTCGGATCAATGGTATTGAACGCTGAGCTAAAGTCCATGAAAAGAATCCGGACATATGAGTGCAGTTCATCTGTATGATCCAAAATGTACTTCAGTGCCAGATTGACAGTGTCGTTTGCCGAATGATTCTCCTTATAGGCAAACTGAAGCGGGTCCCATAGCTTCTGCGTGAATTTTATCAGGTGGGACATCATAATTCTTTCGAAGACTTTCATAGCTACAGATGTGAGTGCTACTGGTCTATAGTCGTTCAACTCAGAGGATCCCACTTTCTTGGGGACAGGGATAATTGTGGAATTTTTCCAACACTGAGGTACAACGCACTCTTTCAGTGACACATTGTATATATTTGTCAGTATAGGGGCAAGCTGGGTAGCACATACTTTCAGACACATTGGATATACACCATCAGGGCCAGGTGCCTTTTTGACCTTAAGTCCCTTCAGGATGCGTATCACCTCTGCCTCGGAGATCACTACTTGGGTGTTGCACAATGAATGATCTTTATATGAACAGACTGAGGAGCTTAGAGATGAATAGCCACTGTGTGTAGAGCTTGCCTCAAATCTGCAGTAGAATTCATTTAACTCTGCTGCCAGACTTCTGCTGGGGTTCACTATAGTGGGGTGGCTTTTATAATTGGTGACCTCTCTTAATCCTCTCCATGCAGATCTAGTATCTTTTGATGAGAACCTTTCCTCCAGAATCTTTGCATACTCGTGTTTGGCTAACTTGATCTCTTTACCTATTTGCATAAAGTCTGTTTGAGTGTGCGGTGAATTAAATTAACTCACAGAAGTTTATAACGTAGAACCGTGGAAATAAAAAAAAATCACATTTTTTGCAAAATAAATCTTTTTTTAACACCATATTTTGCATTTTCATAATGGTAAGAGGTGAAATTGCTCCATACAATTTGTTGTGCAATTTCACCTGAGTACACCGATACCCCATATGTGGGGAAATACTACGTTTGGACACATGGCAGGGCTTCGAAGGGAAGGAGAGCCATTTGACCTTTTGAATGTAAAACTTACTGGAATAATTAGCTGATGCCATGTTGCGTTTGGATCGCCCCTATTGTGCCTAAACAGTGGAAACTCCCCTCAAGTGACCACATTTTGGAAATTATAACCCTTTGGGAATTTATCTACAAATATAGTGATGATTTTGATTCCATGGATGTTTTCCAGAAACAGGCAGCATTGGATGTTGCTGAGTGAAAATTGCAAACTGCCGTTGTAGTGACCAGTACATTATGCCCAGCTCATGCTTCTGGAGTCACACACCTGTAAATTAGGTGGGCTCTCATCACTACAGAAATGCCAAACGTGGGCGCTAAATGTTGTTTAGGCATACTGGGGCTCAGAAGGGAGGAGGGCATTAGGATTTGGGAGGGTAGAATTTTCCAGAGCCTTTGTGCTACCAGTAACGTGGAAGACCCCTATATTTACATTAACAGATGATGGACCTGAGTGGGGACTTGCTTTTTTTGTGGATTTAGTTGAAGCTTTTATTAGGAACATTTTACATAACGTTAGGGATCACATTTATCCAGCGCTCTACACTGAGCACTTACTTTGAGGTCTCCATCTAAATCTCAGTGACGTGATTCAGATGAATCCCCCAAGGGATCCATTCACTATAAGGAGATAGCAGATTTACTCTGGACTCCATCTGGCCTCTGTTCAGCTGTGTCCATCTTTTCAGAAGTGCACTTTTTTGCAATCCTAAAAAGACAGACACTGCCGGATCACCGATCAGACGGCATCCACAGTGCCTCGTGCCTCCATCTGCCTCATTATAGGGAATCTTCCGCTGGGGGTTCTGTCTGAATCATGTATTTCAGAAATTTACAATGAAACCCCGGTATAAGCGCTCAGCGTAGAGTGCAGTATAAATGTGCGCCAAGCCTTACTGCAATCTTTGGGAGGCAGAATGAAAAAAATCAACATCATGTGAAGAATTGGTTTTATTTATTTTTTACACCATTCCTTGTGAAGTATAATTAGATGACTTTATTCTTCGAGTGGTTGCGATTACAGAGATACCAGATTTATATCGGGTTTTTATGTTTGACAGCTGTCACACACTATAAGATACTTTTTATTGCGAAAACTAGTTTTTGCATTACCACATTTTGAGAGCTATAATTTTTTCATATTTCAGCTGACAGAGTCATGTGAGGTCTTGTTTTTTGCAGAATGAGTTGACATTTTTATCGGTACCATTTTTGGGCACATGACATTTCTTGATCGCTTTCTATTCCAATTTTTGGAAGACAGAATGGACAAAAACCAGAAATTCAGGAATTGCTTTTTGTTTTTTATACCATTCCACGTGTGATAAAATTGGTAAGGCAGCTTTATTCTGGCAACAGTGTGATTACAGCGATACTTCATTTATATCTTTTTTATGTTTTGGCTTGTTTACACAATAAAAACTATTTTACAGACAAAATTAATATTTTTGCATCGCTATATTCTGAGAGCTATAACTTTTTTATTTTTGTGCTGATGGAGCTGTATGGCAGCTTGTTTTTTGCGGGACAAGATGATGTTTTTAGCGGTAATATTTCTATTTATATCTGTCTTTTTGATCATGTTTTATTGCACTTTTTGTTTGCCGGTATGATGATAAAGCATTGTTTTTTGCCTCGTTTTTTTTTTATGGTGTTCACTGGAGGGGTTAACTAGTGTGAACGTTTTATAGAGCGGGTAGTTATGGACGTGACAATACCAATACTTGTACTTTTAATGTTTTTTCTTTTTATTTACATAAGTAAATGTATTTATTGCTAATTTTTTTTCTTTATTTAGGAATTTAAAAAAATATATTTTTACACATTCTAACATTTTTTTTTTTAACTTTTTAACATTGTCCCAGTATGGGACATCACTATATAATGTCAGATCACTGATCTGACACTTTGCACTGCACTGTATCAGTTCAGCGATCTGACAGGCAGGGAAGGAGGCATGCCGGCACCTGCTCTCAGCAGGCGCTCACAAGCCACCTCCCTGGAGGACCCAGAAGGACCCCTTGGCCATCTTGGTGATGGGGGTCTCTATGGAGACCATCACTCCAACGTGATCGCATCGCATTGGCCTGATGGAAGCTCGCAGGGAGCCCCCTCCCTGTGCGGTGCTTTTCTATGACACTGTCACTACTGACAGCGGCATCAGAGGGGTTAAATGCCCATAATCGGTGCTAGCACTGATCGTGGGCATTGCTGCGGGGTGTCAGCTGTCACATACAGCTGACACGCATCCGATCGCCGCGACACTCAGCATGAGGCCGCGCGATCGGTGCGTCATACTAATAGAGTAGTACTTGTACAGCGCATGTCAGGAAGGGGTTAATTGCACATTTACTTCTTTCTTTATTATTTTTAGTCTACTCATGGTGCTGCTTGGAGATGGTCTTATAACTTTTACCTTTAACATGTTTGTCTATAATTTTCTTTCTAATCTCCTGAGACAACTCTTTCCTTCGCTTCCTCTGGTCCATGTTGAGTGTGATACACACCATATCAACCAAACAGCACAGTGAGTATCTGTAGCCTCTATACAGGCCACTCACTGATTCCAAGATTGTAGACACCTGTGATGCTAATTAGTGGACACACCGCGATTTAACATGTCCTTTTTGTCACATTATTTTCAGAGGTACCATCATTTCTGTCCAGGCCTATTTCATGAGTTTTATTCTGTGGAAGCACGGTTGAAAAGCATTGTCTGACTTTCCTTTGTTCATTTTTATAGATTTTTTCATTTATTACTACTTTTGTCATATTCAAGTTATTTCTGTGACCATTGTGGGTTTTTCTGTCACTAAACAAGGGGTACCAACAATTTTGACCACGTGTGTATGTGTAATTTTGTCTTATGAGATCTGACAACACACATTTTGAGGGTGATATTAATAGCCTAGGAAGGATCCATGAATATTGGCTCCATGGCAAAACGTGCGTTGGGGCTACGGACCACAGCTCCATGGCGAAACGTGCGCTGGGGCTATGGACCACAGCATGTACCAGCTGTTATCACACATGGGTAAGTACTATATTCAGCACTTTACTCATATGCAGGCATCTGTACTTTTTCCCTGTGTGTTTATTCTGATTGCAGTGTGGATTAGGGCTGTGGGTATATTGTGAGGCACTATTCTTATGTTATTTGGTGATTATGTGAACGCACTTCTTTTTATGTGCGCATATGTTACCCACGCATAGATGTTTATAAAGCACTCTTGTTTCTAAAGACACGCAGCGAGATGAAACTTGTGAGTCTAAGGGCTGATATTCACTTGCGAGAGACTCACACGATTCTCGTGCGAGTCTCTAGCATGAAAACCTGGCACTGCCGCCAGCACTCTGACCGGAGCATGCGGCTACATGTATTTCTATGCAGCAGCACGCTCCAGTCCGAGTGGAGGCGGCAGTGCCAGGTTTTCATGCGAGAATCGCAAGTGAGTATGAGCCCTTAAGCTAATTGTTATAGCAATATCAAATGTTTTTACATGGTACCGATTGTTATTTTTCATCAACATTTACCCATCTGTATGTGACACCCCAGAGTCTGGTTGTCACAGTAACATTGCCTCCCTCTAAGAGGTGAAGTCATGCTTGGAGGCAGAAAGGGGACCCCCATGCCAGGTAACATAGATTAAATCACAATTCCTGCTGCAGGTCAGAAAAGGGAGCTGCTTTATAAATTTTGGCCAGCAGAGGGGGTTGGTGAGTCAGCTAGAGTGAGCTGAGGGGGTTGTCATGGAAAGGAGAGCAGCTGTGAGCTGTGAGGAAAATGACAAGACAGTTAAACGTGAGGTAAAAAGATCTTTCTGGAAGATCCAGTCAGTTCAAGACAGGGAGCTGATCTGTGAGGAGCTGGTGAGGGGAAGCTGATCTGTGAAGAGGGAAAGGACACAAGCAGAGACAGAGAGGCTCTGGGGAAGCTAAAAAACTGCGTATAGCAGCCCCCAGAGTGAAGTGCTAATAGAGAGAAAAGGGACGTCAGAGTCCTTGGTTGTTGTGAGTTCATTTTCCCTTCACCGTCGATGTCTGATGAACTCCCTCTTCTGGTGAAGGAAGGTAGTGAGGCTGATTACCAAACACCTGATCTGGTAGATGATGACTGGGTAACAGGAAATTCTGACTGGATATAAGGCAGCCGACGCCCTTCTGAGTCGCTGGTGATTTCTCTGCTGGATTCATGGAGACCAGTCTGATTCCTGCTTCCCAAAGTTAAGTTTTTGCTCTGCTATTGATCTTATTAGTTTTGTTTACCTTGTTTTTTGGAGTTCAGCCATCCCCGTTCGGGGGTGTGCTGAGTTCCATTTTTGTCTCTGATCAGTTTGTCTCTTTGCTCTGTCTTCAGAATTTACCTGAGGGCTGATATAGTCTTTTTGAAGTCCTAGCGACTTCAGGGCCTGTTTTTCCTATCAGACGGTTGGGACATTTTTTGGTAGGGTTTTTTACGGATTGCAGACAACAGCTTTTCTATCCTGTCCTTTTTAGTTAGCTTGGGCCCCATCGTTTGCTCAACCTATCTTTCTATCTGTGTTAGTGTTTTCGTCTTGCTTCACCGTCATTATATGTTGGGGGCTGCCTATTGCTTTGGGGTCTGCTCTGGGGCATTTTAGATTTCCCCTTTCTTTCTTTAGGCCTATTTAGTTCTCCGGCTGTGATTGAGGGGTCTAGGGCATCGTAGGAACCCCCCACGGCCACTGTTAGTTGTTGTGGATAGGATCAGGGGTCTGCAATCCGATAGCTACCAACCTCTCCGGTTTTCTGGACTTAGCTTGTATTTTTGTTTTTTCCTCCTATGGTGACTCATTCATAACAGAATCACCAGCCATACCGCAGATCCTAGGGTACTCAATAGCAGGAAAGAATTGTTAAAAAAAAAAAAAAGAGAGTTTGTCTGAATTTTTTTTTTGTGTATATTTTTTCCTCTATGTCTCTGAGGCCGTAGGGGGGATTTTTTTTTTCTTTCTCAATGGAGATGAAGCAATTGTCCGATCGTGTGGAGCAGCTCACTGCTGAAGTGTGGGGAATTTCCGCCTATCTTGCTCATTCACATGCTTCTGAACCAAAGATCCCTACTCCTGATGTGTTTTCTGGGGATCGGTCTAAATTTTTGAATTTTAAGAATAATTGTAAATTATTTTTTGCCTTGAAGCCTAACTCGTCGGGGAGCTCTGTGCAGCAGGTTAAAATTGTCATCTCTTTGCTGCGCGGCGATCCCCAGGATTGGGCGTTTTCTTTGAAACCTGATGATCCTATTCTTACTAATGTGAACACATTTTTTCAAGCCTTGGGGTTGTTGTATGATGAACCTAATGCTATTGATCAGGCTGAAAAGGCCCTGTTGGCATTGAGCCAGAGTCGGGATTCTGCAGTTGTACTGTCAAAAATTCCAAAAGTGGGCGGTCCTTACTACCTGAAATGATGGTGCCTTGGCAGCTCTCTTTCGGAAGAATTTGTCAGAAACCGTAAAAGATACTATGGTGGGATTATCTGTTCCCTCTGGTCTTGACGATTCTATGTCATTAGCCATTCAGGTTGATCGGCGTTTGCGTGAACGCAAAACCGCACGAGAGGTGTTGCCACCTGTTGAACAAATGTCTGAACCTATGCAATGTGATAGAGTTTTGTCTAGGGCGCAACGTCAGGAGTTCAGAAGGCGTAATAAGCTGTGTTTCTTCTGTGGTGATGCCTCGCATATTATTTCTGTCTGCTCTAAACGAGAGAAACGTTTTGCACACACATTTGCAGTGGGTGGAGTTCAACCTAAGTTTCTTCTGGCAATTACTCTGATCTGCTCCCTGTCCACATTTTCCGCTAAGGCTTTTGTGGATTCGGGAGCAGCTCTGAACCTGATGGACTTGGATTTTGCTAAACGTTGTGGATTTCCTATGACACCTCTGCAGACGCCTATCCCTTTGAGGGGTATTGATGCTACTCCTTTGGCTAAGAATAAACCTCAGTTTTGGACCCAGGTGGTAATGCGGGTCACCCCAGACCATCAAGAGAATTGCAGATTTTTGGTGTTGCATAATTTGCATGATACCATTGTTCTGGGGTTTCCCTGGTTGCAAATCCATAATCCAGTTTTGGATTGGAAATCTGTGTCTGTGGTGAGTTGGGGTTGTCGGTGTGCCCTTAGTGATGCTCCTGTTTTCTCCACCTCTCCCCAGTCGCATGATGTTCCTGACTATTTGGCTGATTATTATGATGTATTTAGTGAGAATGAGTCTGCGTCTTTGCCTCCTCATAGGAGTTATGACTGTGCAATTGAGCTGAGCCCTGGGTATAAATTTCCCAAGGGTCGACTTTTCAATTTATCTGTACCCAAACACGAGGCTATGCGATCCTATATTAAGGAGTCGTTGGAGAAGGGTCATATTAGACCATCCTCTTCACCCTTAGGTGCTATGTTTTTTTTCGTGGCTAAGAAAGATGGGTCATTAAGGCCTTGTATTGACTATCGTTCCCTCAACAAAATTACTGTTAAATTTCAGTATCCGTTACCCCTGATTTCTGATCTATTCTCCAGAGTTAAAGGTGCTTGCTGGTTTACAAAGCTTGACCTCAGGGGGTAGTATAACCTTATTCGCAGTAAGCATGGGGATGAATGGAAGATGGCGTTTAATACTCCGGAGGGACATTTTGAGTACCTGGTGATGCCTTTTGGGCTCACTAATGCCCCTTCTGTCTTCCAGTGCTTCATGAATAATATTTTCCGAGACTTGGTGGATAAATTTTTGATCATCTATCTGGATGATATTTTGATCTTTTCTAGTGATTGGGATTCCCATGTGGAACATGTCCGGACTGTGTTCCAGATTTTGAGGGAGAATTCCCTGTTTGTTAAGGGATCGAAATGCCTCTTTGGTGTACAGAGAATTTCATTTTTGGGATTTATCTTGTCTCCATCGACTATTGAAATGGACCTGGCCAAGGTACAGGCCATTTATGATTGGGTTCAGCCTACTTCTTTGAAGGCTTGCCAGAAGTTTTTGGGTTTTGCTAATTTCTATCGTAAATTTATAGGTAATTTTTCTAGTATTGTCAAACCACTGACTGATCTGACCAAGAAGGGTGCTGTTGTGCTGAATTGGTCTCCTGAGGCTGTCTCAGCATTTCAGGAGCTGAAGCGAAGGTTCACTTCTGCTCCGGTTTTGCGGCAACCTGATGTCTCACTCCCGTTTCAGGTAGAGGTGGACGCTTCTGAGATTGGTGCAGGAGCTGTTTTGTCCCAAAAAGATCCTGTAACATCTAAAATGAATCCCTGTGCTTTCTTTTATCGAAAGCTCTCCCCATCCGAACGTAACTATGATGTGGGGAATCGGAAACTGTTAGCCATGAAATGGGCATTTGAGGAGTGGAGACATTAGTTGGAGGGAGCTAAACATCAAGTCGTGGTCCTTACTGACCACAAGAATTTGATTTACCTGGAGTCGGCCAAACGCTTGAATCCTAGACAGGCTAGGTGGGCCTTGTTTTTCACACGTTTTGATTTTGTGGTCTCTTTTCTTCCGGGCACTAAGAATGTCAAGGCAGATGCCCTCTCCAGGAGTTTCTTTGCTGATTCTCCTGTTGTGACCAAGCCTGCTACCATCTTAGGTGAGGGGGTAGTTCTTTCTGCCATCTCGCCCGATTTGAGACGTGCTCTGGAAGAGTTTCAGAAGGACAAACCTGAGCGTTGTCCCATTGGAAAATTGTATGTTCCTGACCAGTGGAGGAAGAGAGTGATGTCTGAAGTTCATTGCTCTGCATTGGCTGGTCATCCAGGTATTTTTGGTACTAGAGATTTGGTGAGTCGGTCTTTTTGGTGGCCCGCCTTGTCTCGTGATGTCAGGAATTTTGTGCAGCCCTGTGGGACTTGCTCTCGGTCTAAACCTTGTTCTCGCTCTAGTGGGTTGTTGATGCCTTTGCCGGTGCCCAGGAGGCCATGGACCCGTATTTCAATGGATTTTATCTGTGATATGCCTGTCTCTCAGAGAATGACTGTTATTTGGGTGATTTGTGATAGATTCTCTATGATGGTCCATCTTGTACCACTCCCTAAGTTGCCATCTTCCTCAGAGTTGGTTCCCTTGCTTTTGCAACAGGTGGTTTGCTTGCACGGGATTCCTGAGAACATTGTATCTGACAGAGGAGTTCAGTTTGTGTCTAGATTTTGGAGGACTTTCTGTTCCAAGCTGGGAATTCAGTTGTCCTTCCCTCTGCGTTTCACCCTCAGACCAATGGGCAGATGGAGAGAACAAACCAGACTTTGGAGTAGTATTTGAGATGTTTTATTTCTGCTGATCAGGATGATTGGGTTTCATTTTTGCCCTTGGCCGAATTTGCTTTAAATAATAGAGCTAGTTCTGCCACTTTGATGTCACCTTTTTTTGTAACTTTGGGTTTCATCCTAGATTCTCTTCAGAGCAGGTGGAGCCTTCTGCCTTGCCTAGGTGTTGACACTGTGGAGGAGAGAATGCACCAGATCTGGGACCAAGTGGTGGATAAGTTGTCTCTCTCCCAGGAAAAGGCCCAGCGGTTTTCCAACCGGCATAGGACCATTGGTCCCCAGTTTAAGGTGGGTGATATGGTTTGGTTGTCATCAAAGAATATCGCTATGAGGGTGGCTTCTCCAAAGTTTAAACCTAGATTTATTGGACCTTACAAGATTTTGGAGATTCTTAATCCATTCTCTTTTCGATTGGCTCTTCCTGTTACATTTAAGATCCATAACGTGTTTCATAAGTCTCTGTTAAAGAGGTTTGTTGAGCCAGTAGTTCCTGTGGTGGCACCTCCTGACCCGGTATTGGTTGAAGGTAATGTGGAATATGAGGTTGAGAAGATACTGGATTCTCACATGGCTAGACGGAGACTCCAGTATTTGGTTAAATGGAAGGGTTATGGCCAGGAGGATAATTCTTGGGTCCCTGCATCCGATATTCATGCCAAAAGATTGGTTCGTGCCTTTCATCGGGCCCATCCTGATCGCCCTGGTGGCGTGGATGAGGGTTCGGTGACCCCTCCTCAAGGGGGAGGTACTGTTGTGAGTTCATTTTCCCCTTCACCGTCGATATCTGATGAACTCCCTCTTCTGGTGAAGGAAGGTAGTGAGGCTGATTACCAAACACCTGATCTGGTAGATGATGACTGGGTAACAGGAAATTCTGACTGGATATAATGTATCAATACAAAAAGGGTGGGGGAACAAGAGGTGCAATAGTGCCCTATCACTAGTGACACTACGATGTGAGTGGTGTAATGCAGTTCCACTCACCTATTCCGGTTGTGTGACCCACAACTGGCTTGAAGACATAACACAGTATCAGCTGCTGCAGGACCTCCACCGACCACTCCAAAGTGGAAAAACTGCCAGAGAATATGGGAAGCAAGATGTGCCACAGTCCGCGCTGCTGAATCCACAAAATCACCTGGGATGCAAGATGTAGTAACAAAGTACTGCTTTATTCCTTCCTACGCGTTTCGGCGCCCTTCCTGGCACCTTCCTCAGGGATATTCAAAGTACTGCTTTATTCCTTCCTACGCGTTTCGGCGCCCTTCCTGGCACCTTCCTCAGGGATATTACACCAGCCATAGGAGCAGGGAATTTATAGCCCCTTCCATTAGCAATTATGGGTGTGTTCTGTTTACATATGATGTCATAATGGTCATCACTGGGGGAGGGGCCAGCATTTTTGGCACAATTTCACACAAATAACATAATAAAACAAGAAAATCCTTCAAAATACTTGCTAAAATGTACATAAAAATCCTACCAGTAAAATGATATAAAGACCTTCATAAAAATTGCAGCGGAAACATTGCCAAAGTATCCAGACTGTCAATGCAAAAACAAAAAAAAAATTTTTTTTTTAGAAAATATTATCTCCCGACTTTCAGGGTAGTAGAACCCATGTGTTTACTGGTTTCATTTTTTTCTCTTGTGACTTATGTTGAGCGCCACCGTTCTGCTGGTATCAGTGCCTTTGGAACATAGGTTCTATGAACTATTTTTTCACAAAACTATCCTGTTAAATATGTGATACTATGGTTTGTTAAAAAATTATTATAAAAAATTGCAATGAACAATTTTCTTTATTTTTGTTTTGTAGGAGGGAATCAAGGAGCGATGCCACTATTAAATAAAATGGATTATTTCTAAAATTAACTGCTTTTAAAAAACTTATTTTTATTTTCATTTTTATTTTTATTATTTATAAAGAATTATCTAAAAATTACTATTATATAATCGTATTATTAAAAATGGCCTGAAGAAAGTATCTATCATCTTCCGTATAGTTATGGTCACTATTTTATATATTAATTGTGGTGGTGTCACCCATGAAACGTGTGTCTTTTGGTCTAGCACACCTGGGTTCAAGTCACAGGTCTCCATGCAGGCATAAATGACATTGTCTTTTGTAATATCAGGAAAAATTATAAATTGTTATGAGCTTATGCATATTAAATTAGGGAATTGTGAAATTCTAGATAGGATACCAACTTTGATATATATTTAAACAAAATAAATGTGTCATTAGGTGTATGTGAGACATTAAGTGTTTAGATATACCCGTGCGATCAAAAAAGTAGTCAGATGAAAAAATAAATAAAATGAAAAAAGATAGAATGAAAAAATAAAGTGAGGTTTGCTTAAGTGTGTGACATAAGGATGCAGGAATTCCTCCTACTATGGTGCGCCTTTCTTACCCACTCAGGATGTGACCAAGAGAGGGGGGGGTTGGGGGATTATAATTTATATTAGTTCTGAAATTATGTTTAGCCCTCTCGGTTTTAATGTGTCCAGTTTAAACATCCAATATTTTTCACGTTTTTTGAGCAGCTCGAATCTGTTGGGTATATTCACTGCTATATGATCGATCGGGGTTATCTTGATTGCTGTTGCATCTCTGTTATGATACGTGTCATAATGGAATGACACTCCATGTGCTCTATATCCACTCTTTATATTTGAACGATGTTTGTTTAGCCGCTCATGAAGTGGTCTGATAGTTCTGCCAACATACTGCATGCCACATGGACACTCAAGCAGGTAAATTACAAACTCTGTAGAGCAATTCATGTCATGTTTAATGGTAAAGGATTCATTCGTTGATGCGGATTTAAAGCTGCTTGTCTGTTGGATGCTCCGACAACAAAGGCATCTATTTTTTCTACATTTTGATGTCTTTTTCTGCAGTACTTTGGCATAATTCGTGGTTGTCTTCTGTTTAAGCCTACTAGGAGCTATTATCCCTTTAATGTTTGGCGCCCTGCGGAAAGTAATTCCTGGTCTATCAGGTACAATGGATTTTAATATTGGATCACTTAGAAGTAAGTGCCAGTGTCTATGAAGGCATTTTTTGATTGACTTGTGACAATTATTATAAGTCGTTATAAAATTAAATGCTTTATTCTTCTCTGTCCCTTTTCTGTCTTTCTGTATAAGGAGGGTTTCCACTGTGCTTTTGTGTGCTGGATATCAATTTTTTTGGGTATCCTTTCTCTAGGAATCTTTTTCTGAGTATTTCAGATTGAGAAGCGTAGTCATCCTTGGAAGTGCAATTCTTCTTAATCCTTCTAAATTGATTGGCCGGTATATTACGCAGCCATTTTGTGTAATATCCACTCCTGAAGTCAATATATGAATTCCTGTCCGTAGGCTTAAAGTATGTTTTTGTATGTATCCTTGTGCCATCAGAGAAAATTGTTAGGTCCAGGAAATTGATGCTTTCTTCATGTATTGTTCGTTCAAAATTTATCCCCCAGTGGTTATTAATGATGTCACTGAAAAACTCCTCCATGTCACCAACTTCCGTGTCCCAGATCAGGAATAAGTCATCAATAAACCTTTTATATAAAACCAAGCCATTCTTGTATTTGTTTCCATATATATGTATGTCTTCAAAAAGACCCATAAAAAGATTAGCGTACGAACAAGCTGTTTTCGAACCCATAGCTGTACCATACTTTTGATGGTACATGTCACCATCAAAGGTGAAAAAGTTATTGTTTAATATGAAATTTAGGCCATCCAGAATGAAGTTGATGTTCCTTATATCCAATTGTATGTCTCTTTTTAGGTAGTATTCAATACAGAGTAATCCTATTTCATGACCTATATTCGTGTACAATGATGTAACATCCATGGTGACAAATCTATATGATTTTTTCCATGCGATTCTTCCCAAAATCCTGATCATATCCGTAGAATCCTTAATATAGCTTTCTAATTTCACCACGTATTTCTGTAAATTTCTATCAATATAGGTGGCAAGGTTACTTGTCAGGGAATCAATTCCTGAGATTATTGGTCGCCCAGGGGGATTGTCCAAGCTTTTATGAATCTTGGGCAAGTGGTATAGGAATGGAATGGGGGGTTGCCTTTTTATTAGAAACTTCTTTAAGTCCTTATTAATTATCCCCTGTTGGAATGCCATGTTTATTTTTTGATTGTGTATTTTTGTTAATGTGGGGTACGGGTTATTTTTTACTTTCTCATAGTATTTAGTGTCCGACAATAATCTTAATGCTTCTTTTTTATAATCATTGGTGTTTTGTATCACTATGCCGCCCCCCTTATCGGCTGCCCGAATTACTATTTCACTATTCTTACCCAAATTTTTCAGGGCTTCTCTCTCTTTCTTCGTGAGATTATTCTTATCCCCCCTTAAGTTGCCGGCTTTCTTCATTAAGGTGTCCTTTTTAAGATCTTTTAATAGTAAGTCTTGGAACGTCTCTAGTATATGACCCCTACTTTCCAAGGGATAGAAATTGGATTTTGTTTTCAGAGTAGGATCAGATTGTGCTTCACTTTTGTTATCTTTCGTGTCATCTGGCTTTAATAAGAAATGCCTTTTGAGAGTCAACCTCCTAATATACTGATGCACATCTATAAAAAGTTTAAAATCGTCTGGTTGGTTCGTGGGGCAGAAAAGTAAGCCCTTATTCAGAAGCTCCTTTTCTTCTTCTGTCAATGAATAATCTGATAAATTAATGACATTATTATTAGTTACCGTTATCTGTTTCAATCCCGGAAAGTGATCTTTGCTTTTTTCTTTATTTCCTCTTCCTCTTTTTCCTCTTTTTTTCTTTTTCCAAGAGCGGGACTGAAAAATTTCGTTATATTTTGATTTGTTACGTTTACAGCAGCTAAAAAAGGAACTATGCCATTATTTTGATTTTTTTGATTTTGATTTTTTTTTTTTCTTCCCTGAGGAAGGTGCCAGGAAGGGCGCCGAAACGCGTAGGAAGGAATAAAGCAGTACTTTGTTACTACATCTTGCATCCCAGGTGATTTTGTGGATTCAGCAGCGCGGACTGTGGCACATCTTGCTTCCCATATTCTCTGACTGGATATAAGGCAGCCGACGCCCTTCTGAGTCGCTGGTGATTTCTCTGCTGGATTCATGGAGACCAGTCTGATTCCTGCTTCCCAAAGTTAAGTTTTTGCTCTGCTATTGAACTTATTAGTTTTGTTTTGTTTACCTTGTTTTTTGGAGTTCAGCCATCCCCAGTCGGGGGTGTGCTGAGTTCCATTTTTGTCTCTGATCAGTTTGTCTCTTTGCTCTGTCTTCAGAATTTACCTGAGTGCTGATATAGTCTTCTTGAAGTCCTAGCGACTTCAGGGCCTGTTTTTCCTATCAGACGGTTGGGACATTTTTTGGTAGGGTTTTTTACGGACTGCAGACAGCAGCTTTTCTATCCTGTCCTTTTTAGTTAGCTTGGGCCCCATCGTTTGCTCAACCTATCTTTCTATCTGTGTTAGTGTTTTCATCTTGCTTCACCGTCATTATATGTTGGGGGCTGCCTATTGCTTTGGGGTCTGCTCTGGGGCAGTTTAGATTTCCCCTTTCTTTCTTTAGGCCTATTTAGTTCTCCGGCTGTGATTGAGGGGTCTAGGGCATCGTAGGAACCCCCCACGGCTACTGTTAGTTGTTGTGGATAGGATCAGGGGTCTGCAATCCGATAGCTACCAGCCTGTCCGGTTTTCTGGACTTAGCTTGTATTTTTGTTTTTTCCTCCTACGGTGACTCATTCATAACACTTGGTGGTCAGGAGCTGTATGTCCTGACCGCTGAATCTGAAAGTACAGGGGATTGTAAATTCCTGTGCGACATTGAACACCTGAGGGCAGTGGATAAGGAACCCGGGGCTGATGGTGAAAAGGACGGGACCCGTGGAATAGGCTCATGCTGACAGCCATACAAGTTAGTGAAATCATCACGCAATTGAGGGTCGCAGCAGAGTTATAAACAGCGGAGACCCACACACAAAGCGCTGAAGGAAGGTCCAAAATCCCCATCTGGCAAGGTGGATCCCCTGAATGCCTCCAGGCGAGCCGGGCTCATTCCATCACCTGGTGTGGTACTCCGGATTGCAACCAATTACCAGTAAAAGGTAAAGAAACTGCACCTCACTGTGTCCTTCTCTCATTTCTCTGCACCCCAACGTTCACAGCCATTTTTACTATCAATCTAACATCTTTGAACTGGGACTATTGCTCTACCTGTGGGGAGCTATTTTCACCTCAGCTGCACCACATCAACAGTCTCAGGGGAACAACTCCACAGCGCTGGTCACCTCTGACCAGAATACCACAGGTGGCGTCACGTATTTAATCATCTATAAACTTTATCTTCATTTCTACCACATCTAACAACCTCACCATCAACTTTTCCCCTTCCCCTATCATCATTTTATTTAATGGACGCCCCAGGGCCACGGACCGGGTCTCCGCCGCCATGACGCCGTCCCCCCGTTGAAGTCGACGGGCCCGGTACCGAGTACCCCACAGCCCTAAGCACAGCGCGCGCCCTCGCGCACTCTCACGCCGCCGCGCGCGCGCCAAGGGCGCTCCATGTGCATGTCTTGTATTTGCTGTTTCTTATATAAATGAGAAATAAAGCTTTGAAACTTTTAACAATCTGATTTCTACTTTCATTCATATAACATTTTAGGGCATAATACTCAAATACTCAAAACATTTTATAGGATGTGACTATATAGCCTGCCATCCAGCAGAGACACTGAGCTGCGATTGCTTGCTAGCTCAGTGCCTCACAATGACATGCTGAAGTTGGGCAGAGTTCATATCCAATGAACTCCTTTGACTACACTGACTTCACCACAAGCGTGAGAAAGTTCTCATGCTCCCGATGCCATCAGAAAGGTCACCAGCAGGAAATACCAGTAGGGGGAAGTGTATATAGCTACACCCAAAAGTTGATTGGGCAAACAAATGAATACATGAAACACCTGTTAATCTAAAAAGACTAAAGCAAGGATAACAGACAACACCCCGAGAAAAGGTATAACTGCTGTGGCTCAGAGGATAGAGAAACCAAGCACAGGGTCAAGGGTTTGAACCCAGACGCGTGTCCATTCTCGGGAACTGCTGCTCAGCTTCCTCATTGGTGGATGTCCTGGATGTCAGACCTGCACCATTTTAATCTTAATGATAAGTCATCATTATACAAGTCATGGTCAACCCTTTTAATCCAGAAAACAAAGCAAATTAAGAAGGTTTTTTTCTTGATAGCTATAGTGTTCATTATACTGTACAACTTATACCTATGCAAGTAAGCTTGGTGAATGCAAAACTAAAAGGAGTGGTCCACTACAAGGTCAACCCCTTCTCCATTGCTATATTTCTCCATCAAAAATAAAAGCAGCATATACTCACCTTTGGTGTTGGCACTGTTCTACGTTCTAGTGGTGACTTCACTGGGTTTCTCGTGGCTTGCATGACGTTATTATGCCACGTCAACCTTGCAACCAATCAGCGGCCGCTTTACTCTCACTTGGCAGCCCATTTTTTCTCGCACCCATCCAATTTCGGAGTAAAATTGCAGCAGAATCTGTCAGTAAAAAAAAGGTCATCAGCACTTCCCCATTGTCTAACATTGGTCTGATTGCGATCCAGTAAAAAATTGGGTTATGCTTGTCTGGTTTATACACTGGTGTGAGTAAGCCCTATGTATGAGAGTTCAACCTATTCATGTACCACGAGACCAAAGTAAGTGGTGGATTGTTCTATGTGGGCATGGAGTGTTGTATACTATATGAGTACTATTAAAGGATAGGTGAACAGTTTATGACTTACTTTGGAGCACCATGGCAGGATGTGGGACTGCTGTTATGTTGATAAATTTGGGCATTTTCTGACCACTTGCTTGGTAGATATGGCTTCGGCACCAGTCTATATAATGAACACGTGTCCCTCTACATTGTTCTCTCAGCAGTAGGACTCTTGTTTCCAACTCGGTATACACTTAATTATTTCTTTGTTTACCAATCACACAAAGTAAAAAAAAAATCTTATCAATAAGATAGTCTGGATGATAAGGCAGCATTTTATTATTTATGAGCTCACACCATTTAACATATTTGCAGCAGAACAAATGTGTAAATTGGGGTGTAAACTAGTTGTGAAAAGCTTTGCTTGCCATTTGCATGGTATTACTGTCTGCAAACAAGAAGAAAACCACAGAGCTTACCTGAACATGATATTATGGATTTCATTCAGTAACCTTACCAATGAACCTACTTTTATAGACTTGGGTTACAATTCATAATTTGTGAGGGGTTTTTAAGTCACTTTACATTTTTGTCCTATGGTGTTCGCTGACATTTTTTGCACTAAATTCATCAAAATAGTTCACGCGATTCACGACTTTTGCGTAAAGCCTGAAATTGTCTTTTTCTCTGTCTTTAACTGGTTTATAGCTTGAAAAGTCACAATTCAGCAAAAAAAGGACCAAAATAAATGGCATTCAAAAAGTCACTCTGGGGGAACTGGATTAGAGATGTGACAAATATTACAACTTTTTAAATACGACATATTTCATAAATCTGTCTAAAACATCTAAAAAAGCCACATTGACATAAAAATCAGAAAACTAGCTAAACAAAAGATGAAAGACTAAAATAATAACTTCCCTATCACTAATGGTGCGAAGCCTGATCCCCTACAGTCCAGAAACAGGTGTCACAACACTGTTATCAAGTGTCCTGGCACCAGAGGCTCCTTCCCTGTCCCCAATGCAAGGGGGTGCCCTAGCTAGCTCTGTTCCCCGGGTTACTTCTGAAGGTGAAGATGCTGGGGCCACGTACCTTGCCTTAGCTCCTGAATCCGCGATCAGTCTGTACCCTTCCCCCACCCAGCGGAGAGAGGAATAGTAGTGCATTGTAGTACACCAACCAGATGAACAAGGTAATATGAACAGGGGAAACAGAAAATACCAAATATACACTCACATATAACAGAGGTATGCAACAGGGAGTGGAGGATAGAATTAATCCAAAGTAGAAGAAAGGGAATTATCACACTGACAAAAACCAAGCAACAGTCACAGAAAAATCCACCAACTGACAACTCAAATAACCACAACACCTATCCTCCTAGCCATGCAGCATAAACAACCTCTGATAAAGTGTTTTAGTCAGTACCCAGATTATATAGGTGATGGGAGTGGCTAGCAGTGCACAGTTGGGAGCCTTAGCTCTAAAGGACCTGTCACACTAAGCGATATCGCTAGCAATATCGCTATAACGTCACAGGTTTTTGTGACGTTATAGCGATATTGCTAGCGATATCGCTATGTCTGATACTTACCTCCGACGGCTCCCCCGCTGGTTATCGCTGATCGCGCGAGAACGTCCTGAGCCGTTTCTCGTCGTCAGCTTCCTGCTGGGGCTTCCTGCTGTGACGACGAGCGACGCGTGGACGCAGGGGGGAGGACGTCAGGATCGCCTCGTCTGACAGTTAAGTAGCGACCCCCAACCCCTGCGATGTCGCTGGTGAGATCTGCCTGTGTGGCAGCTCACTAGCGACCACTTAGCGATGTACCAGCGATCCTGACCGCGTCAAATTGCTGGTCGGGATCGCTGGTACATCGCTAAGTGTGACAGTACCTTAAGAGCTCTCAGCAGAGCAGATTAACCCCTGCACTGCCCAAAGAAATTTACACAGTTTAATAAGAAGGTGAAGTGCTTCTATTCAGTGTAGGAGTAGGATAACAGATGCTGCAGTCTTCTGGCTCCTCTCTGTCGTGGCAAACACATGACCCCAGGTGTGAATGAAGTGGGGTTCAATTATTTACACTGCTGCTCCAGTCATTATTAATGAGACCATGTGGTCAGCTCATCTTTCGAACTCCCATTAAATTGAATGAAGCTGAAGCCATATGACTGACCTCCACTTCATTCACATGGGACCGTGGGGGTTGCATCAATTGGACTCCCAGCAATCGGGAAGTTATTTCCTATCTGAAGGAAACTTAAGAATACCTATCTAATCGAAATTAACTTTTTAAAAGACCTTGCATTGCTCAACTTGTACTGACCCTATATTATGCCAATTCAGATCATTGTTCTGTATGCACAATGGACAGCATGCTAGCCAATATTAATCATTAAGCCACTGCACACCAGCAATTTTCCACACAGACTGATGGTCCTTGTGAAAAAAAAACTAATTCTGCGCTATTCTGATTCTTTTTATGGAGCGGATTAGGGCATGAAATTGCAGGCAGCTAATGCACCTGTCTACAGAACACACAGGTACATGGAGCTCCACATGGAGACAGTAACATCCACAATTCGCGCATGACTGGCGTTATTTTGAACAATAGTTGTATCCTGGAGTACATTTTTATTAATGGTGCAACCTGGTAAATATTATACAAAGCGCCACACTGTACACTCTATAGCACCAAATGCAGAATGTCCAGTGTGATGGTAAATATTTCATAATTTTCTTTAATTATTATTCAGACAATTCATATACCTATATCTTTGATAATTTAGTATTTTTGTATTTGCAAAAAAGTGTTATTCATAAAAGCAATAACACAGGGCATGGTCTCTGACATAGGGGTGCCTTTGTGTTAAGCTTTCCTTTGTTGCTAAAAGTATAGCAAACTGGACAGAACTAGTTTTAAGGAATTCAGCAGAATGCATCATTTACGACTTTGTTATTCCCAACCTAGATATCTTTATCCTTATGTAATGTATCAAGCCATTTACCTTTTCTTTGTGGTTGTAATAAAGACTTGTGACTGGGCTTCTGAGATTCAGACAACCTTGGTACACTGACAGACACTGGTTGTGTGCCCATGCCTCCGATCGATTGACACCTTGATTTGATCAAACTGGTAAACGTGTGAAACCTTTTGAGTTACTCATCAATCTTTTCCTACAGAAGTGTTTCCAAGTCACCAGTTTCGGACTGGGCTGTCAGTAACATTGACATTGAGGGCCCACTGTTCAGCTACAGGCAAATATTACATTACCCTCTTTCTCAAATCTACCTTTCTGCTTCTAAATATTAATAAACTAGGTAGCTTGTTGAATGAATGATGCTTTTGACTGTACACAGAGAATCAAATGTACTTTGCCAACTACTGTTCATGTCAGGGGGTAAGTGGCTTACTCCTGCAAAGCAGCCCTCCGAGGACTCTACCTGTTCCCCTATGGACCAGTCCTAGTCTGAGAGCATCCCTTACACTTTGAAAGCTCAACTAAATTCTTAGTGCTTCACTTGAAAAGTAGACTGATTTCAATTGCAAACCATAGAAATGGCAAAGCAAAAAGAGGCGTGATTAAATAATCTTCTGGAGCGCCCACCAGGGCAAGTTTGGTACTCAGTACTGGGTCGCTTCTTAAATGGACAGTGTCACAGTGGTGGTGACCCGGTCCGTGGCCCTGGGCGTCCAATGAAAGGAGTATATTTACAGGGGAAAAATAAAGTTTGTAGTAAAGAGTATTCGTGACACCACCTGTGGTATCTGGTCAGAGGCGACCAGCGCTGCAGTGTAGATCCTCTGGGACAGATGGTGTGATGCAGCAGAGGTGTAATAGCTCTCCACAGGCAGAGCTGTAGTCCCAGGGCAGTTGTAGTAGATGTTGGAGTAGATGGTGTAGTGTTTAGGCAAAGGGATGTAGCAGTGCTGAAAGGTTGACACACAAAGAAGGCAGAGACACAGCTGAATGCAGTTCCAAAACTTTACTCACAGTTCTGGCTGCAGCATAGATGCCCGCTTGGTGCTACGTCCTCCAGGTGAGGGATCCAGCCAACTTCCAGGCAGATGAAGCACACCTTTCCAGCACTCCCTGTCAGTGTTTGCCTTCCCTGGCCGTCTCACTGTGTTGCTTTCTCACCTCTCCTTATGCAACACCTCACAGTCACTGTCCCAGGCCAGCTGCCGTGGATCCTGTTGGATAATGTTCACAGTTTGTTTCCTTAATCCTATATGGCTGTCTTTCCGGCGAAGATAAATGTGGTTAATGGCTGTGGCCCCTAAAGTTACCACAGCTTGTCGGCTTGCTAGCTGAGGCCTTGTTGTACACTCCACTAGGCAAAGGGGCCGAGACCCTTCTGCGACCTGAATTCTCCCCCACCAGACGTCCGTCAGCGCGAACGAGCCCCACAGGCAGCACTCCCCACCCGTGCCTCTGGGAGAACCCCTTTTCCCTCCAGGGAACTTCCTTCTGCTCCTTTTCTTCCCAGCAGCCCCTGCTAACAAGGAGCTGCTGCAGACACATCCTCTCACTTCACCCCCTAAGGGGGAACTGATCCTACTTCCTCTCAGTCCTCCCTCTCTGAACCTAAAATTCCACCTACCTCCCACCATCCTTTCCTATCCAGCAGGGATAGAGGAGCACCTGCTGCTTTAGTGTATGTGTGGGTGCAGGTGTTAGAGTGCAGTCAGGTGCCTCCACCTTACCTGGGTGGTGGGATACCACACCTCTGGGTGAGGTGCAGTACCTCTGTGGCAACTGGACCCTCAGGGGCGCCACACTTCTACCAGGTCATAAGACTACTATGACATGGCTTGTAATGCTGAAAACGCTTTTTGAAAAAAAATAATTTGCTTTTGAAGAAATCAGCAAAAAACAGAGTAACACGATTTTTTCTTCTTTAAAAAAATGCATTAGTGGATAGCCTTATGCGTCACTTGTTAAGTGCTCAGCAGAGTGACATAGTCCCTTTATAATTTTGATTAGTGGGGTCTAAGTTCATGGACCTTCTGCAATGCTATCTGCTGACATGTCTTGATGACATACAGGAAAATAATTAAATATGCCTGTTCGTTTCAAGAAGAGATACAGTAAGTCTGGATATGGGGGATTTCTTGGCCAGTTTTTCAGCACAAGTATTCTTATCAGATACAATAAAAAGAGACACACAAGGACTTAATAAAAATGTGAAAGAGAAGTGATGATCTATTTCACAAAGCAGATGGATATAGAGGACAGTCACGACCTACAGGTATGCAGATAAGAAAGTACAACAACCCGTGGGACTACATAAATCTATGTACATATTCAACTAGGATTACATTGTGCCCAATAATCATTAGATAACATAATATCGCAAAAAAGGAAATAATAGGTTTAAAGTCACTGGGTATGCCTATGTATTACCAGAAAAACTAATTACTTTACATAGCAGATACTGCAAATAGAAATGTCTCCTCTGCATCTTGAAAATTACTGGGTAACACCGATGACTCAGAAGTTCTCGGGGTAAATATTGCACAGGCTGAAACAAAGGCCCCGATTCATCATTACTGTTTCTCCAATTTTCTGGAATAGTTTGCTCCTTTTAAGTGCTTTTAATGTTTGCGTTTTTTTTCTATATATTTTGCACCACTTTTAAATTGTTTTTCTTTTTTACGTTTTTTTTATATATCCTATACAATTTTTCTTATCAAGATGTTTTAGAAAGATTCATTAAATGAGACTTTTACCAAATGTTGAATTTTTTGGCACATCTCACTCCATTCCTTAACTGGGATAACGTTTCTATAGGAACTGTGAATTTGACACAGTTTTGTGACTTTTCAAAGAATGTGCTGAATAGGCAAAAAAAAACAGCAAAAAACAAAAATAATGAGCATTTTTTTAGCTTGCATTGAATTCACCAATCATCAATCGTGTGCCCCATTTTGAAGAAATAGAAGCCTCTCCATTACTGAGCCATGGGCTTGATGTCACCAGACAATACAAAGGTGAAATCACCTCCACAAATATGAACCCCACTTTCCACAGCCACAGGGCAACTGTGAAGAGCCAATCAAAGTGCCAGAATTGGCGCATCTAATAGATGTGCCTTTTCTGGGGTGGCTGCAGGTTGCGATTTTTAAGCTGACGGGGGGCCAATATCCATGGAACCTTACCAGCCTGGGAATATCAGCCCCAGTATCTGATTTAGCTTGGCTGGTTGTCAAAAATGGGTGAGACCCAACATCATTTTTTAAATTACTTATTTAAATAATTTAAAAAATGTGGTATGGGGACCCCTCTATTCTTGATAACCAGCCTTGCTAAAGCTGACAGCTGAGGGTTGCAGCCCGCAGCTGTCAGTTTTGCCTGGCTGATTATCAAAAATACAGGGGAACCCCAGGTCATTTTTTAAAATTATTTATTGATTGCACAGGTGGTGGCTGATGATTACTCCCATCAGCCTCCGCTTGCTCTTGTTGTTAACAGTTGAATACAACTCTCAGCATTCTCTCCTGGTAGCGCTGATCGCATTGTGAGCAGGGTACAGTGTTGTGAGTTGTCTTCAGCACTTGGCGTCGGGGAACAGCACAAAAAGTACCTTTGATTCCCAGGCGCCGGTACGTGTGATACTGATGCAGTACACGGGTGGCAAACAGTTGCTATATGTATGCCACAAGTATTGCACACACGGACACACAAATGAACACATCCAAACCATAAACAGCAGCGCTTCCCAGCATTCACATCCAAGGATGATATTTTGAATTTTGAATTTTTTATTATTTAATAGGAGGAGATCTAGCGCCTTTCAGATTCAGTATATATCCTTCTTTAGGTATCATACTTTTTGTTTTTACTATCTTTCTGCATCCATGTTGATCAGAATGTGGTTTGAAATTCTGGATTAATCAGTGGGCGTGCTCCTGAACCTGGTCCACACCCCAAATAAAGCTCCTGAGGCTGGGTCAAGAGGTTTGCCACTATATACAGTTGTGGCCAAAAGTATTGACACCCCTGCAATTTTGTCAGATAATACTCAGTTTCTTCCTGAAAATTATTGCAAACACAAATTCTTTGTTTTATTATCTTCATTTAATTTGTCTTAAATGAAAAAACACAAAAAGAATTGTCCTAAAGCCAAATTGGATATAATTCCACACCAAACATAAAAAAGAGGGTGGACAAAAGTATTGGCACTGTTCGAAAAATCATGTGATGCTTCTCTAATTTGTGTAACTAACAGCACCTGTAACTTACCTGTGGCACCTAACAGGTGTTGGCAATAACTAAATCACACTTGCAGCCTGTTGACATGGATTAAAGTTGACTCAACCTCTGTCCTTGTGTCCTTGTGTGTACCACATTGAGCATGGAGAAAAGAAAGAAGACCAAAGAACTGTCTGAGGACTTGAGAAACCAAATTGTGAAGAAGCATGAGCAATCTCAAAGCTACAAGTCCATCTCCAAAGACCTGAATCTTCCTGTGTCTACTGTGCGCAGTGTCATCAAGAAGTTTAAAGCCCATGGCACTGTGGCTAACCTCCCTAGATGTGGACGGAAAAGAAAAATTGACAAGAGATTTCAACGCAAGATTGTGCGGACTTTGGATAAAGAACCTCGACTAACATCCAAACAAGTTCAAGCTGCCCTGCAGTCCGAGGGTACAACAGTGTCAACCCGTACTATCGGTCGGCGTCTGAATGAAAAGGGACTGTATGGTAGGAAACCCAGGAAGACCCCACTTCTTACCCTGAGACGTAAAAAAGCCAGGCTGGAGTTTGCCAAAACTTACCTGAAAAAGCCTAAAACATTTTGGAAGAATGTTCTCTGGTCAGATGAGACAAAAGTAGAGCTTTTTGGGCAAAGCTTTTGTCTGGCCCATTTTTGGAGTTTTGTGTGAAATGATCAATGTTTTGCTTTTTGCTTCATTCTCTTTTGTGTTTTTTCATTTAAGACAAATTACGTGAAGATAATAATACCAAAGAATTTGTGTTTGCAATTATTTTCAGGAAGAAACTGAGTATTATCTGACAAAATTGCAGGGATGTCAATACTTTTGGCCACAACTGTATAAGTGTGATTGAATTTTTATTATGATACCTGAAGAAGGATATATACTGTAATTGAAACGTGTTGTATCTCCTCCTATTAAATAATAAAAAAGAAACAATTCAAAATATCATCCTTTGATGTGAGTTCTGGGAGGCGCTGCTGTTCATGGGCTGGATGTGTTAGTTTTGATTTACTCGTCCTGTGTGAGCCTGTGTTTGGCTCTTCCACTTGGATCCACCAGATGCAAGCTGCAAGCCCTGACCATTGAAAAGTATCCCAGGAAAATCTTTTGAGGATACACGTTCTAAAGCCATATTAGTCCTCCATCAGGTGAGTGCATGAATTAGTGCACCCATCAAAAACTATTACATATTTTGTTTACACACTTAGGGCGCTGCATTTTGTCTGTTCTTCTCTCCCAAACAAGGTTTTTTTTGTTTTTCGGACACACAGACACACGGACATGGATATCTCCAGTACTTGAAATATCAGTACATATGAAAGAGACCTAAACCTGATATTGCTGTACTCGTGCTGTCACAAAGAATAAAGCCATTTTATGTTTTATATCCCATAGTGAATGGTGTAAAAAAAATAAATAAATAAAAACAATTTTTGAACTGCTGATTATTTTATTTTGCTTCCCAAAAATCAGACAGCCGTAGTAAAAACTCAAGTCATTCGTGTCCGCATGCCATTTTTTCCATGACGACCATTGGTCTGTGTGGAAAATTGGCAAAGCACATTAGCACACTGGACAACCCCATCCGTATCATACACCAGTCTGAATAAGCCCTTAGTCTCAGTATACACTTATCCTGTGTTCTACTCTAAGCACTTACCTCTGTTTTTCTGTCTAAATCCCCCTAAAAAACTGATTCATCAAAACTACCAACAGAACCATTACTATAATGAGGTAGTCGAGTCACTTTGGGCTCTTTCTTATCTCCTTATACTGACGGTGGAGACATACCCTTAGACATTCATCATTCAGGTATTAGGGCAGCACCTGAGTGCACATGGTTTTCAGAAGCTATCACCCCACTTGCTAAGTTAGAACTCTCCTGACTCCATTTTTCACGTACGTACTCACATTTTTCATGACTAGAACACATACTCTTTTTGGGATTTTCAGATGCCATGTACCTTTTCGGACTGAGGGACTAATTTGTTAAAAAAAAATAATTTGAGCAATTTAACACCAGTTTGAATCAGCTCCGCCAAAATGGAGGGTGCCGAGGTAAGATGGATAAGTGCCCGTGCCCACCCGTCAAATTCATAAAAAATAATGGCATTGTGTATGCCAGAAATGCTACTCCAGTCAGCATTTCAGACACAGAGACACATGCCACAAAGGAGATACCATATTGGTGCCATATTGGTCCCCTATTCGTGCCGAATTTATGTTAGATGATGGGTTCCGAACTTATTTGATTATTTCTACTCCAATTGACTCCAATGACGTTCGGCTGTGTTCTGCAAATATTCCAAGTGCAATATTCGCCGCTGATCATAACTGTAACCAAATTTTTAAAGATTCGCTCAACTCTACTTTTAGGTGCAGGGCCTTTGCTATTCTTGGCAGAGTATCTTAAAAGCACGTGCACTTTAAGTCATAATAGCTAACCTTACATTGGAGTGTTCACACGTTTCCCGGTGTATATTACTCTCGTACTTGGCGCTTCAATATGTTAAAGATAAAACAATACAAAGGAACAAATTGGTTTTTGCAGTTTGATTTCACGGCTTTGGTACTTTTTTTATTATACTCCCTCCCTAGATCTGTGTGCTACAGATGGTTTCTTATAACTTCTTTGTCTCATATCTTCACAGTTGCAAATTGCTTTGCATACAGTTTTCTTCAAAGCTTCTACAAGACATTCAGCTGTTCCCATCTCAGCAGCCGGGCTGGACACAGCAAGCGCTAATAACACGGAATCAGGCTGCAGGGTAATACTAAGGTTCATCTAGTGTGCATTCATTTTACATCAGTAGGAATTTAGGTAAAATATTAATATGAACTGTGTATTTAAAGTGCAGTCACTGAATGCTAATATTCGCTTATTTCACATGTAATATAATATATTTCACTAGAAAAAACTATTGGTAGTTGGCTTTGCCGGTTATTTTACCGAATACTCGATCATACACGACTATAGATTATGAAATGCCAATGCATTGTCTTACCATGCCCATCACTGTGGAAGTTGTGGCTTATTGTAAGTTAGCTTATTGAAAGGGGTCTCAAGTCTGTGATGTCCACATCAACCCATAGGGGTAGTCAGTTGTCAAAAAGACCAGCATCAGACGAGAAAAGCTGTGTGATCTTCATCCAGAAAACTCAAAACAATTTTCATCCATGTGTCCGTATTTCACATCAATGTGCCATCCACGTGTCCGTATTTTACATCAGTCTGCCATCCACGTGTCCGTATTTTACATCAGTGTGCCATCCACGTGTCCGTATTTTACATTAGTGTGCCATCCGCGTGTCCATATATTACATCAGTGTGCCATCCACGTGTCCGTATTTTACATTAGTCTGCCATCTGCGTGTCCATATTTTACATCAGTGTGCCATCCGCGTGTCCGGATTTTACATTAGTGTGCCATCCACGTGTCCATATTTTACATCAGTCTGCCATCCACGTGTCTGTATTGTTCATCAGTCTGCTATCCGCGTGTCCGTATTTTACATCAGTGTGCCATCCGTGTGTCCGGATTTTACATCAGTGTGCCATCCGCGTGTCCGTATTTTACATCAGCGTGCCATCCACGTGTCCGTATTTTACATCAGTGTGCCAACCGCGTGTCCATATTTTTCATCAGAGTGCCATCCACGTGTCCATATTTTATATCAGTGTGCCATCCGCATGTCTGGATTTTTCATCAGTGTGCCATCCGTGTGTCCATATTTTTCATCAGGGTGCCATCCACGTGTCTGTATTTTTCATCAGGGTGCCATCCGCGTGTCCGGATTTTACATCAGTGTGCCATCCGCGTGTCCGTATTTTACATCAGTGTGCCATCCACGTGTCCGTATTTTACATCAGTGTGCCAACCGCGTGTCCATATTTTTCATCAGAGTGCCATCCACGTGTCCATATTTTATATCAGTGTGCCATCCGCATGTCTGGATTTTTCATCAGTGTGCCATCCGTGTGTCCATATTTTTCATCAGGGTGCCATCCACGTGTCTGTATTTTTCATCAGGGTGCCATCCGCGTGTCCGGATTTTACATCAGTGTGCCATCCGCGTGTCCGTATTTTACATCAGTGTGCCATCCACGTGTCCGTATTTTACATCAGAGTGCCATCCGCGTGTCCATATTTTACATCAGTGTGCCATCCGCTTGTCTGGATTTTTCATCAGTGTGCCATCCGTGTGTCCGTATTTTTCATCAGGGTGCCATCCACGTGTCCGGATTTTTCATCAGTGTGCCATCCGCGTGTCCATATTTTTCATCAGGGTGCCATCCACGTGTCTGTATTTTTCATCAGGGTGCCATCCACGTGTCTGTATTTTTCATCAGGGTGCCATCCACGTGTCCGTATTTTTCATCAGGGTGCCATCCGCGTGTCTGTATTGTTCATCAGTGTGACATGCACGTATCCGTATTTTTCATCAGTGTGCCATCCGCGTGTCCGTATTTTTCATCAGTGAGCCATCCGCGTGTCCGTATTTTTCATCAGTGTGCCATCCGCGTGTCCGTATTTTTCATCAGTGTGTCATCCGCGTGTCCGTATTTTTTCATCAGTGTGTCATCCGCGTGTCCGTATTTTTTCATCAGTGTGCCATCCGTGTGTCCTTATTTTACATTAGTGTGCTATCCGCGTGTCCGTATTTTTCATCAGTGTGCCATCCACGTGTCCGTATTTTTCATCAGTTTGCCATCCTCGTGTCCGTACTCTTCATCAGTGTGCCATCCACGTGTCCATATTTTTCATCAGTATGCCAGCCGCGTGTCCTTATTTTACATCAGTGTGCCATCTGTGTGTCCATATTTTATATCAGTGTGCCATCTGCGTGTCTGTATTTTACTTTTTGCTTTTTTTTCACAGGTGAAGTGTGCCTACAATAAAAATTACAGACCTCTCCATTCTTTGTAGGTGGGAAAACTTTAAAATCGGCTTCATCCAGAAAACTCAAACAATTTTAATCCGCGTGTCAATATTTTACATCAGTGTGCCATCTGTGTGTCCGTATTTTTCATCAGTGTGCCATCCGCGTGTCTGTATTTTACATCAGTGTGCTATCCGCGTGTCCGTATTTTTCATCAGTGTGCCATCCGCATGCCCGTATTTTTCATCAGTGTGCCATCCGCATGCCCGTATTTTTCATCAGTGTGCCATCCGCATGCCCGTATTTTTCATCAGTGTGACATCCACGTGTCCATATTTTACATCAGTGTGCCATCGTGTGTCCATATATTTCATCAGTGTGCCATGCGCGTGTCGGTATTTTTCATCAGTGTGTCATCTGCGTGTCGGTATTTTTCATCAGTTTGCCATCCGCGTGTCCGCATTTTTCATCAGTTTGCCATCCACGTGTCGGTATTTTTCATCAGTGTGCAATCTGCGTGTCCGTATTTTTCATCAGTGTGACATCCGCGTGTCCGTATTTTTCATCAGTGTGCCATCCACGTGTCCATATTTTACATCAGTGTGCCATCGTGTGTCCATATATTTCATCAGTTTGCCATCCGCGTGTCCGTATTTTTCATCAGTTTGCCATCCACGTGTCCATACTTTACATCAGTGTGCCATCGTGTGTCCATATATTTCATCAGTGTGCCATCCGCGCGTCCGTATTTTCCATCAGTGTGCCATCTGCGTCTGCGTGTCCGTATTTTTCATCAGGGTGCCATCCACGTGTCCATATTTTTCATCAGTATGCCAGCCGCGTGTCCATATTTTTCATCAGTATGCCAGCCGCGTGTCCATACTTTACATCAGTGTGACATCCGCGTGTCCGTATTTTACATCAGTGTGCCATCCGCGTGTCCGTATTTTACATCAGTGTGCCATCCGCGTGCCCGTATTTTTCATCAGTTTGCCATCCACGTGTCCGTATTTTTCATCAGTTTGCCATCCGCGTGTCTGTATTTTTGATCAGTGTGCCATCCGCGTGTCCGTATTTTACATCAGTGTGCCATCCGCGTGTCCGTATTTTTCATCAGTATGCCAGCCGCGTGTCCGTATTTTTCATCAGTTTGCCATCCACGTGTCCGTATTTTTCATCAGTTTGCCATCCGCGTGTCTGTATTTTTGATCAGTGTGCCATTCACGTGTCTGTATTTTACATCAGTGTGCCATCCGCGTGTCCGTATTTTTCATCAGTATGCCAGCCGCGTGTCCGTATTTTTCATCAGTTTGCCATCCACGTGTCCGTATTTTTGATCAGTGTGCCATCCACGTGTCGGTATTTTTGATCAGTGTGCCATCCACGTGTCCGTATTTTTCATCAGTTTGCCATCCACGTGTCTGTATTTTTGATCAGTGTGCCATCCACGTGTCGGTATTTTTGTTCAGTGTGCCATCCGCGTGTCTGTATTTTACATCAGTGTGCCATCCGCGTGTCCGTATTTTACATCAGTGTGCCATTCGAGTGTCCGTATTTTACTTTTATTTTATTCTTTTCTTCACAGGTGAAGTGTACCTACAATAAATATTACAGACCTCTTCATTCTTTGTAGGTGGGAAAACTTTAAAATTAGCAGTGTATCAAATACTTATTTTCCCCACTGTATGTAGGTGGGAAACCCACAGTAAAATGTGTCTGGCATTCTCTCTGTTGAGAACACTTGCCTGCCAAGCGCATCTATGTATTGGGGTTCGCGGGTGGTAATGGTTGTCGGCCCAGTCATATTTTAGGTGTCAGGCCAGTTTTACACATAGGTCTACACTCCATACATTTAAATAGTCTATTTTATACCCTGGAAAAAAAATTGTCAGACACGTGCAAAAATTACATGTAGTCTATATGGGGGCAGATTTTTCAAAAGCGTCTAAATGTAAAACTGTCTTTGTTGCCCATAGCAGCCAATCACAATGAAGCTTTAATTTTATCAAATCTGTTTATGAAATGAAAGCTGTGCGGTGATTGGTTGCAGTGGGCAGCAAAGCCAATTTTCTGTTTTGAAACTTTTGAAAAATGAGGCTCATAGGGACTGTTTTTTTATATCCATGTGACTGTTTTTTTTTATAATTGCAAAATGAATAATTTTGATTCAGATTTCTGTGTAATTTTTGCATTTGAATCATTAAAATGGACGCCTTGTGGAGAGTTCATGTGTTCTCCGTTTTATCCTGTTTAGTGCATGGAGCAATTTTTCCCACATATGTCTGTTTGGGAAAGTGTTTGTCTTATTTATGCCTTTGACTTACATTGCTCCATGTGCTGTGCACACAGCCGGCAGCACAGCAGCTGGAATTATCATCTGAATAAAACAACTGAAACATTTTTTAGAAGCTGCAGGAGAATTAAACACTTAGGCCGGGGTCAGACTTTTTGAGAAACTCGCACAAGTCTAACATCTCAGTACCCTGCACTGCCGCCGGCACTCGGAACCGGAGCGTTCAGCTGCATAGAAATACATGCAGTCCCACACTTCGGTCCCGAGTGCTGGCAGCAGTGGCGGGTATTGAGATGCGAGACTTGTGCGAGTTTCTCGCAAGTCTGACCCCGGCCTTACTGCCAGGCTCTACTATGGATAATTATTGGAATAATGCTTATTATTGTCTTGTTACAACTACTAATTACTACTGTTTAACCTCTTTACCCCCCATGGCTGTTTGCACCTTCATGACCGGGCCAAATTTTACAATTTTGAAAAGTGTCAATGTATGAGGTTATAACTCTGGAACGCTTCAACAAATCCCACTGATTCTGAAAATGTTTTTTCGTGACATATTGTACTTCATGATAGTGGTAGCATTTCTTTGATATGATTTGCGTTTGTGAAAAAAAATTTGGCAAAAAGTTTGAAAATTGTGCAATTTTCAAACTTTTACTTTGTTTGCCCTTAAATCGGAGCGTTTTGTCACACTAAAAAGTTAATAAAGAAACAATTTACACATATCTACTTTACATCAGCACAATTTTTTTAAAACATATTTATTTTGTATTAGGAAGTTATAAAGGATAAAAGTTGACCAGCAATTTCTAATTTCTTCAACAAAATTTTTCAAAACCATTTTTTTAGGGACCACCTCACATTTGAAGTGACTTTGAAGGGTCTATATGACAGAAAATACCCAAAAGTGACACCATTGTAAAAACTGCACCTCTGAAGGTGTGCAAAACCACATTTAAGAAGCTTATTAACCCTTCAGGTGCTTCCCAGAAATGTTTACAATGTGGAAGGAAAAAAGAACATTTAACTTTATTTCTCAAAAAACGTACTTTAGATCCAATTTTTTTGCATATTCACAAATGTAACAGGAAAAAATTGACTGCAAAATTTGTTGTGAAATTTCTCCTGAGTATGCCAATACCCAATATGTGGGGGAAAACCACTGTTTGGGTGCACGACAGAGCTTGGAAGGGAAGGAGCACCATTTGAATTTTTAAATGTAAAATTTGCTAGAATAATTAGCGGATTCCATATCGCATTTGGAGAGGCCCTGATGTACGTAAATAGTGAAAAAAAACAAAGTGATAGCGTTTTGGATACTAGATCCCTCAGGGAACTTATCTAGGTGTGTGATGAACACCTTGATCCCCCAGGGGCTTCTCATAAGTTTATAACATTGAGCCGTGAAAATAAAAACATCACATTTTTCCCACAAAAATGTTTTTAGCCCCAAATTTTGCATTTTCATAAAACAGGAAAGCTTGCACAAAACAATTTGTTGTGCAATTTTGCCAGAGTATGCTGATATGTGAAGGAAAACTACTGTTTGGGCACATAGAACGGCTTGGAAGGTAAGTAGTGATGTTTTGGAATGCAGACTTTGATGAAATTGTGTGAGGATGTCATGTCGTGTTTGAAGAATCCCTGGTGCGGAAAAATCCCACAAGTTTATCTACATGTGTGGGGAGCACCTTGAACCCCCAAGTGCTTCACAGAATTTTTCAATGTTGATCTGTGAAAATGAAAAAAACAATTCCCATAAAACTGTTGTTTAAGCCTTAAGTTTTTTCATTTTCACAAGGATTGAAGGATAAAATGGACCCGAAAATTTGTTATGCAATTTCTCTTGAGTACAAAGATACCCCATATGGGATCGAAAACTATTTTTGAAGCACAGTGCAAAGTTCAGAAGGGAAGAAGTGCCATATTGGTCTACAAATGGTTTGAGGGAGCTATATCACATTGACAGAGCCACTGAGGTGCCGGAACAGAAGAAACCTTGCATAAATGACCTAATTTTACAAATTACACTCCCAATTAATTCATCTAGGGATGCGGTGATCATATTGATCCCACATGTGCCTCACAGATTTTTACACTATTGGGCGGTGAAGAAAGAATACAGGTGCTTCTCCCAAAATTAGTACATTATCACAAAGTTAATTTATTTCAGTTCTTCAACACAAAAAAGTGAAGCTCATATCTAATATAATAATACACACACACACACATACACACATACATACATACATACATACATACACACTTTGAGCTTTATATATTAGATAATGCCCCTATCTACATAATGGGGAAACAGTGTGTGCGTATCAAGCCCCGCCCCGCATTATGATGTCATAATGGTTGCCATGGCGACGCTGATTTATCATAGGTTGCAAGCCCCGCCGCTCATGGTGTCATAATGGTTGACTCTGAGATGGAGGATGTGTAATGGGTATATGGGCACTGGACTATGGGATGGAGGATATGTATGATGGGTATATGGGCACGGGACTATGGGATGGACGATATGTATGATGGGTATATGGGCATGGGACTATGAGATGAAGGATGTGTGATGGGTATATGGGCACTCGACTATGGGATGGTGAATATGTATGATGGGTATTTGGGCATGGGACTATGGGATGGAGAATATGTATGATGTGTATATGGGCATGGGCCTATGGGATGGTGGATATGTATGATGGGTATATGGGGAGGGACTATGGGATGGAGGATATGTATGACGGGTATATGGGCACGGGACTATGGGATGGCGGCTATGTATGATGGGTATATGGGCACGGGACTATGGGATGGACGATATGTATGATGGGTATATGGGCATGGGACTATGAGATAAAGGATGTGTGATGGGTATATGGGCATGGGACTATGGGATGGAGGATATGTATGATGGGTATATGGGCACAGGCCTATGGGATGGTGGATATGTATGATGGGTATATGGGCACGGGACTATGGGATGGAGAATATGTATGATGGGTATATGGGCATGGGACTATGGGATGGAGGATATGTATGAGGGGTATATGGGCATGGGACTATGGGATGGAGAATATGTATGATGGGTATATAGGCACAGGACTATGGGATGGAGGATATGTATGATGGGAATATGGGCACTCGACTTTGGGATGGAGGCTATGTATGATGGGTATATGGGCACGGGACTATGGGATGGAGGATAATTATAATTTGCTATAACTAACCACAGTTAGTTACTATGCCCGGGCAGCGCCGGGCTCTTCAGCTAGTATTATATAGAGTCATTACACACAGAGTGATCTATTTCACGTGTTTATTTCTGTTAATGTTGATGAATATGGCTTACAGCCAATGAAAACCCAATAGTCATTATCTCAGTAAATTAGAACACTTTATAACACCAGCTTGAAAAATGATTTTGAAATCCGAATGTTGGCCTACTGAAATGTATGTTCAGTAAATGCACTCAATACTTGGTCGGGGGCTACTTTTGCATCAATTAGTTGCTCAATGCGCAGGCGACAGATTCCCAGCCCCGCAGTGTGAATACATCATAACACACTGCAGGGCGGGATCTGGAGCCTCTGCAACATGCAGGCGCGATAGCCTGATGTCAGATCCCGGGCAGCGTACTCTGCGCATGCCCGAGAACTGTTGGCACAGCGCAGGCGCCAGCATGTAACAGCAACATAGGAGGAGGCGGCGCACAGACGCAACAGGATGATGGACAGCTGGGAGGCGGCTGATACAGGGGCACACACTATACCTATAGGACTCAATACAGGTATGGGGAGCAATTTATAAAAGTCAATATTTCGGCGTTACTAGGGATCAGAAACAGAAAAGCCACCTTCACAGAGTGCAGCCGAAGGTGGCTCTTTTACTTGAAAACGCCTTGGGGAGGTGACAGGTTCCCTTTAAAAAGACAAATGTAAATGAAAATGTTAAAAAGTTATGTTCTTAGAATAAAACGATGCAAAAATAATTATTTTTTATGTAAAGTAGTTTTTATGCTAAAGCGCCAGAACATTAAAAAAATATAAATGTGGTATCACTGTAATGGTACTGACCTAAAGAAATTAGCTGCCTTACCAATTTTAACAGATGTGGAATGGCAAAAGGAAAATAAACAAAAACAATTCCTGAATTGCTGGTTTTGGTTCATTCTGCCTCCCAAAAATTGGAATAGATCAAAAAGGTCATGTGCCCAAAAATGATATCAATAAAAACGTCAACTCGTCCCGCAAAACACAAGCCCTCACATGACTCTGTCTGCAGAAATATAGAAAAATTGTACCTCTCAAAATATGGCGATGTAGTTTTTGCAGAAGAAAAGGGTCTTTTAGTGCGTGATTGCAGCCAAACATAAAACACGGTATAAACATTGTATCACTGTAATCGCACCGTCTCGAAGAATAAAGTCGTGAAGTCACTTATACCGCAAGAACAATGGCATAAAAAATAAATAAAACCAATTCTTCACCTGCTATTGATTTGTTCATTCTGCCTCCCGAAAACTGAAGTAAGGCTCAGCTCACATTTAATATGCGCTATACGCTGAGCGCTTACACTGCCATTTCCATGTAAATCTCTGAAATATGTGATTCAGATGGAACCCCCGGCAGAAAATTTCCTATAATGTATTAGATGGGATGGAGACACTGTGAACACCGTCTGGCCTATTATACTGTGGTGTTCGTTCTTTTGGGCGTGCATAAAATTGCATTTGGCCACAGTTTTGTGCACCTCTGAAAATAATGACACCACTGAACAGAGGTCAGATGAAGTCCAGAATAACTCTGCTGCCTCATTCTAGTGAATGGATTCTTTGGGGGTTTCACCTGAATAACGTCATTCAGAGATTTAGATGAAAATCCAAAAGTGCTCAGAGTAGAGCACTGGATAAATATGATCCCAAACGTTATGTAAAATGTTTCCAACAAGAGCTTCAACACAATCCACAATAAAAGCAAGTCCCCACTCAGGTCCATCATCTGTTAAAGGAAATATAAGGGGCTTCCACATTACTGGTAGTACAAAGGCTTTGGAAAAGCAAAATGGCTCCTGGGGGTTCAAGGTGTTCACCACACATCTGAATACATTCCTTGAATGTCTAGTTTCCAAAATGGTGTCACCTTGTTGGGGCTTTCCACTGTTTAAGCACATCAGGGACTCTCCAAATCTGCAAACAAGAGCTAGTGCCCACTAATGATTCCAGCCAATTTTGAGTTCAAAAAGTCAAACTTCCCTTCCTCCTTCCCTTCCGAACCCTGTTGTGTGCTCAAAGAATAGTTTTTACCCCCATATGGGGTATCAGCTTATATCTGGTAACCAGCTCTTTCAATCTCTGCTCTGAATTCAACTCCCGTGTTTCTCCACTCCATTCAATGTCAGCAAGCAGTTAATCCTGAATGCTATATATGTGTTTTCAACTATGCAAGCTTATATCTGGTATATAGTTATTTCAACTTACTCGGCTTATCCCCTTATGTTGTGAGGTCAAGAAACTTTTCAAAGTGCTTTATGATCCATGTAGTGCTGGACATCTGTTTATCTGACCACAACATTTTATTGGGTCCTGCTGTCTCAATTTAGTTTGATTAACGAGAAGAGAGAGAGCAAAAAAAAAAAGTTCTAAGCCTTAGCCTCCTATATATTCAGACATACAGTTGTGGCCAAAAGTATTGACACCCCTGCAATTCTGTCAGATAATACTCAGTTTCTTCCTGAAAATGATTGCAAACACAAATTATTTGGTATTATTATCTTCATTTAATTTGTCTTAAATGAGAAAACGCAAAAAGAATTGTCCTAAAGCTAAATTGGATATAATTCCACACCAAACATAAAAAAGAGGGTGGACAAAAGTATTGGCACTGTTCGAAAAATCATGTTATGCTTCTCTAATTTGTGTAATTAACAGCACCTGTAACTTACCTGTAGCACCTAACAGGTGTTGGCAATAACTAAATCACACTTGCAGCCAGTTGACATGGATTAAAGTTGACTCAACCTCTGTCCTGTGTCCTTGTGTGTACCACAATGAGCATGGAGAAAAGAAAGAAGACCAAAGAACTGTCTGAGGACATGAGAAACCAAATTGTGAGGAAGCATGAGCAATCTCAAGGCTACAAGTCCATCTTCAAAGACCTGAATGTTCCTGTGTCTACTGTGCGAAGTGTCATCAAGAAGTTTAAAGCCCATGGCACTGTGGCTAACCTCCCTAGATGTGGACGGAAAAGAAAAATTGGCAAGAGATTTCAACGCAAGATTGTGCGGATGTTGGATAAAGAACCTCGACTAACATCCAAACAAGTTCAAGCTGCCCTGCAGTCCGAGGGTACAACAGTGTCAACCTGTACCATCCGTCGGCGTCTGAATGAAAAGGGACTGTATGGTAGGAGACCCAGGAAGACCCCACTTCTTACCCCGAGACATAAAAAACCCAGGCTGGAGTTTGCCAAAACTTACCTGAAAAAGCCTAAAACCTTTTGGAAGAATGTTCTCTGGTCAAATGAGACAAAAGTAGAGCTTTTTGGGCAAAGGCATCAACATAGAGTTTACAGGAGAAAAAAAGAGGCATTCAAAGAAAAGAACACGGTCCCTACAGTCAAACATGGTGGAGGTTCCCTGGTGTTTTGAGGTTGCTTTGCTGCCTCTTGCACTGGACTGCTTGACCGTGTGCATGGCATTATGAAGTCTGAAGACTACCAACAAATTTTGCAGCATAATGTAGGGCCCAGTGTGAAAAAGCTGGGTCTCCATCAGAGGTCATAGGTCTTCCAGCAGGACAATGACCCAAAACACACTTCAAAAAGCACTAGAAAATGGTTTGAGAGAAAGCACTGGAGACTTCTAAGGTGGCCAGCAATGAGTCCAGACCTGAATCCCATAGAACACCTGTGGAGAGATCTAAAAATGGCAGTTTGGAGAAGGCACCCTTGAAATATCAGGGACCTGGAGCAGTTTGCCAAAGAAGAATGGTCTAAAATTCCAGCAGAGCATTGTAAGAAACGCATTGATGGTTACCGGAAGCGGTTGGTCGCAGTTATTTTGGCTAAAGGTTGTGCAACCAAGTATTAGGCTGAGGGTGCCAATACTTTTGTCTGGCTCATTTTTGGAGTTTTTTGTGAAATGATCAATGTTTTGCTTTTTGCTTCATTCTCTTTTGTGTTTTTTCATTTAAGACAAATTAAATGAAGATAATAATACCGAAGAATTTGTGTTTGCAATCATTTTCAGGAAGAAACTGAGTATTATCTGACAGAATTGCAGGGGTGTCAATACTTTTGGCCACAACTGTAGCTTGGGGGGAGCATTTATGCACGGGGTATTTATACACATGTAATCGAAGTACATGTATCAAAGTACTGGCAGTTATAACATGGCAGTTAGACAGGGCAGGAGACAGGTAAGACATTTACATTTATATACATCTACTCCCTGTACATTTGGAATACAACAAATATATACCATATGCATTTGTGTAATTTATATCCTGGCCGCTGCATTCACACACATCCACCGCCCTGGCATTAACTCTCTACACTCTATCCATATCGGTCCCTCGCTCCTTTCCTCTCTTATGTATAGCACTCATGCTCTTTTCACATTGCTAAATTGCACAGATCCAGTCAGTCCCACCATTCAACATAAGAGATGCTCTCACAAATCACTTAACCATCTGCTCACTCTTTCTATCCTCCTTCTCCTAGTCGCAGGAGACATTGCTCCCAACCCTGGTCCCCCATGTTATAGAAAGTCAAACCCCCCAACTACTACACTCAGAAACCCCTCTAATCTTATTAATATTCCCTGCATGCCAGCTGTCTCTCTTAATTGTGCACTTTGGAATTCTCGCTGAGTGTGTAACAAACTCTCCTTCACTCATGACTTTTTCCTTTCTAATTCTCTTAACCTCCTTGCTCTTACTGAAACCTGGATCCAGCAGTCAGACACTACCGCTGCTGCTGCTCTTTCATACGGGGAACTACACTTCTCTCATACCACAAGATCAGACAATAGAGCAGGTGGAGGCGTTAGTCTGCTCCTATCACCAAAATGTACCTTTCAGGTTATCCCTCAACTACCCTCACTAGTCTGCCCTCTTTTGAGGTCCATGCCGTCAGACTCTACACCCCCTTCTCCATGCGAGTGACGGTGGTGTATTGTCCTCCCGGCTCCTCCCATCTGTTCCTGAATCATTTTGCCACTTGGCTTCCACATTTTCTCTCCTGTGACATCCCTACCCTCATCATGGGAGATTTCAACATCCCCATTGCTCTTCCCCTCTCCCCATCTGCTACTCACCTTTTATCTCTAACCTCCTCGCTTGGCCTTTCGCAGCTTACTAATTCTCCAACGCATGAAGATGGAAACTCCCTCGACTTGGTCTTCTCTTGGCTTTGTGCAGTGGATGATTTTGCAAACTCCCCTCTCCCGCTCTCTGACCACAATCTCCTTTCATTCTCTATCAAGAACTGCCAGGCTGCTCAGGTCACCCCCACTGTCCATACTTATAGAAACATACAGACCATTAACACCCAGAAACTTATGAAGAACTTGCAGTCTTCATTGGCCCCTATCTCCTCCCTCTCATGTCCTGATTCTACATTGAAGCATTACAATGAAGCACTGGATGAATTTGCACCCCCTATAAATAGAACGCCACAACACAGACGGCGACAACCCTGGCACTCCCTGCAAACACGTTTCCTGCAGCGGTGCTCCAGGTGCGCCGAACGTCTGTGGAGAAAATCCAATCTGCACAAAAATTTCATCCATTATAAGTTTATGCTTAGAGCATACAACACTGCCCTTCACCTCTCCAAACAATCCTATTTCAACACCCTCATCACCTCACTGTCCAATAACCCGAAACGTCTCTTTGACACTTTTCATTCTCTATTCAACCCAAGAGTACAGGCCCCAACCACAGAGCTCCGAGCTGACGATCTGGCTAATTACTTCAAAGAAAAAATTGACCAAATTCGACAGGAAATTATCTCCCAATCACCTCATACCATGCACTGTCCTCCCTCCCCCACTGCATCTAGCTCACTCTCTGATTTTGAACCAGTCACAGAAGAAGAATTAAGCAGGCTCCTTGCATCTTCTTGCCCAACCACTTGCACCAGTGACCCATTTCCGTCACATCTCCTCCAGTCCCTTTCCCCTGCTGTCACCCCTCACCTAACTAACTAACTAACCTAAATATTTAACCTCTCTCTCTCTTCTGGTATCTTTCCCTCCTCATTTAATCATGCTATCATACATCCACTACTTAAAAAACCATCCCTCGACCAAAACTGTGCCGCTAACTATAGACCTGTCTCTAATCTTCCCTTCATCTCTAAACTCCTGGAACGCCTGGTCCACTCCCGTCTTATCCGCTATCTCTTTGATAACTCTCTTCTCGACCCTCTCCAATCCGGTTTCCGCTCTTTACACTCTACTGAAACTGCCCTCACTAAAGTCTCTAAAGATCTACTAACAGCTAAATCAAATGGTCATTACTCCATGCTAATTCTCTTGGATCTCTCTGCAGCATTCGACACTGTGGATCATTAGCTCCGTTCCATTGGCCTCAAGGACACCGTTCTCTCCTGGTTCTCCTCCTATCTCACTTTCCCCTTACTGCTGGGGTTCCTCAAGGATTGATTCTAGGCCCCCTCCTCTTCTCCTTGTACACTGCCCCTATTGGTCAAACAATCAGTAGATTAGGTTTCCATTACCATCTCTATGCTGATGACACCCAATTATACGCTTCTTCTCCTGACATGATGCCAGCCTTTCTAGAAAACACCGGCGATTGTCTAAATGCTGCGTCTAACATCATGTCCTCACTTTATCTGAAACTGAACCTGTCAAAGACTGAACTCCTTGTGTTTCCTCCCTCTACTAAAATACCCGACATTGCCATTTCTGTGTGTGGTTCCACTATTACTCCCCAGCAACATGCCCGCTTTCTTGGGGTCATACTTTACTCTGAGCTTTCCTTTGCCCCCCACATTCGATCACTGGCTCGCTCTTGTCATCTGCACCTCAAAAACATTTCTAGAATTCGACCTTTTCTTACTTTTGACTCTGCAAAAACTTACTGTTTCTCTTATTCATTCTCGTCTCGACTATTGTAACTCTCTTCTAATCGGTCTCCCTCTTACCAAACTCTCCCCTCTCCAATCTGTCTTGAATGCTGCAGCCAAGATAATATTCCTCACCAATCGTTACACCGATGCCTCTACCTTGTGCCAGTCATTACACTGGCTACCCATCCACTCCAGAATTCAGTATAAACTTATTACCCTCACCCACAAAGCCCTCCATGGCTCAGCACCACCCTACATCTCCTCCCTTGTTTCAGTATACCACCCTACCCACGCCCTCCATTCTGCTGATGACCTGAGGATAGCATCCTCAAAAATCAGAACCTCCCACTCCCGTCTCCAAGACTTTACACGTGCTACGCCAATTCTTTGGAATGCACTTCCCAGGTCAATACGATTAGTCCCCAATCCCCACAATTTTAAGCGTGCCCTGAAAACGCATTTATTCAAACTGGCCTATCGCCTCAACACATTAACCTAATCTATCCCTGTGTGGCACAGCCAAAAGTCTTACCATAACTAGGTTCCCCGCATCATGTTCCCACATGCTTTATGCATCCATTAGCCCTCTGTGTCTGTACTGTTACACACTTAACATTATGAAGATGATGCTCCAAAAAAGACATTATTAACCCATCATCAGCAATGTACACATAGTAAGCCTCAATAGTATTTGCAATAGAAACGACTCCTTCAAAGATTCAATGAAAAACAGGAGAAACAATGGAGTCCAAAAGCTATATAAATAGAATCAATTTTTTATTTGTATCAAAAAGAAGGCACATGAAGAGAAGAAGACAGTTTTAAAATATAATAAAGTGAGGCATGTAGTAAATAGGTAACCCAGAACCGTAGAAAACCTGGTCAGCACTAATACTGGTCAAAAAAAATCACCAAATAGATGACCCTACTATGATATGAGTGGGTCTAAGGCTGTTTTAAGAGTGCGAATAAATTGTGCATATATGAAAGGTAAATAATGAATTAAATTCATACACATTATATAAATTATTGCACATAGCCCTAATATTATGACTCAAAACTGTCGTGCTGCAACAGTTGAAAATAGATTCAATAAATTATGGAAAGGCAGCAGGGCAGATAAGAATCTGAGTGTCTATGAGGATGACCAGATCAAAAATTATGTACATGAGGGCATAAATATATGTATATGTTGAGGCTTCTCAAGTACCAAAAAGGGGCAAAGCTGGTTGTCAGTTTGTATACTAAATTGTGTGCTGCCTTAGAAAAAGGCTATCTCATTGTATGAATGGGGCAAAGTATGTGTAGTCCATGGCTACACTGATAGCTTCCCAATAATGGGCACATGTCTAGTGACTTATGTAAACCCCAGCAGGGACAACCACACAATAAATAACGACCACTAAGGTCTATATATAAGGCATACAATCAAATATGAAACAATGTGTATAGTATTATTAAAACAATGGCAATGCCTAAGAGATACATGTTGATTGAAGCTGAATTATAAATGATAAGCGACTCATAAAATCAAAAATGACAAAAATAACATACCCATCATAGTACTGTATGGTAAATGTGCTGGCCTGGAACCCAACGCACGTTTCGTGGCAAAAATGCCACTTCCTCGGGGGCGTGGCTTTAGATGGTGTGTATACCGGTTTAAATACACACCCAATACAGTCATCTGATCAAATCGCACCAATGGCGTGTAAGAGATGTACACATGCGCTGTATCACAAAGGGGTGGAGAAGGTTCCACCGCCACCACCCTCACAAGACGCGTCAGCGGTGCCTGACAACGGCCAGGATGCGGCCGTCGCCAAGGCGACGCCAATGGGCGTGTTGAGCAAAACGCTGCCAGGAGGCAGAGCCGCCAGGCAAGGCGTTAGCCATGTGACTGAGCTGCGTCACCAAGGGGCGACCGGCGCCTTAGTCGCACCAAGGCAACGCAGGAGTCAAGAGACACGCAGATGTCTCTGGGGAACGGCGCCAGGCCATTACCCCAGCTGACATCATGACGCGCCGAGGGGGCAGCGGGCGGGGAACGAAAACCACCACAAAAGCGTACATGCATTGCAAAGAATTAATTAATTCCATTGAGCAAGAACATAATAATAAGTGCATATAAGAATATACATACTGTATTAATCCATACTACCCATACAATGGGTGCAAAAGAGCTTTCCAATAATCAACAAGGAGATAACCATCTATAATAATATATAAAGCACCCAGTATACAGAAAAAATAATATAGATGAGTAATATGATTATAAATCTGCGCCTATAAATGAGCATATATTAATTGCCAAATGGCATTTCATAAAGCGCATATGCTGAAATATACAGCATCAAGTGTGAACATGAGAATAATAAACATAGACAGAAAATGAAAAATAAATAAATAGACACATCCTGCATTTCAAAGAGAGGTAACAGATGTGAAGTCCAGATATTTTTCAGCCTTTCCATCTTGCTAGTTGTTCACCATGATGCGAAAATGCAGAAATAGTAGTATAAAGATGACGATATTGGGAATGCCTGAGAACAAGGTGTACAACAACAAATTAAAATACAATAAAAACAAATTTATTTTGAAAAATATCTTGTAAAGTACCTCAATGGTTAATAAACTTCTTGAATATGGTTTTGAGCACCTTGAGAGATGCAGTTTTTATAATGGTGTCAATTTCAGAAATTTTCTGTTATAAAAGCCCCTCAAAGTCACTTCAAATGAAATGTGGTCCCAAAAAAAATAGTTTTCTAAATTTTAACACTTCTAACTTCCTAAAAAAATGTATTTTTCAAAAATTGTGCTGATGTAAAGTAGACGTGTGTGATGTAGGGCAGCACAGTGGCTCAGGGTTCAAATCCCATCAAGGACAACGTCTACAAGGCGTTTGTATGTTCTCCCCTTGTTTGTGTGCGTGTATTCTGAGTTCTCCAGTTTCCTCCCACACTCCAAAGACATACTGATAGGGAATGTTGATTGTGAGCCCGAATGTGACAGCAATGATATTGTATTTAAAGCACTGCAGAATAAAAGAGAGCTATATAAGCAAAGCAGAATAAATAAATAATATTTGTTAACTATTTTGTGTGGCATAACTCTCTGGTTTAAAGGCATTAAAATTTCAAGTTTGAAAATTGCTACATTTTTGCCAAATTTCCCAAAAAAACATTCTCAGAATCAGTGGAATAAGTTGAAGAGTTCCAGAGTTATTACCACGTAAAGATAAGATAATCCTTTAATCGTCCCACCAATGGGAAATTCAGAGCATTACAGCAGCAAGGCAGGAACAAGTACAGATACAGATGCATAAAGGCATTACATTGACGGTAGGTACATATACGAAAAAAAAAAAAAAAATGTAACCGGACTGTCACAACTTTGGATCTATCAGTTCTCTGTTTGGGTCGTTCTCCGTTTTGGACAGTACTGGTTATACAGCCTAACTGCAGCAGGAAGGAAGGACTTTCGATAGCGCTCCCTCTCACATTTAGGATGAAGTAGCCGGTCACTGACAGTACTGCACATCTTTGTCACGGTCTCATGCATGGGATGGGAATCATTCTGCACCATGTAGCTCACCTTGGCCAGTATCCTCCTGTCGCCTACTTCCTGAACTGGATCAAGGGGGCATCTCAGGACAGAGCTGGCCCTTCTAATCAGTTTGTCCAGCCTATTCCTGTCCCTGGTTGATATGCCACTACCCCAGCACGCCACACCAAAGAAGATGACTGATGCTACAACAAAGTTGAAGAAGGATGCAAGGAGTGCCCCTCTAACTCCGAAGGCTCTCAGCCTTCTGAGCAGATAAAGCCTACTGTGGCCCTTCCTGTACACTGCATCCAAGTGATGGGCCCAGTCAAGCTTATTACTGAGGATCACACCAAGGTACTTATAGGTGTCGACTATCTCAATGTCATTTCCCTGAATGTTCACCACTACTGGTGGATTTTTGCCCTTGCGAAAGTCCACCACCAATTCCTTGGTCTTCCCGGAATTAATCCTAAGGTGGTTCCTCTGACACCACTCCACAAAAGCTTGGTTAGTATCTCTGTACTCTCTTTCATCTCCTCCTGTGATGAGGCCTACTATTGCAGAGTCATCAGAATACTTCTGCAAGTAGCAGCTAGATGAGTTGCACCTAAAATCTGCAGTGTACAGTGTGAAGAGAAAAGGGGCAAGAACTGTACCTTGAGGTGCCCCTGTATTGCAGATCACCGTGTCTGACACACTGTCCCGAACCTTTACAAACTGAGGTCGGTTCGTGAGGTAGTTAAGGATCCAGGTGGAGAGTTGGAGGTCCACACCAACAAGGCTCAGCTTGTCTCTCAGTAGACCTGGCTGTATGGTGTTAAAAGCACTAGAGAAATCGAAGAACATTATTCTCACAGTGTTCCCAGGTTTCTCCAGGTGAGAGAGAGTCCTATCTAGAAGGTGGATAATGGCATCATCCACACCAATGCCCGGCCTGTAGGCAAACTGGAGAGGGTCCATATCCGAGCTCAGTCGCACTGGTCAGAATTGTAAAATTTAGCCTGATCATGAAGGTGAAAACAGGCTTGGGGGGGTGAAAACATTAATTACCACCAATAGATGCCATGTGATAAGTTTTAATATAAAACTTCCCTGAAAATCCCCTTTAGGCCAGGATCACACATGCGAGAAACACATCCGAGTCTCGCCTGTTAATGCCCGGCACTGCCGCCGGCACTCGGATTGGAGCGTGCGGCTGCATAGCAATCCTGAGTACCGGCGGCAGTGCCGGGCATTAACCTACGAGTCTCGGCCATGTTTCTAGCATGTGTGATCCCGGCCTTAAACAAAACCTATGCAAAACACAAGCCGCGGAGACGCCATCACATGTTTCTCAACGCAAGCAATGACTAGCCAGGTCTTTCCCCTGGAAGGAACAACCACAGGAAGGGCAGTCTCCAATGAAGGAAACTACCTATGCCAAAACATGGTATCCATCCACAGACAGCTGTTTCGGGGTATTGCCCCTCATCAGTGTTGAGTAGGAAACAAAACCTAGTCAAGAAACGAACTGAACGTTTTATGATTTTTATCCTTCTGTTCTGCAACATTTCTTTTGTGCTTCCAAATCAAATGTTTTTTTCTAATCGTTAAAGCCAAAGCACCACTGCTGTGGCTACAGTTTCCATGAAAGACACAAGAGCTCACCGCCACTAATCTTTGCTTAAATCCATAAACCTTATCAATGTCTTGTTAATTCAGCCTGTGGTCTGCTCCTCTTCAGAGAAATCCTTAAATCAGTTAACGTTATGACAAACCAAGGACACTGTACCGCTCGTTTGTTCTATTGACACCGGGATGACAGTGAAGTAACCTTGCTTCATAATTAATCCATGTTTAGTGAATGCCGGTCACATCGTTTGCCTTTTCTTATATTGTTCAGACGCTAAGATATACTTCTAAGTATTATTATATTCACTCACAGCTATTTATTTCTCACAGCTTGTATAGCACCAGTATATTCTCCTACGCAGAAAGAAAATGTAACCCCAATTTTCATTTTTGCACTTTCGGGTTTTTCTTCTCCTTTTTCCAACAGCCATACTTTTTCTTCTTTTTTTTTCATCCGCATTTTTTTTTTGTGCCACAAGTTGTAGTTTTGTGAATATTACCTTTCACAATATCAAATAATATACTGAAAAATCCAGGGAAAAAAAATCGAAATGGGGTGAAAAGGTGAAAAAAGTAAATTCTGACATTGTTTTTTTTTGTTTTTTTCAGTGTTCACTGTGCAGTAGAAATGACTCGCCAACATGATTCTCCAGGCCTGTACAATTATTGCTGTACCAAACGTACATACGTATTTCTTTTTTTAATTTAAGTGATGTAAAAAAAATGGTTTAATTTTTATTTTTCCATCAATAGAGCTCTGTACGACTTGTTATTTTGCATGGTGAACTGACTTTTCATTGGCACCATTTTGGGGTATATATGATGTTTTGACAGCTTTTTATTGCAAATTTTAGACAGCTAAAGTGATAATAAAAACTGCAATTCTGGCATTTTGATTTATTTTTATTTATAGCTTTGACCGGTACTTTAGATTGAACTTTTACAGATACCAAATGTGCTTTTTATTTCTTTTTGTTAAGGGGGTGATTCAAATTGCAATTGTTTTCTATACTTTAAACATTTTATTTTATTTTTTTAGATTTTAGTCACATTAGAGGATTGAATCGTCTGTACTGCAGGCTAGACGTCACATTGGAACTAAGATGACAGCCATGAGGGGGGCTTTATTAGGCCATAGGCTGCCAGAGCAACCCATCACCACCCTGTGATTGCATTGCGGGGAGGTGGGCGGTGGGTACCAGTGCATGCGCACCAGTAATCTCATACTTTGCTAACCGCTGATCCACCATGCTGTCTGTGACAATTCTAACCACTGAGCCACCATACTTCTTGTAGAGAAATGTCTGTCATATAATCGAAAAGCTCAATTAGGTGCTCTTAAGGTAGGAACAGACAGCTGTAGATTCTCAATTGGGCCCATTATGCAAATGACACTTTGGTCGGAGTGTGGTCGGAGTGTGGTCCAATTCTTTCAGATGAGAAGAAGATGGAAAAAATAAAGTCTCCATCTTCTCCATTCTATGAGGCCATGGAAATCAGACTTCACTTAGCTGTCATCCAAGTACAGTCTGATGGTTCCACACACTCATTGATTTACATGGCCGAGTGTGATCTGAATATCTCATCAAACTCTGGAATGCAGTGATTTTTCTTCCAGACAAACTCTGTGCGAGGAAACAATCGGACATGTCCTCTGACTTATTGAATAACTTGAGGATGAGTGTGATCCATCAAAACAATGGTAGCACTCATCCGATTATTACGGTCGTGTGCATGATCCTTTATAATATAATTAAAATATTTTTAATGAGCACATATCTTTGGTTATCTATTGATGTATTTCTTTTCCAGGGAAGCAATGTTGCCAAAGTCTAAAATAACTCAGCAACGAACAAGCAAAGCACTCTTTAATTGACGGATTGAATAATTTATGATGGAACGTCTACAGAAGCCAAATGTTGAATCGTTCCATAAAAATGGGTATACATTGATTTAAAAAGAGTTTTCCATCTCATAAAAAGTTGACCTATCATTGTTTTTCCCCTGCACAGTGACCTTGGGGCAAGGATTTGTGTGGAGAAGTGCCACTCAATCCTATATCAGCATGACTAAACGCTCCAGCACAGCACACCTGAGTGGTCAAGAGTCCACCTGTATTAGAAAAATTAGCGTGAATGGTTAGACAATAGGGCTAGATATTCCCTGTTTTCTTGTTCTGCATTGATAGTTTTGTGCATGTCATTCGTGGTCTCTTCCTGAAGGAGATAACAGGTTTGTCAGGTGATTTATTCATCTTTTCCCTCTTTTCTTGCTGTTGACAAGGTTGTAGACCTGTATAATTTTCTGGCTATGTTGAGGAGACACGAGCACAATATCATCTTTCTTATTTTTCCTTCAGTTATTACATGTTTGACTTTTTGATGAACGTGGTTTGGCTTGTCCAAATCGTTTAGCTCTTCCTAGCTATTAGCCTTGTAATGAATTGATTCATTGCATACTGCTTGCAGAAAATCAAACCTTTAGCAACTGACACTGAAATATGAATAATGAGCTACGTGCTATCCAGTCCGTCATCACATGTGAGAATAGTTCTGTAATGTGAGATTGCTAATCTATAGATTGGAGCCTCAGCTCTTCCGAGGCTCGTACAGACCGAAAGCCGAAGCATCTTCTCATTGTGACTGCAGCAAATTTTTATTAAGATAAAATGTATATTTGAGCTTTTCAGCATGGCACGTGGAAAATTTACAAGCCTGAAAATATATATTATAATTGTTAAAAACTTTGTTGTTATGCACTGAAGTGTAAGTTGATGTTTGGGCTATAGAAGAAGTCAAGGAGTGCCCAACCCTGGTGGCTAAAGTGGGCAAAAAGGCATGCTAGTGCATAGTAGGTGTGTAAGTGGGTAATGTGGACCAAAAACTTGTTGCTGATTAACCAAGTTTGCAATGCCTTAAAGGAGTTGTCCAGTCCAAAATGTTAAGTCTTGATAAGTGCAGACTTATAAATTTCTCCAGCGTATGCACTGTGTGCTCCCGGATTCGCCGGTTTCTGAGCCGTATCTATGTGTTTGCTATACAGTTAGGTCCATATATATTTGGACAGAGACAACATTTTTCTAATTTTGGTTCTAGACATTACCACAATGAATTTTAAACAAAACAATTCAAATGCAGTTGAAGTTCAGACTTTCAGCTTTCATTTGAGGGTATCCACATTAAAAATGGATGAAGGGCTTAGGAGTTTCAGCTCCTTAACATGTGCCACCCTGCTTTTAAAGGGACCAACAGTAATTGGACAGATTAAATAATTGTAAATAAAATGTTCATTTCTAGTACTTGGTTGAAAACCCTTTGTTGGCAATGACTGCCTGAAGTCTTGAACTCATGGACATCACCAGACGCTGTATTTCCTCCTTTTTGATGCTCTGCCAGGCCTTCACTGCGGTGGTTTTCAGTTGCTGTTCGTTTGTGGGCCTTTCTGTCTGAAGTTTAGTCTTTAACAAGTGAAATGCATGCTCAATTGGGTTGAGATCAGGTGACTGACTTGGTCATTCAAGAATATTCCACTTCTTTGCTTTAATAAACTCCTGGGTTGCTTTGGCTTTATGTTTTGGGTCATTGTCCATCTGTAGTATGAAACGACGACCAATCAGTTTGGCTGCATTTGGCTGGATCTGAGCACACAGTATGGCTCTGAATACCTCAGAATTCATTCGGCTGCTTCTGTCCTGTGTCACATCATCAATAAACACTAGTGACCCAGTGCCACTGGCAGCCATGCATGCCCAAGCCATCACACTGCCTCCGCCGTGTTTTACAGATGATGTGGTATGCTTTGGATCATGAGCTGTACCACGCCTTTGCCATACTTTTCTCTTTCCATCATTCTGGTAGAGGTTGATCTTGGTTTCATCTGTCCAAAGAGTGTTCTTCCAGAACTGTGCTGGCTTTTTTAGATTTTTTTTAGCAAAGTCCAGTCTAGCCTTTTTATTCTTGATGCTTATGCGTGGCTTGCACCGTGCAGTGAACTCTCTGTATTTACTTTCATGCAGTCTTCTCTTTATGGTAGATTTGGATATTGGTACGCCTACCTCCTGGAGAGTGTTGTTCACTTGGTTGGCTCTTGTGAAGGGGTTTCTCTTCACCATAGAGATTATTCTGCGATCATCCACCACTGTTGTTTTCTGTGGGCGCCCAGGTCTTTTTGCATTGATGAGTTCACCAGTGCTTTCTTTCTTTCTCAGTATGTACCAAACTGTAGATTTTGCCACTCCTAATGTTGTAGCAATTTCTCGGATGGGTTTTTTCTGTTTTTACAGCTTAAGGATGTCTTGTTTCACCTGCATGGAGAGCTCCTTTGACCGTATGTTTCCTTCACAGCAAAACCTTCCAAATGCAAGCACTACACCTCAAATCAACTCCAGGCCTTTTATCTGCTTAATTGATAATGACATAGCGAAGGGATTGCCCACACCTGTCCATGAAATAGCCTTGGAGCCAATTATCCAATTACTTTTGGTCCCTTTAAAAACAGGGTGGTACATGTTAAGGAGCGGAAACTCCTAAAACCTTCATCCAATTTTAAGTGGATACCCTCAAATGAAAGCTGAAAGTCTGAACTTCAACTTAGAGTTGAGAGACTTTGGTCGGATCGGGTTTCGTGAAACCCAAATGAAACAAAATTTGTTTCGGATGAAACTGGTCCGACTAGGGCAAATAAAGTCGGAGTTTCGTCTGAAACCCGACCCCAATGCAAGTCAATGGGGACTAAAAGTCGGCATTGAGTGGATGAATGTCATCCGCTCAATGCCGACTTTTATTTCCCATTGACTTGCATTGGGGTCGGGTTTCAGACGAAACTCCGATTTTTTTTGCCCTAGTCGGACCAGTTTCATCCGAAACAAGTTTTGTTTCATTCGGGTTTCACGAAACCCGATCCGACCAAAGTCGCTCAACTCTAGTTCAACTGCATCTGAATTGCTTTGTTTAAAATTCATTGTGGTAATGTCTAGAACCAAAATTAGAAAAATGTTGTCTCTGTCCAAATATATATGGACCTAACTGTATATAAAGTGGGCGCAGCCTCGCTCCATACACTTGTATGGAACGAGGCCGAGCCCCGACTAGTGACGTGGCCGTCAAAGTGTATGGAGCAATACTGAGCCCACTACACAGGCTCTAGACAGGAGAATGTATCACGCATACATCCCCGCTGCTCTCGGCTCAGAAAATGGAGAAACCCTGCAGTGCATAGTGTGTGTGCTGGGGGAAATAATAAGTCTGCAGTCGTACAAGGTGACTGGAGACTTATCAATTTGGACCGGACAACCTTTTTAATGATGACAACAGCAGCATGTAAATGTTTAGGCACGAGTGATGAGCAAGTATACTCGTTGCTCGGGTTTTCCTGAGCATGCTTGGGTGTCCTCCGAGTATTTTGGCGTGCTTGGAGATTTAGTATTTGTCATCTCATCTACATGATTCCACACATATAAGTTGTAGACATGAATGTATGGCACTTAAATACATACGTAAGTAAACCAAGTTTGCTAGTGTCAAGTGGAATTCTGGACATTCTAATTGGTTTCGTACAAAACAGTATAATCCGATAGAAAAAACGTACTCCGAAACCAAATATACAAGTAAAGACATATAAATTTTATTAAAGACATACATCAAAAAGGGTTAAAAAGACAAAATCCTTAAAAGTGGGAAACCACAAAAATGGCACCATTACCCACACAAAAGCCATAGGGAGGCTGCACACATAATAAACATCCAGTAATGCTGTGTCAGTGCTTAAATCTGATACCTCATAACAACAAGGTGACAACAAAGTGTCCACGTGCTGACAGCAAAACATTAGTGCATAAATCAACAAAACAGGTGCAGAAAATATTACCTCCTGTGGGTGATGGTGTCAGCCCCAACGCACGTTTCAGCAAAAACGCCTTCTTCGGGGGGTGACATCACACTAAACAGAGAGAGGTTTTATAGTCCACAGGAACCAATCAGGAGGCGGGTAACAAACATAGCTATACTAATCATGACTGTAATGGGCTGGAAGGAAAAGGAGGTGTATCCAGAATTATATGTAGGAGGGATATAGGATTTATTATTATTATTGTTTATTGTTATAGCGCCATTTATTCCATGGCGCTTTACATGTAAGGAGGGGTATACATAAAAACAAGTACAATAATGTTAAACAATACAAGTCATAACTGGTACAGGAGGAGAGAGGACCCTGCCCGCGAGGGCTCACAATCTACAAGGGATGGGTGATAATACAGTAGGCGAGGGTAGAGCTGGTCGTGTAGCGGTTTGGTCGATAGGTGGTTACTGCAGGTTATAGGCTTGTCGGAAGAGGTGGGTCTTCAGGCTCTTTTTGAAGGTTTCAATGGTAGGTGAGAGTCTGATATGTTGTGGTAGAGAGTTCCAGAGTAGGGGTGATGCGCGAGAGAAATCTTGTATGCGATTGTGGGAAGAGGAGATAAGAGGGGAGTAGAGAAGGAGATCTTGTGAGGATCGGAGGTTGCGTGCAGGAAAGTACCGGGAGACGAGGTCACAGATGTATGGAGGAGACAGGTTGTGGATGGCTTTGTATGTCATGGTTAGGGTTTTGTACTGGAGTCTCTGGGCAATGGGGAGTCAGTGAAGGGATTGACAGAGGGGAGAAGCTGGGGAATAGCGGGGGGACAGGTGGATTAGTCGGGCAGCAGAGTTTAGAATAGATTGGAGGGGTGCGAGAGTGTTCGAGGGGAGGCCACAGAGCAGGAGGTTGCAGTAGTCAAGGCGAGAGATTATGAGGGCATGGACTAGGGTTTTTGCAGATTTTTGGTTGAGGAATGAACGGATTCGTGAAATATTTTTGAGTTGAAGTCGGCAGGAAGTGGAAAGGGCTTGGATTTGTGGTTTGAAGGAGAGATCAGCGTCAAGGATTACCCCGAGGCAGCGAGCTTGTGGGACTGGGGAGAGTGGGCAGCCATTTACTGTAATGGATAGGTTTGTTGGGAGGGTCACGTGAGATGGGGGAAAGATGATGAATTCTGTTTTGTCCATGTTAAGTTTCAGAAATCTAGCAGAGAAGAAGGATGAAATAGTGGACAGACATTGAGGGATTCTGGTTAGTAGGGAGGTGATATCTGGTCCAGAGATGTAGATCTGTGTGTCATCAGCATAGAGATGATACTGAAATCCATGAGATTCTATGAGCTGTCCCAGGCCAAAGGTGTAAATGGAGAAGAGCAGGGGTTCTAGGACTGAACCTTGTGGGACTCCGACAGATAGGGGGCGAGGTGAGGAGGTGGTGTGTGAGTGGGAGACGCTAAATGTCCGGTCTGTTAGGTATGATGAGATTCAGGATAGGGCCAAGTCTGTGATGCCAAGGGATGAGAGGGTCTGTAATAATAGGGAATGGTCCACTGTGTCAAATGCAGCCGACAGGTCCAGGAGGAGGAGGACAGAGTAGTGTCACTTGCTCTTGGCGGTTAAGAGGTCATTGGTGACCTTAGTAAGGGCAGTTTCAGTGGAGTGGTGTGACCGGAAGCCAGATTGTAAGCGGTCGAAGAGGGAGCAAGAAGAGAGATGGGAGGACAGTTCAAGGTAGACGTGTTGTTCCAGTAGCTTGGAGGCATAGGGGAGAAGTGATATAGGGCGTTAGCTAGATACAGAGGATGGGTCAAGAGAGGGCTTTTTGAGGATAGGTGTGATGGAGGCATGTTTAAAGCTTGAGGGGAAAACACCAGTTGTTAGTGATAGGTTGAAGAGATGGGTTAGGGTTGGGATGAAGACTGTGGTGAGGTTTGGGATGAAGTGGGAAGGGATCGGGTCAAGTGCACAAGTGGTGAGATGTGATCTTGAGAGAAGAGTGGAGAGTCGATCTTCTGTAATGGTGGAGAAGTTGGTTTTTGGAGGTGGAGGGCTGGAAAGTCTGGTGGAGGGGCTCTGGGGGTTGTTGACCAAAACTGTCTCTGATGTTCTGCTTGAAAAATGAGGCAAAGTCTTCAGCTGAGATGAGTGGGGAGGGAGGAGGTGCTGGGGGTTGGATCGGGTTGGATCAATATCCGGATACAATCTAAATACACTACAAGGGTATAGGGAATTCTCGGCTGAGGGGGCGTTACTAGAGGAAGTTTAGACACGCCTTGAACTCGGCTATTTGCTTCCCTATAGGTGGGGGGACATTACTATTGAAAATTTAGGCTCCGTTATACCACGCCCCTTCTCTACCTCATTGGTCTTGTAAATCCTATATCCCTCCTACATATAACTCTGGATACACCTCCGTTTCCTTCCAGTCCATTACAATCATGAATTGTATAGCTATGTTTGTTACCCACCTCCTGATTGGTTGCTGTGGACTATAAAACCTCTCTCTGTTTGGTGTGATGTCACCCCCCGGAAGAAGGCGTTTTTGCCGAAACGTGCGTTGGGGCTGACACCATCACCCACAAGAGGTAATATTTTCTGCACCTGTTTTGTTGATTTATGCACTAATGTTATGCTGCCATTTTTGTGGTTTCCCACTTTTAAGGATTTTGTCTTTTTAACCCTTTTTGATGTATGTCTTTAATAAAATTTATATGTCTTTACTTGTATATTTGGTTTCTGATTACGTTTTTTCTACCGGATTATATGATTCCACACATGTATTCAAGCTGTCTACAGTAGCAGTCACAAATCATGTAGCTAAGGCAATGAAAACTAAATCTCCGAGCACGCCAAAATACTCGGAGACCACCCGAGCATGCTTGGGAAAACCCAAGCAACGACTATACTCACTCATCACTATTAGGCACCCTTGGTCAAAATTACTGTTATTGTGCACAATAAAGCATGTTGAAGATGAAATGATCTCTAAAAGGCCTAAAGTTAAAGATGACACATTTCCTTTGTATTTTAGGCAAAAATGTACTATATATATATATATATATATATATATATATATATACACACATCTCTTGCATTTTAAAAATTACTAAAAGGAAAATGGACCAGTGTAAAAGCTTGGTAACTTGGAGATTTGCGTCCTCAGGTAAGCTTGACCAAGATTTCAGTCCTTAATTAGCCTGATCTGGTAATGGCTTGTTCACTATCATTGTTAGGAAAGGCCAGGAGAAGAAAATTCTCCAGGTTTAAAAAAACCCAGCCTCCTCTAACCTTGTGCCAAAAAACAACATCCATGGGTTCTTCTAAGCAGCTGCCTAGCACTTTGAAAATGAAAATTATGGAGGTCCACAAAGCAGGAGAAGGCTATAAAAAATAGCAAAGCATTTTCAAGTTTCTCTTTCCTCAGTTCAAAATGTACAGTATTTAAGAAATTGCAGTTAACAGGAACAGTGGAGGTCAAGATAAGGTCTGGAAGACCAAGCAAAATTTCAACGAGAGCTGCTTGAAGGATTGCAAGAGAGGCAAATCAGAAGCCTGCTTGACTGCAAAAGACCTTCAGAAAGATTTAGCAGACTGTGAAGTTGTGGTACATTGTTCTACTGATCAGAGACACTTGCACAAATATGGTCTTCATGGTATAATCATTAGAAGAAAATGTCTCCCGCGTCTTCACCATGAACTTCAGCATCAGAAGTATGCAATGGAACATCTAAACAAGCCTGATGCATTTTAGAAACAAGTCCAGTAGACAGATGAGGTTAAAATAGGAATGTGTGGAGAAAAAAAGGGTACATAATTCCATGAAAAGAACATATCACCAACCATTAAACATGGGGGTGGATCAATCATGCTTTGGGGTAGTGTTGTAGCCAATGGCACCGGGAACATTTCACAGGTAGAGGAAAGAATGGATTCAATGAAATTTCAACAAATTCTTGATGCAAACATACCGTATATACTCAAGTATAAGCCAAGATTTTCAGCCCATTTTTTTAGGCTGAAAGTGCCCCCTCTCGGCTTATACTCGAGTAATTGCCCCAGGGGGTCGGCGGGGGAGGGGGGAGTGCGGCTGTCAGATCATACTCACCCCCTCCTGACACAGTCTCTGCAGTCCCTTCTTCTCAGATGGTCTCCGGCGCCGCAGCTCTTCCTGTGTTCAGCGGTCACGTGGTACTGATCATTAAAGTAATGAATATGTGCATATTCATTACTTTAGTGAGCGGTACCACATGACCGCTGAACACTGGAAGGTGCTGGCGGATACAATCGGAGAAGAGGGACTGCAGAGACCTTGCCAGGAGGGGGTGAGTATGAATGGGGAGGACGGGAGGAGCCATGCGATATTCACCAGCCCTGTTCCACCGCCTTGTGCCACTCTATCGTCCGCGTCCTCTGGCTATGACGTTCAGGTCAGAAGGCGCAATGACGTGGTTAGTGTGCACCCTCTGCCTGAACTGTCACTGCAGAGACCCGGAAGACAGAGCGGCGAGCGCCGGTGGAATGGAGACAGGTGAATATCGCAGGTGCCGGGGCCCTGAGCCAGCGGTGACACCGGCACCTTGCCCCCATAGAGCACCAGTGTCCCCGCCTGCTCAGGACACCGGCACCTGGCCCCCAGTGACGAGAGGTGAGTATGTCATTTTTTATTGCAGCAGCATATGGGGTATATATATCTATGGGGCATCATAACCTTTATGGAGCAGCATATGGGGCATATTCTACGGAGCATCTTATGAGGCCATAACTTCTATGGAGCAGCATATGGGGCATATTCTATGGAGCATCTTATGGGGCCATAACCTTTATGCATTATATGGGGCATCTATTAGGGCCATCAACCTTTATGGAGCAGCATATGGGGCATATGTATCTATGGAGCATCTTATGGGGCCATCGACCTTTATGGAGCAGCATATGGGGCATATGTATCTATGGAGCATCTTATAGGGCCATCGACCTTTATAAAGCAGCATATGGGGCATATTATTCTATGGAGCATCTTATGGGGCCATCATGTCATGATCCCAGTGCAGGTTTTTGACCTGCACGTCAGGGGTTAATGTCTTGATCTCAGTGCAGGCTTTGACCTGCACGCCTGGGGTTAATTATTATGGCCTCTCTTTGGTTCAGGGAGAGCTTTTTATAGCCCTGAGAAACTCCAATCCCTGTCAGTTATACTTTTGCCTTTGGCCGAGTGTTTTGACACCTGTGTGCCTGGTGGTTGTCCTATAGCTTGGTTATATGGTTCTGATCCGGTTCTGTCCCCTGTTGTGAGTTTGCCTGTTGATTCTGTACTGTATATCTGCTTCTCTGGTTTCTGACTTCTTGGCTACATCTTGACTATTCGTTCTGTCTAGCCCTTTGGTAATTGTCGTGCTATCTCGTGCTTTGACCCCGGCTGATCAGGTTTATGTCCCTGTTTATGCCAATTTGTAACTTTGTTCCATAGTTACCATTCTAGGAGTTTTCCTGCAGCTCCTAGCTCTCTGGAATTTAGGCCACACCCCCAGCAGTCACATGCTTCAGGTCCTGCGGGTCTGAAGCACGCATCTTCTCTGCTGCTGCCCGCTCCACAGTTTGTGTCCTGAGCACAGTTTGTCTTACTCAGGACACATGCACTGGCTCAGTGAGCAAGTGCAGTGCGGTGTTCCTGACATTATAACTGACCGTGAACTTTTTTTTTCTCTCACTTCTGCAGCATGGACCCAATGCATGCCTTATCTGAGCAGGTGAAATGCTTGACTCAGTCGCTGCAGAAGCTAAGTTTGGAACACCAAACTCTGGCCCAGTCCCAACGGCAGGTTGCAGACTCGGTTCACGGGGCGCTTTCCGCAGGCTTTCAGCAGGTGGGAAATAGAGATGTCATTTTAGTCCCACCCGAATCCCTGGGTTAAGTTACCAGATACATTTGCTAGTGACAAAAATGAATTTAGAGCATTTAAAGAGGGCTGTAAACTCTTTTTCTCCTTGAGACCCCGTTCCTCTGGGGATGAGAAACAGAGGGTGGTGGTGGTTATGTCCATGCTTAGGCGGTCCCCACAAGCCTGGGCATTTTCTCTTTCCTCTTCTGCCCCAGAGAGAATGACTGTGGATGCATTTTTTGAGGCCTTAGGGCTTATTTATGATGAGCCAGAGTGCGTTTGGCTGAGGACAAGGTGATGAGTGTCTGTCAGGGGAAGCACTCGGCCGAGTGGTTCTGTTCTGAATTTAGATGTTGGGCAGCCGAGATTTCTTGGAGTGATGCCGCCCTTCAGGGGCTGTTCCGTAGAGGCCTGTGTGAACATCTGAAGGATGCCCTGGTACTCCATCCTCCACCTGACTCCCTGGAGGATGCCATGACCCAAGCGGTTCGCATGGATCGGAGACTGCGGGCAAGAGGTTTTATGCAACTTGAAACATTATTATTCTCCAGTGGAGTTGAGACCCGGACTCCTCCAGTGGCTATGGAGGTGAGCGCTGTCACCTGTCATGAGAAGGAAAGAAGACGCCGCTGGGAGAAGCTGTTCTGCTTCTATTGTGGGTAATCTGGACATTGGAAGAAGGACTGCCCATCCTGTCCGTCATCCTCCAAGGTGGCGGGAAACGACTAGGTCTGGGTAGTAGTCGAGGAGGCTACCCAGACCTTCAGGTACCTTTTTCCTCACTTGCAAAAATTGTGCTTCGGTAAAACTGGAACTTGGTGATGGTCCTGTTCAGACTACAGCCTTTGTTGACTGTGGCCCTGCTGTTAACCTGATTGATGCCCGGATTATGACTCTTAATAAGATAGGGACAGTCAGGCTTCAGGATCCTGTTAAACTTGTGGCAATTAACTCGTCCTCTCTTACCCGGGACGGTATCTGTTTCAGGTCTGAACTTTTTTCTCTGAAAGTGGGTTCCACTCATGTGGAAAAATTAACTTGTCTTGTGTTAGATAACTTGCCTGCAGGACTGGTACTGGGGATGCCTTGGCTACAATGCCATAATCCTACCATTGATTGGGTGACAGGAGAGATCACTCAATGGGGATGTAAAGATAACTGTTGCAACCTGGGGCCTCTTGTTAACTTTGATAAAACCATATCGGTGTCGTCTGTCGGTCTGGAAGGTATTCCAGAGTACCTGAAGGATTTCGAAGACGTATTTTCCGAAAGTGAGGCTGAGGCGCTGCCACCACATAGACCCTACGATTGTGCCATTGATTTAGTACCCGGAGCCAAGTTACCTATGGCTCAATTGTTCAATTTGTCCAGGCCTAAGCGCCAAGCCATGAAGGAGTACATAGCTGAGAGTCTCCGCAAAGGGCATATCAGGCCTTCTCTGTCACCCGTGGTAGCAGGATTCTTCTTTGTGAAGAGAAAGATGGTGTTTTGCGGCCGTGCCTCGACTTTCGGGAACTTTACAAGATAACGGTTAGGAACACTTATCCACTTCCCCTCATCCCAGACCTATGTAACCAGTTATCTGGAGCACAATGGTTCTCCAAATTAGATCTCCGGGGGGCCTACAACCTGATAAGGGTTCGGGAAGGGGACGAGTGGAAAACTGCGTTCCTCACATCAGAGGGACTTCTATGAAAACCTGGTTATGCCCTTTGGGTTAACTAATGCCCCCGCCATTTTCCAGAACTTTATCAATGTTGTGTTTTCTGACCTGATAGGCCGTTTTGTTGTCATTTATTTGGATGACATTTTGGTGTATTCCCCAGTCAGTCTCACTTACAACATCTACAGACAGTTCTCCAGATGCTCAGGGAGAACTGTTGTGAGTTAATTCTCTGGTCCACCAGTTGTAAGTTCTCCTTCCAGACTCCCTCTGGTGGTAACAGGGGGTAGTGAGGCTGATTTAATCAGTAGAGATCTGCCACCTGATAATGAGGATGACGATTGGACCTCAGGAATCTCAAACTGGATTTAAGACAGCCGACACCCTATTCTGGTGCTGGTGATTCCTTCTGGCTTGTCTGGTCTTGGTTTTCAGCTCTGTTCCAGTCATCTAAAGCTAAGTTTTTCTGCTAATGTTCACACTTGATTTTGTTGGTCTATTCAGTTTTTTGTGTGGTCAGCCATCCCCGGCTGGGGCTTCGCTAAATTTCCACTCTTATTTATCTGTATTTGCCAATTTGCTTTTTGTCCCTTACTAGATTGGCCTCTTTTTGCTCTGTCTCAGAATATTTCAGAGTGCTGATATAGTGGGAGAAGTCTAGTGACTTCAGGGTTAATTTTGCTATCAGAAGTGTTGGACATTATTTTTGTAGGGTTTTTTGCAGATTGCAGACAGTGTCTTTCCTTTCCTTTCTAGTTAGTTTGGGCCCCATCATTTGCTCAGCCTATTTTCCTGCCTGTGTTTGTGCTTTCATCTTGTTTCACCATCAATACATGTGTGGGGGCTGTCTTTCCTTTGGGGTCTGCTCTGGGGCAGTTAGTTTTCCCTTTTCATGCTTCAGGCTTATTTAGTCCTACGGCTGTGACGAAGCGTCTAGGAACATCGTAGGTACGCTCCACGGCTGCTGCTAGTTGTGTGGTTAGGATCAGGGATCTGCAATCTGCATAGTTACCAACCTCTCTGGTTTTCTGTGACTTAGCTTGTTTTGCTTTTTCTCCTCGGTGACCAATTCATAACAGAGAACCACTTGTTTGCTAAATTGGAAAAATGTTCGTTTTTCGTACAGGAACTGTCTTTTTTGTGGCTGATTGTATCTTGTGAGGGATTTCATATGGACCCTAAGAAGGTGCTGGCGATCACAGACTGGGTTCAGCCTCGTGATCTCAAGGAGCTCCAGCGCTTCTTAGAATTTGCGAACTATTACCGGAGATTCATTAAAGGTTTCTCTCAAGTGGTTAAACCACTCACAGATCTTACCCAGAAGGGGGCTGATGTAAAAAATTGGTCGGAACTCGCTAAGGAGTCCTTCTCAGCTCTTAAGAAATGTTTCATGTCCGCCCCAGTGTTGGTCCAGCCAGACCCGTCCAAGCCATTTTATTGTGCAGGTGGATGCTTCTGAAGTAGTGGTGGGGGCATTGTTGTCCCAGGGTCCGGCCACCCTTACTAATCTCAAACCCTGTGCCTTCTTCTCCAAGAAGTTCTCATCCGCCGAGAGAAACTATGATGTAGGCAATAGAGAACTTCTTGCGGTCAAGCTGGCATTCGAAGAATGGAGGCACTTTTTGGAAGGGGCAGCTCACCCTATCACTGTTATCACTGATCACAAAAATTTTGCATGCCTTGAATCATCTACGAGGCTTACTCCTAGACAAGCCCGTTGGTCACTTTTTTTCACACTTTCAGTTCTCCATTACTTTTCGACCAGGGTCCAAAAATGTTACAGTGGATGCCCTGTCCAGAAGTTTTGACCCGGTGTCTCCCCCCGAGCCGCCGTCCTCCATTCTTCCCCCAGGGGTGGTAGTGGCGGGGGTCTCATCAGAGTTGGAACAAGAAATTTTTAGGGCTCAGGCCCTAGCTCCGACAACCAGGCCAGGGGATAAATTGTTTGTTCCAGATTTATTGCGGCCTAGACTTCTGCAGGAGTTTCATGAGTCTAGACTGAGTGCTCATCCCGGTATCACGGCCACTAGAGAGGCAGTAGCCAGGGTTTTTTGGTGGCCTTCAATGGGGTCCGATGTCAAGAAATTCATTGCTGCTTGTGGAGTTTGTGCCCGCTCCAAAAGCTCACATAACCGGCCGGCTGGGGAACTCAAACCTTTGCCGGTTCCTGATAGGCCACGGACTTATCTCTCCATGGATTTTATTACCGGTCTTCCACCATCCAGGGGCAATACCGTGATCTGGGTGGTGGTGGATAGGTTTTCAAAACAAGTCCATTTCATTCCCTTGGCAACACTACACTCAGCAGAAACATTGTCAAGGTTGTTTGTGCAGCATGTGGTCCGATTGCATGGGGTACCCCTGAATGTGGTGCCTGACAGAGGTGTGCAGTTTGTGGCCAAATTTTGGAGGGCATTCTGTATGAAATTGGGCATCTCACTCTCCTTCTCGTCGGCATATCACCCGGAGAGTAATGGTCAGACGGAACGCACCAATCAATCCCTGGAACAAATTCTCAGGTGTCTGACCTCCGCGAGACAGAAGGATTGGTGTGATGCATTACCGTTGGCGGAACTCACTTTTAACAACCGGGTGAGTCAGTCCACCAACATGTCCCCATTCCTAAACAATTATGGTTTGGGGAGTTTTCACGGGTGGATTCCGGTTGTCCAGGGGCAGAGGGGTCGTCCAATGATTAAAAAACCTCTGGGCTGAAGTCCAGCGTAATATCTCTCAGGCCCAGGGGAGGTACAAATATTTTGCTGACAAAAAGAGGGCCCCGGGACACATGTTTCAGGTGGGGGAGAAGGTTTGGCTTTCCACACGTAACATCAACTTGAAGGTACTGTCAGCTAAATTGGGACCAAAGTTCATTGGTCCGTATGAGATTGTGGAGATAGTCAACCCGGTGGCATATAGGTTGCGTCTCCCCGCCTCCTTAAAGATATCCAATGTGTTCCATAAATCTCTGTTGAAACCCGTGGGGTCTGTCAAGGAGGACTCCGAGTCTGTTGTTCCTCCAGTGTTGGTGGAGGGTCACTTGGAGTATGAGGTCAGACATATTGTGGACTCTCAGAGGGTGCCCTGCTCTTTGCAGTACCTGGTCCACTGGAAGGGATATGGACCTGAGGATCGCTCATGGGTCCCTGCTCACTCTACATGCAGATCGCCTGGTTTGGGCTTTCCATGCCAAGTACCCGGGGAAGCCTGGGGGTCCAGAGGCCCCCCGTTGAGAGGGGGTACTGTCATGATCCCAGTGCAGGTTTTTAACCTGCACGTCAGGCGTTAATGTCTTGAGCTCAGTGCAAGCTTTGACCTGCACGCCTGGGGTTAATTATTGTGGCCTCTCTTTGGTTAAGGGAGAGCTTTTTATTGCCCTGAGAAACTCCAATCCCTGTCAGTTATACTTTTGCCTTTGGCCGAGTGTTTTGACACCTGTGTGCCTGGTGGTTGTCTTATAGCTTGCTTATATGGTTCTGATCCGGTTCTGTCCCCCGTTGTGAGTTTGCCTGTTGATTCTGTACTGTATATCTGCTTCTCTGGTTTCTGACTTCTTGGCTACATCTTGACTATTCGTTCTGTCTAGCCCTTTGGTAATTGTCGTGCTATCTCGTGCTTTGACCCCGGCCTGATCAGGTTTATGTCCCTGTTTATGCCAATTAGTAACTTTGTTCCATAGTTACCATTCTAGGAGTTTTCCTGCAGCTCCTAGCTCTCTGGAGTTTAGGCCATGCCCCCAGCAGTCACGTGCTTCAGGTCCTGCGGGTCTGAAGCACGCATCTTCTCTGCTGCTGCCCGCTCCACAGGTATCTCTGAGCACAGTTTGTCTTACTCAGGACACGCGCACTGGCTCAGTGAGCCAGTGCAGTGCGGTGTTCCTGACACATCAACCTTTATGGAGCAGCATATGGGGCATATGTTTCTATGGAGCATCTTATGGGGCCATTATTAACCTTTGTGCAGCATAATATGGGGTGTATTTTGTATGGAGCATCTTATGAGGCCCATCATGAACTTTATGGAACATTATATGGGGCGTATTTTGTATGGAGCATCTTATGGGGCCCATCACGAACTGTATGGAGCATTATATGGGGCTCCTGATTCAGTATGGATATTCAAAAACATTTAACCTACTGATGTCTCAATTAATTTTACTTTTATTGGTATCTATTTTTATTTTTGAAATTTACCAGTAGCTGCTGCATTTTCCACCCTAGGCTTATACACAAGTAGAGTTGAGCGATACCGTCCGATACTTCAAAGTATCGTATCGGATGGTATCGGCCGATCTTTAAAAAAAGTATCGGTATCGCCGATTCCGATACCGGAAGTCCCATTCAAGTCTATGGGACTTCCGGTATCGGAATAAGAAAAACCCTTTCCTGCCCTTGTACAGCCTCTCTGGGGTCTGTACGGGCCTTTCGGGGGGCTGTGCCGGCCTGCCAGGGGGTCTGTGCAGGCTCCGGTGGTCTGTGCCGGCCTGCCGGTGGTCTGTGCAGGCTCCGGGGGGCTGTGCCGGCCTGCCGGGGGGCTGTGCCGGCCTGCCGGGGGGCTGTGCAGGCTCCGGGGGGCTGTGCCGGCCTGCCGGGGGGCTGTGCCGGCCTGCCGGGGGGCTGTGCCGGCTCCGGGGGGCTGTGCCGGCCTGCCGGGGGGCTGTGCCGGCCTGCCGGTGGTCTGTGCAGGCTCCGGGGGTCTGTGCAGGCATCGTCCGATGGGACTACAAGTCCCATCGGGCGATGCCTACTACCATGACAGTGATTGACACATTAGCCAATGATGGGACAGTAGTAGTCCCATCATCCGGCTAATGTGTTAAATGTAAAAAAAAAAAAAAAAATTACATGCTACATACATACAACATGCATACTACATACATGCTACATTCATACTACATACTACATACATGCTACATTCATACTACATAAATACTACATGCAACATACATACTACATATATACTACATGCATGCTACATACATACTGCATGCTACATACATACCACATATATACTACATACATACTACATGCATGCTACATACATACTACATGCTACATACTACATGCATGCTACATACATACTACATGCTACATACTACATATATACTACATGCATGCTACATACATACTACATACATACTACATATATACTACATGCATGCTACATACTACATGCTACATACATACTACATATATACTACATTCATACTACATACTACATATATACTACATACATACTACATACATACTACATGCATGCTACATACATACTACATGCATGCTACATACATACCACATACATACTACATGCTACATACATACCACATATATACTACATACATACAATACATTCATACAATACATACATAGACATACAGTACATATAACATAGAGTAACATACTTACCAATACTTGTCACATTGTTCCCCGAAGCCATTGTCTATTCCGGGATAAATATTAACATAACAAACCACAAAAATACTCACCCACGATCCGAAGCAGTCCACGAGTGTGTCCCACGACGATCTTGGGTAGAGAACTGCAGCATCAGATGATGCTGCCGTTCTCTACGGGCTGCAGGAATCCAATGACGGAAGGTAGGTATCCTTCCGCACTGTATTCCTCCGCCACTTAAAAAAAAAAAGTCCCTAGTCTCACTTTATGCCATTGCTGTGTGGGAATTTCCCACACAGCAATGGCATAAAGTGAGACTAGGGACTTTTTTTTTTTAAGTGGCGGAGGAATACAGTGCGGAAGGATACCTACCTTCCGTCATTGGATTCCTACAGCCCGTAGAGAACGGCAGCATCATCTGATGCTGCAGTTCTCTACCCAAGATCGTCGTGGGACACACTCGTGGACTGCTTCGGATCGTGGGTGAGTATTTTTGTGGTTTGTTATGTTAATATTTATCCCGGAATAGACAATGGCTTCGGGGAACAATGTGACAAGTATTGGTAAGTATGTTACTCTATGTTATATGTACTGTATGTCTATGTATGTATTGTATGAATGTATTGTATGTATGTAGTATATATGTGGTATGTATGTAGCATGTAGTATGTATGTGGTATGTATGTAGCATGCATGTAGTATGTATGTAGCATGCATGTAGCATGCATGTAGTATGTATGTAGTATGTATGTAGTATGTATGTAGCATGTATGTAGCATGCAGTATGTATGTAGTATATATGTAGTATGTATGTAGTATATATGTAGTATGTAGTATGTATGTAGCATGCATGTAGTATATATGTAGTATGTATGTAGCATGCATGTAGTATGTATGTAGCATGTAGTATATATGTAGCATGCAGCATGTATGTAGTATGTATGTAGTATATATGTAGTATGCATGTAGTATGTATGTAGTATGTATGTAGCATGCAGTATGTATGTAGCATGTATGTAGTATGTATGTAGTATATATGTAGTATGTATGTAGCATGCATGTAGTATGTATGTAGTATGTATGTAGCATGCAGTATGTAGCATGTATGTAGTATGTATGTAGTATGTATGTATGTAGTATGTATGTAGCATGCAGTATGTATGTAGCATGTATGTAGTATGTATGTAGTATATATGTAGTATGTATGTAGTATGTATGTAGTATGTATGTAGCATGCAGTATGTATGTAGCATGTATGTAGTATGTATGTAGTATATATGTAGCATGCATGTAGTATGTATGTAGCATGCATGTAGTATTTTTTTTTTTTTTTTTTTTTTTTTAACATTTAACACATTAGCCGGATGATGGGACTACTACTGTCCCATCATTGGCTAATGTGTCAATCACTGTCATGGTAGCAGGCATCGCCCGATGGGACTTGTAGTCCCATCGGACGATGCTTGCACAGACCCCCGGACATCAGCACAGCCCCCCGGCAGGCCGGCACAGCCCCCCGGCAGGCCGGTACAGACCCCCACAGGGTGCACAGACCACCGGCAGGCCGGCACAGCCCCCCGGCAGGCCGGTACAGACCCCGGGCAGTCCACACAGCCCCCCGGCAGGCCGGCACAGCCCCCCGGCAGGCCGGCAGAGACCCCCGGAAGGCCCGAAATGACGGCGCATCATGATGCGCACACACCGCGCATCATGATGACGTCAGGCCGTCAATCAACTGAACTTCCGATTCCGATGCCGAATTCCGATATTGAAAAAATATTGGAAGTCGGTATCGGAATTCCGATACAGCAAGTATCGGCCGATACCCGATACTTGCGGTATCGGAATGCTCAACACTATACACAAGTCAATAAGTTTTACTAGTTTTTTGTGGCAAAATTAGGGGCCTCGGCTTATACTCGGGACGGCTTATACTCGAGTATATATGGTAACACCGTCTTTAAAAAAGCTGAAGTTGAAAAGAGGATGGCTTCTACAAATGGATAATGATCCTAAACACATGTCAAAATCCACAATAGACTACTTTAAAAGGCACAAGCTGAAGGTTTTCCAATGGCCCTCACAGTACTCTGATCTAAACATCATTGAAAATCTGTGGCTAGACCTCAAAATAGCAGAGGATGCAAGACGACCCAGGAATCTCACAGAACTGGAAGAATTTTACAAGGAGGAATGGATGAAAATCCCTCAAGCAAGAACTAAAAGACTCTTGTCTGGCTACAAAAAGCATTTACAACCTGTGATACGTACAAAAGGGGGTGCTTCTAGGTAGTAACCATGCAGTGTGCCCAAACTTTTTCATTATCCTTTTTAGTAATTTTTAAAATGTAAAAGATTAAAATATATATATATTTTTGCCTAAAATATAAAGGAAATGTGTCATCTTTAGCTTTAGGCTTTTTAGAGATAATTTCAACTTCAACTTGCTTAACTGTTCACAAAAACAGTAATTTTGTTTGTACTGGATTTACGCTGTATAACACTTTTAACAGGTATGATTGGGCATTGTGCATATGCTCCATTAAGAAACGTTAACCACATCAGTTGGGTATGAAATAAACAAAAAAATAAACAGCAGCGCCCAACACTGTAATCAAAAAGGAAGGCGGTAACCTCAGCACATAAACCGCCATCATAGTAAGAATTCCACTCCATACATAATTAGGACCAGGGAGAAAAAAAGGGAGTAAAGGACTGAACAATTCGTAGTGCAAAATTACAAAATTTTATTTATCACATGCACAGACAAATGATAAAAAATAGCAGCAAAGTTGCAAACATCAAAATGACTGACAGGAAGGACTGGAAGGGGAAAGTGCAAATAAAACATGCGCACCAATGCTACAGCTCATCACAATGAGTCTTGCCCAAAATAGACAGTAATGTAGCCCTGAGAGTGCATATATTATAGGTAAGGGCAGATCACCCTTGAGATGAACGGCAGCAGGAGCTAAGATGACAATGCCACCCAAGAGAAGAGAGAAAATCATTATTAAGCCATAATAGGCATACCACAATATAATTAGGGTGGCTTACCATGAGGTGCACATGTAGCCAAGTCCAGGAGGCGACCCATGGACCTGCTATTTTTTACCATTTGTCTATGCATGTGATAAATAAAATTTCGTAATTTTGCACTACGAATTGTTCAATCCTTTACTACCTTTTTTTCTCCCTGGTCCTAATCAGTTGGGTATGCAGAAATTTCCAGAAAAGGGAAGGAGCTTAGATTGTAAGCAGATCCTTTGGTCTAGATACAATTCAGAGTATTCATAGTTCATGAGTAAGGATCAGGGCTAGCAAGTCACCGCAACACTGGTGAACCTGGAGCTGAAAGGGAGAGCTGAAATAACTGCAGTCAGAAGAGGAAGCCAAGTGCATGTCATGTCCCACGACTTGAGAATCATACAGTATTGTATTGTTACATTGCTATGCAATAAGGTTTGCCTTTTAGAAGTTTGTCCTCTGTCTCTCCCTGTCTGCCTACATAACTCTTGTGACAAGGGAATCTGATGGCAGGTTCCCTTTAAGACTATGAGCCAAAATGTTCAAACAAATGTAGACCATTTGTGCAAAAAATCTCACTATTAACTTACCAGCCTAAACTGGTTGACTACTGAAAATTTAACCCCTTATTGACCAGGCCAAATTATTCAAATCTGACATCTGTCACTTAATAGAAAAAGGTTAAAGAGTATTGTCATACAAAATATTCAAGTTTATTGATTCAAAATATAAAAATTGTACCAAATCAGAGTAACACTTATTGAAGCAGGAAAATTGGGGAATAATAAACTAGGAGTATAGCTAAAATAATATAATTTACCCAAATGGGATTGCACACTAAGAACTAGTATGAGAATTTATATATCAGGCACCATAAACAATCCATTTAGGAACCACAATTGCATCAGCGCACCATATAGTCCTATAAGAGGTCATACTTAAATAAGATGGAACCCTAAAAATGCAGAAGCGGCAATTCAAAGAGGTGCCATAATGCGTGATGTGCAATTTAGCAAAGAGAAATTAAAGTGCATGTGCAAAAGCTATAACTCACATAGTATAGGTAAGCTGGGCCCCGACCTGCCGCCTCAACGCGCGTTTCGCCAGTCTTCACGCCTCCACATAACAGAACCCTGCCATACTAAGCTGCTCATACAGAACGCACATAGGAACTAGAGCAATTGCTGAATCACAAGCACATAAATAAGGACATAATGGATCAATCAGTAACAAACAATATTAATCTCAGGAGTCAACAACATATTTAAATAGATCATTAAGATGAGGATTTGTACATAAGGTTCCATATATTTCTAATGCATATATAATTACAACAAGAAAATGTACATACCGATCAAGCAAAAAAATGTTTTGCAATACTCGGGAGGATATCCAAAATATTGTTACTTGCAAGTAAATAAATAACTAATTATAATGAAAAATAAAAATACATAAATGAAAAACAAAAATAATGTTAAGGAAAATATAAATCAAAAGTAAATAAATAAAAATGAAAAAATCTAAATGAATAAATATCAAGAAAAAGGAAAAAAATCTTAATTAAAAATGTAAATAGAAAACAACTCTATAATTTAAAAATAATTTGCAACCACCTATATATAGAAAGTTAAGGCTATAGACTTAAAAAGATGTGAGTAAAAAAAATAAGTGACTATTAAATCTTAATATACAATCATACCTCCATTGTTGTAGACTATTGTTAATTGATTCTTATTTCCTTATTTGATTTTTTATTATCAGTTCCCTAATTCAGGTGGCACAATGATATCACCTGGGCTGGGCCACTCACTGTGCAGAAGAAGACTTGGTCACTTGGATTAGGAGAGTACAGAGGTGGCATTATTGCCGTCAGAGGGGAAAATTACTTTTTAAGGGGCACGAAGAAGACATTCTTATTTTTCAAATGATGCAGTCAGGTAGCATTATTTGTTTTAGGACCGCACTCAGAGAGCATTATTATTGAGATAAGGGGTGTAATACTTGACTTGCCATGGACACTGGCAACGCATGCTACGCTGCTGTTCTCTGGGTGCTCCTGCACTAAAAAAATTGGCCACAAAGGATGACATACCAGCGGTATACAGCGTTTGTGTCTGGAGACTGCCACCTACTTGCCTGATCAGAACCCTGCAGAATTAACGGGAAGAAGAAGAGTTTTGGGGAGGAAGAGTCTAGACGGAGCTCCAGGTCATGTGGCCTTGATGATGCAGTTCCCCGATAAAAGAGTCTAGAGTGGCATGGTGGGAGAGGATTTGGCACCAACCGGTGAGACGAGCAGGATGTGTGAGCGCAGGGGATGCTGGGTCTGAGATCCTGGAATCAGCAAGTTATGGTGTTCCTGGGAGCAGGGTCCAGACGACACCAATCATGGTTTGTGAACCAGTCAAGATCTGAGGTCCAGATCCGAGCTTGGCAAGATCTGGGAACTAGTGTGCTACTGTCAAACCACAGGACTAAGCCTCTGTTTGCCCAGGTCCGATAGACAAACGTCACAGGTCAAGCACCAAAGATCCTGTGGGGACCCTTGTGGGGACCCCAACCCAAAGTGGATGTCCAAGGCTGTGAATCAGAGACGTGAGTTAGCTGGGCCATTACTTTGAGCACTGATGTACAGTACAGGGTGCAGTCTGGGTTACTGCAACAGACTGTACAGGGACTGGCCTGTGTGAGAGAGGACCAGAGAATATTGCTTGACATTGTCAGAAAGACTTGCAGCCTAACAGGAAAAAACGGGGACTCTCGCTAGAACCTAGATGAAAGAAAGGGGAGCATTGTGATAATACTTTATACTGTATGTTTGTGGACACTATCCTCATTGGGGATTAGCTAGACATTATAAAAACTTTCTATATGAATCACTGTGTGCTGATAACATTGTATATTTCATACTGTATTTGTTAGCGTGGCGCTAGGCAAGGGAATTTTCCAGGAGTGGACCCTCTGGACCGTGGCATCGAGGGGCCCCGGACGAGCAACCTGGTGGGACCGACCCCTATACAGGGAGCGTTAGGAGCAGAGCCAGGGTTTCGAATACCACGGCAGCCGGAACCAAGAGGGGTGGCTCGGAATGGACTGGAACTGGAGTGAGACAGAGGACCTGGTCCAACGAGCACAGGGAGAGCGTAGGCCTCAGGAGGAGACAGGAGTAGGATAGCAGGAGGCTAAGACACGGGTAGACAGGACCAGAGCAGGACTGCAGGAATCAGACACGGTTAGGCACGGGTAGGCAGGACCGGAGTAGGACTGCAGGAACAGGCACGGGTAGGCAGGACCAGAGTAGGACGGCAGGAACAGGCACAGGTAGGCAGGGCAGAGCAGGAACACACACAGGACCGGAGTAGAACTGCAAGGAAGCACAGGAAGTGAGAACAGGAGCCGTGCACAGGCAAAAGCACGGGAGCCTAGAGCTGATAATACATCAACGATCAGGCGCCTCCACTATGGGAGGGCGGCCTGATATAGGCGAGGATCTGCCCCCATTGGTCCGGCGGTGCTACCGGGTCAGGGCACCGCCGGAGTATAAGAACAAGCGGGGAGAGCCGGCCGCGGCCAATGGCGCATGCGCAGGGCTTGCAGTGATGTCACACGCCACGGGTCGGTCAGAGGAGGATGCTGCCGTCGACGCTGGAGGGAGGGAGGCTGTGGCGCTGGGAGGTAAGTATGAGAGCGTGCGACGGGGGTCGTGGCAGGGTGCGCAACGGGGGTCGTGGCATGGCGCACGATGGGGGCCGTGACAGTATTTACTGTTTTACATATCATATCGTCCTGTGAGGGAGGGCCAGGGCCGTAGTCATGGCCGAGGACACCGGGGCATCTGTGCCCTGGCCTCCCATTACATGAAAATTTTGTCCATTAGTCAGCATACCTGTGACTTCAGGTCCAGCATCATTCGGATTCCTTTTGAGCCACTGAAGGCTGTCTGCAAACGGTTTCACATGATATGAGTCACAGTCTTTTTCAACTTTCAAAAAGACAACTTTACTGTATTCATTTCTCAGAACATCCAAGTATTTCACAGCAGTGTTCACATGTTGCACATTACACATCTTTTCCTCTTTCCCTGTACTTCTCTCACTGTCACACAGCACATTCCCGGGTCGGACCACCTCATACAATTCCTCAGCGTCCTCCCTGTTTAGATCTGCCATGGTTAGACACTCTTCTGCCTGTTTTGCCCCAGACATAAGATCATCTGTTCCCGAAGTCAGTTGCCACATGGCGAGTGACCTGCCCTTCTGTACTATCTCCTGTGGTGACACAGCATTCTCCCAGTCCAAACTTACTGAATTTGGAAGTTCCCTCAGCTGTTTTGCTTCTGTTCTGAGGGAATCAGCCCATGCTATAAGCTGCCACATACTGGAGTCACCTGCGTCCACGTGTTGCCACTATTGCTGCCTTAAGCTTCTGTTCCAAGCCTGTTTTGATGCTCTGCTGTTTTGTCCAGTAGCTATGGATGGCTGGGTGTCTCCCTTAAATTTTGCGTGGTCACTGCTACGATTCTGGACACAATTCCTGCTATTTTCCTGGGCACTTAAGCCCGTGCAGGTGGTATGGGCACCGTGGCCCATCTAACTCCTATCAGGAAGTCCTCCCTATCTTAACTGCTGTGACCCCTCCTAAATTAACTATTTACTATATGAATCTCCTACCATACTATGTACAATGCTATACCTACACCTATATATACTACAATGTACCCCATCTTGTGGCTAAATTCGGGTACTGAATTTTCCCTATGCCAATACTATAATATATAGCAGAACAAGTACAGTCATATGTTAAAGTTTGGGCACCCCTATTAATGTTAACCTTTTTTCTTTATAACAATTTTGGGTTTTGCAACAGCTATTTCAGTTTCATATATCTAATAACTGATGGACTCAGTTGTATTTCTGGATTCAAATGAGGTTTATTGTACTAGCAGAAAATGTGCAATCTGCATTTTAACAAAATTTGACCGGTGCAAAAGTATGGGCACCTCAACATAAAAGTGACATTAATATTTCGTACATCCTCCTTTTGCAAAAATAACAGCCTCTAGTCACTTCCTGTAGCTATTAATGAGTTCCTGG